>NC_048597.1:142956835-143268264 GCF_003668045.3 Cricetulus griseus
GTGATACATTTGTCTGTGCCCTGTTGCCCTGCCTTCAGTCTTCACACTCATCTGAACTTCACTGGAAACCCCAACTTGGTTTTTGTGTCTCTTCTCTGGTGCCCCAGAAACAAGGATAAACCTTGGAGCCTGGCTGAGGGCTGGGTCTTCTGAGCATTTTCTGTGGCCCTGAATGTCCCTACTTTTGCCCTTCTCCCAGACCAGCTTCCTCATTTGTGGGTTCCTGCAATCAGTTATGGGGTAGGGGTCATTCTTTCTGTAGCTGTAGACTGATACTCAAGGCAAAGAACCGAGTGAAGAGATATGATTGCCTTAAGAGACCAGAATAGAGGGGGAGACAGAGGCAGGCAAGTGTGGGAGGAAGGTGGGCCTGGAGGGAGGCCTGTGGAATGGGCAGGGGTGGAATGCAGGAAGCCAGCCAGCTTGGGAATAAACTGCACTTACTCTCAGTGGCAGCCCCAGCTGCAGGATCATTAAGCTAGAACTGGAAAAGGAGGACTTGGGAGAGCCTAGAAACCCCAGCTAAGGGGTATAAACAGAAAGTGGACATGATTGGAAATTAGGCAAGAATTGGTTGTGTGGCCACTGTGTGCCAAGCACAGCTGTAGGGACCAAGGACATGGTGTGAAGAAGTCAGAACTGGTGTTGGGTAGAAGACACAGACTGTTCAGAATGAAAAGAAACCAAAGAAATTACCATCAGCCATTCCATTTCCAGGTTCTTGGTGCCCCACCTAGAGTTCAGAGTCCCAGGCCCTTCCGTTTAGGGCATCTCTCAGCCGCACCTGCCTGAAAGGGTCCCATACTGGCTGAGGCATTGCTTTAGATGGAGTATGAAACACCTAGGACTGCATCACAGTGTGGGCTGCCTGGGGCAGAGGAACTGGGCCTCAGCTTCCATATCTGTCACTAAGAACATTGCTTCACAGAGAACCAAAAGGACATCCAGGAAACTCACTGTTGGGCAGTGTTGCACAGGTGTCTGGAACTTGGGTTGGAAATGGCTTGGCCTCCCAGAGGGAGACACTTTGGAGGTCCAGCTGAGCCTATGCTTTAGAGCTGCAATGTTGTTGCTATGTCCTCAGGCAGACAGCATCTGGAAAGTCTATCGGACAGACACAGGAAGGTGACTAGGACAGGATGAAGAACAATGGACTGAAGGTGCCGAAGCAGGGTCAGGATTTGCTGGTGGACTTCTTGCCCGGCTTAATTGTTTTCATTCTCAAAATGATTCCTTACAGCTGGGCCAACCATCATCATGCGCAGATTCCACAGGCTGCTGGGAGAAGCCAGAGGGCTGGGCCGAAGATCTGTGTGTACAGCACCTGCCTTGCATAGCTGGGCTCCATGAAGATGAGCTGAAAGAGGCCAATAGTTCCATCTGCCCTGCCTTGTGTGGGCGAATGATTTGAACCTAGGCTCAGTGCAGGCTTTTATGCCATTGCTATCATCCCTCTCTCTCCTGCTGAGGCCCAGGGTGGCCACTTTGAGGCCTTTCCCAGACACCTGAGTTGGGACCTAGCCTCTGAGTTCCTGTTGTCTATTTCCCAGGTGGCCAGGGCAGAGAGCCAGCAAGGCCAAAGGTTAAATACAAATTTCAGAGAAGATAAATGGGCAGCATTTCAGTCGGTGTCTTTGTGCAGCTGGCCTGACCTGTGCACACTGGCCTTTGTAACCAAGCGCTCCCCTGACTGCACCATCAGTTGCAAGGAGCTGCAGGTTTCAGCCCTGGGGCAGTCAGCATGTGTGGGAAACAATGCTGCAGTGTGTATCTGTCCTCACTACCTCCAGGCTGACAAACTTTTCAAGGCAGAGGTAACTTCCTTTGACTGTGATGGTCAACACTGTCAGCTTGACAGGAACTAGAATCAATCACCTGGAAAACAAACCTCAGCACATAGCAAACTCATCATGTAAGTTAACTTGCAACACAATTCCATCTGAACGGCCATCATTCATTGGACAAACCCACCATGTGCCCAGCAGTATGTCAGTAGCACCTGCTCATCTTTAGCATTGGGATGACTTTACATGGAGCTATTGTTATTCTTCCCAGTTTGTAAAAGTCACCCTGAGGCACAAAGAGAGTATCTACCTTGCCTAAGCAAGGCCACATCCGGGAGCAGAGGCTGAACTCAGTTCTTTGACCATGATGCTTTGACCATGATGTGTGTACTGTGTGCAAAGTCCTGTGCTGGGGTTCCTCCCTCCTCTGACCACCATGCTGAAACAACAGGATGAGGCAACATCGTGCCAAGCTTCATGACAAAGATCCTGTGCTGGGGCCAGAGGCCACAGCTAAGTTGGGCCAACTGCCTGCTCTCCAGGCTCCAGCCAAATGTGGACCGGGTCAAAGAGAACAGCACCAGGACATACTGCACCACTGCAGTTCTCTCAGCCCAGCCCTGCTGGCCAGGTCATTCTTGGCCTCCACTGCCCACTTGTAAGTAGGTCATTTGGCACTTTAGAAATGTCCTGAGTAACCTTAACATGAGCTTTGTGGGGTGATGCTTGATGTTTGGTCTAGAACCTGATCACTCAAGGGTCTCAAAGGCTTTGACTGTGTGTCATAAATGTGCAAAAGACAACCAGGATTTCGTGAAGAGAGTGATCACCAAGGCTCCAAGTTGTATCAAACAGGGCTGTTAAGAGCTTTGGTGTCAGGGTGATGGAGACAAACAAAAGGAGCCCAGCAGGGTAGAATTCCCTTTGGAGCATGTTTTGAGTCTGCCAGCAAGGGCTATTAGATACCATCACAGGATGCTGGCCAGCATCTGATTTCTTTCCTAGGGGACCCATTAACACATTACATTTTGGAGACAGAAGTTGGAGAAGATGACCTGTCAGTTTCACTGTTCCCTTTCAGCCGCTGAGCCTCTGAGACTATAGGGATAGGACACATGTCTCAGAGTGGTTCTTCTTTGCCATGGTGGATGCCTATATGATAGGGGATGCATAGGGGAGGGGATGGGGCCCTGCTGCCTGGGGTAGTTTGCCCCAATAGGCTGTAACAACAACAAAGCTCTCACAGAGATAAAATGACATGTGAGGAAAGGCAATAGTGTTAGTCATTTGGGGTACAATATGCAGAAGAACAAGGCCTTTTTGAAGTTGAGTGTGGCTATGTGAACACTTCAGAGGGAAGCCAGCCCTCAAAGCTACGGCTGCACTAGTATGTACCCTGATGTCTCCCAGGCCTGCAACCACTTCAACTTGGTGCTTTTTAAGAGTAGCAACCTTAAGTTTCTCCACTCCATACACCTCCCTTGCAGCACACCATCCCTGCTAACTCCAACAAAGGCTTAAAATCAGAAGTGGGGCAGGGAAGATGTTCCTGTGACCAGTGATAACAAAGTCCAGGAGGTGGCAGCCGTGTGTAGCTGTAGTATGTGAGGTGTGAGGAGTTGCTGACCCATGCTAGTCACAGACCTAGAGACAAGAACCATACCAAACCAAAGGGCTGGCCCCAGTGAAGAGGCTTTCCTATCATGCTCCCCAACTTTTCAGTTTCCCAGCATAGTCAAAGATCAAATCCATGGGCTACGGTTCACCCCGATACCTGCATCATACCCACAGAGGCTGTGGGGCGCAGTGTTCACAAGCAATCTGCTACAAGCAATCCAGAACAGCAGACAGGGGGCAGGATCGCCAGTGTGTCAGGCACACAGTTGTCAGGACTGTCACCACTGGCAGTGACTGACTGCCTCAAAAGGGCAGCACACGTGACCTGAGTAATTTTAGCTTCCCCTCTGATCTGTGTGCCTTTCCCAGGCACAAAGTCATGGCATAGCAATTAAATGGCTGCAATGCATTTGCTGTGCTTTAATTGCTTTCTTTGTCAACTGAGAAAGGGAAACAAGAATTAATTATGACCTCAGAAAGATGAACAATGAAGGGGAACAAGGACACTTAAGGCTATCCTAGGGTCTTAGGCGTGCATGTGTCTAAGGGGCTTGGCCTTGTTGGCTAGGGTCTCTAGCATGAAAGACTGAAGAAACGGGTGCTCTGCCTGGGTTTTACAGAGGCAGTGCAGAGGGGAATGCCCCCACCCATTCTACACAAAAGGTATGTGGGAAAGAGAAGGCCTTACACTATAAATAGGTGGTTGTGGATTTGAAAGTCAAGCTGTTTCATGTTTCACAGAATCATGAATTCTTAAAATCAACAGGGACATTGGAGACGGGGTAGGACCCACCTTTTGCTGGGTTTGGATGGTCCTCTGAAGAATTACACATCTCTTTCCAGGAATTGGGAACCTATTATCTATAAGGTAAATTCTGCATTTCTGGATAATTCTGTATTTTAGATGACTTTTCATTATATCAAGCTCAAATTAGTTTCTCCAGACCTTCCAAGTACCACTGCAAATGTGTCCTCTGGAGCCACAAGAAATTCATTTGTGCCTTCTCCCCTTGCCCTCTTTCAGGTTTTTAAAGATGGCTATCACATGCCCTGCCCACCTCTGGCCTGCTTTTCTCTAGGCAGATATGCTGGCTTGTCAAACAACCTAATTTCATAAGCTATAGGCTATTTGTCTTCCCATTTAGGGGCAGTTTCTGTCAAGGCCACAGTCTGCACACACCATCCTTCTTGTCTTCCTGTGCCTCCATGGTAGCTGTACAGATAATAAACAGTCAGCCTGGGTCTCAACCTCCCTCAGTCAACGAGGAAAGAATCTGGTCCCATTTGGAGAATGACTCACTGGTGCCCAGCGAGGCAGAGGGGCTAATGTCAGACCCAGAGCTTCAAAAGAGAGGCAATGAAACAGGCCTCCATCTATATCCATGTCTCCTCTACCTGTCAGGCAGCAAATACTAGCAATGATTTCCCAATGAAGGAAGGAAGGAAAGAAGACAGACAGACTGGTTAGGGTAAGTGCAGAAATGGACATTTCTATAGATTACAAATGTACTACTTCTCTGGTTCACATCACAGAGACCATCCAAACCCAACACACTGGATCATACCTTGAAGTTCTACCCAGAGCTGTACCCAGTGTCCTGTCTACCCCCTCCTACTCTAGTACCTTGATATCACTGTTCCTTCTCCTTCTTCAGGCCCATATCATGCCCCCCCTCTCTTCTTCCTTCTTCCCCATCTTGCCCAATGTCACAATTCAGAGGCTTCATCTTTATCACCAGATGTGACTTTGGGAAACCCAGTTCTAAAGAAACATGATTAAGAAGAAACAACGGTGGAGGTTTCACTTGGGGAGCACCAATTGATTTGGGAAGGATCCCAACAAGTGTTCTGCATGGACAGGAATCCCTCCCCCAGAGGAGGGCATGGAGCTTCTGGGGCTCCTTGCTTCCCACTGTACTCTCTAGTAATGAGGACTGGCTCAGCAGCTTCCTGCCCTAGGGCCATGTGTTGCTGTATGGTGGAATGGGGATTTGATCTGTAAGTGGACAGTTTAATATTTTTATTTTTCCCCTCTAGAGTGAGAAGGAAAAGGAACTCTGGCAACTGGTGCCCTATAAACCAGGCCAGCCTCAGAACCCAGTCTATCTCACACATGGAAAACTCCCTTCTCTACCCCCACCATGGAGATGAATGGTAATAAAATATTAACCACCGGCTCTGCTCTCCTGACAAATAGGGGATGACTTCCTTTAAAAGACCTTTGTGTTCTGTGACTGCCAATGATGTCTAAACTGCAGCCATGAATGACTTTTCTCCCTGAGGCTCCAGCTGAGGCTGATTTCCCTGGGAGGGGCTCCACCACTCACATGCTCTTGGTGGGCAGCAGCTTCCTGGAACTCAGTGTAGAGGAGGGAAAGGCTGCACTCATCCTGGGCCCAGCAGGAAGATGGGCATTTGGCTCTGGCCTCAGGTATGCAGCAGGGAGGTGTCTGGCACTCCAGCAAGATGGAGGCTGCCTTGCTCCCAGGGCCTCAGAGAAAGCTGTGCTGGACATTTCTCCTCTAAAGTATGGCAGCTGGGCCTGACCTACTCCAAAAGCCCCTGAGAAAGGGACTGACCAGGGAGGGGAAAGAATGTTTGGCCACAGTTGAGCTCTCCTCTGCTCCCTTTCAAGTCTTTCCAGTGGCCGGAAGGGTTTGGGGTGGAGGAACCTAAAGAAGTAGGAAATTCATTATTATAGTTCAGATCTGGAATGTTCTCAAAGGCCCATGTGTTATAAGCTGGGACCTCAGCTTGGTGGCATTAGAAGACCATAGGACCTTGGAGAGGCATGATCTAGAAAGAGAAAAATAGATAATTGATGCATACCTTTAGAGGGAATATTCAAACCCCAACCTTTCCCCCTCCCTCTCCCCTTGCTGGCTGTCATGAGATGAACAAGGCTTCTTGCTGTATGCTTTCAGACATGATGTGTTTACACAACCATAGGTTCAAAGTGACAGGGTCACGTGACCATGGAACCTCTGAAATTCTGAGTCAAAATTAACCTTTCTTATTAATTTTTTAGATTTATTTATGTGCATAGGTGTTTTGGCTGTGTATATGAATCACGTATGTGCCTGGTGCCCACTGATGGAAGTCAGAAGACAGCATCTGATCCCTTGGAAATAGACTTATAGATGGTTGTAGGTCACCATGTGGGTGCTGGGAATTGACCTGGTTCCTCTGCAAGAACAGCAAACGCTCTTAAGCACTGAGCCATCTCTTTAGCCCTTTTCTTATTTTTAAACTGATTGTCTCAGGTATTTTGTCATAGTAGTGGAAAGCTAACATATCTGTGTGTGAGTCTCAGATGAATCAGGGGAGAGCTTTAAGGAGGGCTGGGAGAAGAGTGTAGGACAAAGAAAAATGAAGTAGTGGATAGGAGGGCGAGAGCACTTACCTGCCTCTGCTTCTCTTAGAGCTTCCTGTAAGGTGCAGTCCTATATGACTGCCCACCAGGTACTGTGGGCTCTCACCTCCTCAGGTCTGAAGAAGTGGTGATAGGGACTAAATGGTGAGTGAAGAGCACACACATGGAGAGAGGCAAGGGGACATGCTTGTCCTAGCCCGTGTTATCCTGGGAGGAAGATAAGAGATGTTGCTCAGAAAGTAGGAAGCCAGCTCCGTAGAGAAGAATACAGGGAGGAAAAGGGGAGGAGGGGAAAAGAGGAGGAAGAATGGGGAGGGATAGGGGGAAAGTTTCAAAGGGGAAGCTTCTGGAAACAGGCTCTGGGGCTTTACAGAGGGTTTTCTACATATAGTACCAGGAGCCTCAGCTGATTATTTCAGATTTGTCTTGTTCATTTGTTTTATCAGCAGTGGTCTAATGTCTTTACTTGGTTCAAGACCCCAGAGGCAGCCTGCCTCTCCTTACCCTGTGCAAACACCTACATAATTTACTGTGTATAAAAAGCATGACTCTTGAAAAGGTGGGTATCTTGGATAAAGATCACAATTGCAGGAACCATGACTTCAATGAAAGAGCGTCTTTAAGACACAAGAGTACTGATATACATATGAATTCACAGAGAATGTGGTGGCTCACACCAGAGCTGCACCAGACAAAATCCCAGCACTGAGAAGAGGAAGTGGACACAAAGTCCCACCCTAACCAAGAAGCTATTCGTGATTGATACCCGTTGGGAAAAGGGAAAAAAAAAATCTCTTTTCTCAAACGGAGTGTCACTATATCAGCCACAGTCCAGGGCAGGCCCCACCCATGCACAGGAGTAGTTGGCTAATACAAAGCAGACTCTGTTATTCTTTTGTTAAAAAAGAAGAAAAGAGAAATGCTGAGACAGACATATTGACTATAAGTTTATTATAAGACCCAGCAGAATGGGGAGACTAAGATGAGGAACAGGGGTAAATGGCTGACCGCCATGGCCGGTCGCCATAGAGAGAGCACATAGGTGAGAGAGAGAGTAGAAAGGAAGCTGAGAGGAAACAGAGCGGGGAAACAGAGAGAGGGAACAGAGAGAGCGTAAATGGGCAGGGACTTGTCTTTTAAAGGGATCCTCTGCACCTTCGTGCAGACTTAGTTCCCATGGAACCTTGGGCTGATCAGGGTACTGCCTGTTCCACCAGGTAACAGGGGCAGGCCAGCATAATGCCTGAGCCTTTCAGACTCCATGGCTTTGTTCTGTGTGTGTGTGTTGGGAGCATACTTTTTGTTTTGTTATGGCTTGTTTTTGTTTTTGCTTTTGTTTTTTTGGTCTTATTGATTTTCTTTTTAGTTTATCTGTTTTGATGTTTTTTTTGTGTTTTTTTTTCTGTTATTTTCCTGTTTTTCTTTTTTGAGAGAGAGATAACATGAAGTTATCTCTTGAATAGGGAAGTGAGAAAACTCTTGGGAGAGTTGGGGGAGGGAAAAAGAATAAGATCAAAATATATTGTTTGAAAAAAATTGTTAATTATAGTTATTTAAAAGACAAAAATATTTTCTAATTTCTAATGTGGCCTAGGAGATCATAACCTATTCTAGAAACAAAGTTAAAGTACTCTTCTGTGGAAGTGATGCTGAGCTGAGAGGTAAAGAACTTGTAGGTCTTCGGGAGTAAACAGGAAGTAAATGTGATGTAATCAGCACAGGTATGGCATCTTTTGTTGAGATTCGAAATAGATAGGGTAGCCCAATTTTAGCAAATGAGGTACATGGGAGAGGAGAGGCAGATAAGGAGGGCAGCACCAGGCAAAAGCTGGGCAGGGTCATCTGGACCATACAGCATTGCTATTTTTATCCAGGACTGACCTGAGTTCTAATGATGTCAAGTGTATAATTAATCCAAAAACACTTTCTGGGGGTGTTAGACCCCCGGAAAACTCAGGTATCCAGGGTCCCAGGCCACGACCTCGGTCACCCCAATCACAGGCGGATTCGAGAGCTTGCTGCAAACAGCATGAGGCTTTATTGTAATTTAATGAGCTAACCCCATGTTAGCTCGGGTCTTTCACCCACCCGATGGCTAGCAAAGACAGCTCTAACTGCTGCAGAGAGAAATTTTGTAGGGCAGCATAAGGGGAGTGTCTAGGGGAACGCACAGGCACACGATTGGTGTGCCTCCAGGCTTGGAGGGCTTGCCCTGTGTTGATTGGCCAACTGGTTGTTATGGCCCATAGGCCCTCCCAGGGTGGTTGCTATGTCCTGTGAGTCATTGCTGTGAGCTTGTAAAGTACACCCAGGGTCGTAAAGCATAGCGCCACCAGCTAACTTCTGATTGGTTCCTTGTCACAAGGCAGGCATCTGACTTTCTAGTGTCTAGGACAAGGTCAGACAAGCACGTGTTCAGCCATTATGGCTGCCGAAAGGGGAGCTGGTCCCTTCAGGGGCTAGAGAGATGGCTCAGGAGTTAAGAACATTGGCAGCTCTTCCAGAGGTCCTGAGTTCAATTTCCAGCAACCACATGGTGGCTCACAGCCCTCTATAATGAGATGCAATACCCTCTTCCGGCATATAGGTATATATGCAAATAGAGCACCATATGCATAAGATAAATAAATCTTTAAAAATTGTTGCTGGTCAGTGGTGGTGCATGCCTTTAATCCCAGCACTCGGGAGCCAGAGGCAGGTGGATCTTTATGAGTTCGAGGGAAGCGTGGTCTACAGAGCTAGGGATGTTACACAGAGAAACCCTGTCTTTTTTGTTTGTTTGTTTGTTTTGGGGGTTTATTTTTTGTTGTTTGTTTGTTTCATTTTTTTGAGACAGGCTTTCTCCGTATTGTTTTGGAGCCTGTCCTGGAACTATCTTTGTAGACCAGGCTGGCTTCGAACTCACAGAGATCCACCTGCCTCTGCCTCCCGAGTGCTGGGATTAAAGATGTGCACCACAAACGCCTGGCTTGAGAAGCCCTGTCTTAACCCCAAAAAAATGTATTAAAAAAAAAGAATTTCTATAGCTCTGGATAGAGAAGATGCCGATGATGGTGGGGTGGCGTCAACAGCAGGCTGAATGAAGGAGTGCAGTGCTAGACCCACAACTGTTTGGCCTCATCTTTGAGTTCAGGAGTGGTTATGCAGGCCCCCTCCACGCTGGCTTCATCCCTCCTCATACCACATCTATAATTCTGAATACATCTACTTGGATTTCAGTCAGAATGAAGGAGCCTCCACTGGCCCCATGTAGGAAGAATCTGGGAGTGTTCTGGGGCAGGAGACAGGAGTCATGCCTATAGGAGCAACCCTCAGCCAGTGGGGGCTGATGGACCATGAACAGTTTGTGGCAATGAGAAGTTTTCTACATCTTTTTCAGAAGATACTGGGTGGGTTCCAATGACCAAGGACTCTCATTTGTATGCTCCGAATTAGGCTTTATTTTATTCTGTCTGTCCCTTCCTTCTGGTTCCTAGAACTATTTCTCCCTCAATAAGTAGCACAGAACTTGTCCAGTTCTGCTTTCCATGTGTTACAAAGGGAAATGGAGGTAAGGCAGTTAACTAGAATAAATGGTAAAAGCCTTGGCAGGGAAAGATCTATGACAAGGGGCAGATCAGAAGGTTATTCAGAAGATGAAATGAAGATTGTGTCCTAGCTCTCCCGAATCATTCTTTTTCTAGTTCCCTTGATTATCTGTGCAGCCCAGTGCTGATCCACAGCTCATAACAAGGCCAAGGCAGAGGTGCAGTCATGTGTTGTAATCATGATTTACAGCTATACAAAGGGCCACCATATATGGACATGGAACTCAAAAGCCACTGCAAAAGAAAGCTCACATGGGATGGAGGTATTTCCAAGCAGTCCTAAATTTAGCAGAATTTATAATGGGCTTTTAACAGATATCCCTGGCATTTGTGTAGCCTTCAGGTAAGCCCTCATAGTCAGGGCCATCATAATGGAAATGAAAATTAATGCAGTAATGGGAAGAAGCAAGGGGCCTGGTCTGAGCTGTTCTTTATTGACCATGAATATTTATGTAGCACTCTAGTTCTGAGACATGGATACTGTTACTTCTGTCTTATAGGTAAAAAATTGAGACTTGGGGACTCATAATAATTGTCTCAGAATATTTGAGCAGTAACAACAGAGGAGGTACCCAAAGTTTTAGCTTGGTTCCAGGGACTCCAAAGACCATTAATTTAACCCCAACCTCCTTTAAACTTCTCTGCTCCACAGGATGAAGAGCCTGGGAGCCCAGCCATCTGACTTTATGTGTGGTTAATAGAGTATTTGGCTGCTAATTAGGTTCTTAATCAGTGGATAAAAAACAAAATGGTATTCAGGGGAGAACTGGGAGGACCCTGGATGTGGCCTTAGCCTGCAGTAGATTGGAGGCAGTACTGAGAGCCTTGAAAGACACTTGGGGTTGCCATTTCCAACATTCAAAGAGAAGAGAGGTGAGGGCCCAAGAGCACCAGTTTCAGTGTCATTTTAACTACAGGAACCCCAAAGAAATGGAAGTCAACATTGTGATAAAATACCTGAGATAATCAATCTAATATGAGAAAGGGCTTCTTTTGGCTTGTGATTTTAGTGCACAGTCTGTTTGGGCTTTGTTGGTTGGGGGTCTATATATAGCATAGCAGACCACCATGGCCAAAGGGCATGGAGGAGGAAAGTTACTCAGGCAGCAGAAAGAAGGAAGAGCCTAAGTTCCCAGAATCTCCTTAAAGAGCACTCCCCTTCTCCTAAAGGGTCTACAACCTCCTAATAGCACCTAACTAGAGAGTGACTTTAGCATCTTCAAACCATATGTTAGAATCAAGTAGTAGAAGGCATGGAGTATTGTCTTCCTTATCCAGTGGACTGCTAACAGGTTGACCAGAGCTTATGAGGGCACAGCCATTCTGAGAGATCCTGCCCAACTGTGACAGCAAATTCCTCTTATTATTATAGTATCCCCATCTCTGACTCAACAGAGTGATAGGCAGAGAGTCTACAGTAGCCAATCGCTAGCTGCCCCCTTCTGAGACCACTCCTGAGAAGATGCTCTAGGAGAATGTTAAGTGGACACTAGATCATCAGGAAGCTTGGGAACAGAGGTGAAGGTAAATAGCACCCTCTGTCACAGTGACGGGTCATGCAAAGCAATGTTCAAACTGGTCATATGGGAGCTGAGGGTTGAGACACCACCTAGTAGACAGAGAAGAAGAAACGACTAAAAGGAGAGAAGTGGAAAAGACAGGTCCCTGGAATGCCTCAGATCTGATCACCTTTCCACCTCAGGGCCGTTAAAGGAATTCTCTTTTACTCTGGGTTCTGAGTGTTTCTGTTCCTGCACTGGGTTGGGGTGGCCTTTTGCCATATTGGGTGATGGGAGATTCTCTCCCTTTGCATCCATGACAAACTATTGGTCTGAAAAGAGGAGGCATGACCAAGGTTGGAAGTATACTTTTTTCAAGCGGCAAAATGGAGTAGGCTTCATGCACCAGGTTATTACAGCAAGCTGTTCTTTTTCTTTTTGTTCTAGCAACCAGACATCATAAGGTAAAAACTGACACCATCATATTTTCAAACAAATTCTATGACTTAACCAAAGTCTTGAAAGCTAAACAAATGTTAGTTTAAAGTCTATTTATTTTCTTTAGTTATCATTTCTTCCAGTGATTTTATCAGTTTCCATGGTGGTTACTAAGGGAGCCAAAGCCATTCCACTCTGCACCATTTCTTTTGGAGCCATTTGCCACATGTGCATCCACAGTGGGATAGGAAAATGATTTTCCTGGAAGCCAGAAGTCACACAATTGCCCTGTCCTCCAAAGCCCCACGGGGTGAAAGAATCCCCATTGTAATTAAAGTCCCATTACTCTTTTATGTTACCTCCTTTGCTCTAAACGAGGGCCACGCCAGCTGCCAGAGCACAGAGTGACACAGATACAATGTGATGTGTCAAGCACTCGTGTTTCTCTTTTATGAGATCAGCTTTTATAACTTTGCAGTCAACCCACCAACAAACTATAAACTTGGCTTATTGGAAACAGGCATATCAATCATGAGGAATCACTTGTCAGCAAGTGCCCCCAGGGCTCTCCTGGATACAGCTTTGTCCTTAGAAAGCCAAAAAGCAGAAGCCCAGCTCCACCTTGCCATGTGTAGGCACATGATTGGGGCCACCTGACATTTTGTTCCGAGGCAAAAAATATCCTATCATGTTTTGCGTGATATTTATGGATTTTGTGCCATGGTCTGGCTCTTTTCAAAACTTACTGCAGAAGAATTCAGATTCTATGAATGCAGCCAAATATTACCCACAAAAATATTTTCTAATCTATTTGTGGCCACAGAAATGTCTTTACTTTTGTGATCCCAGAATGCATGGCAGAGCTTGGGGACCATATTCTACTTCAAAGGAATTGCTCAAAGCAGACACCCGCCTCCTTAGGGCTGAGCAGCAATAGGGGAGAATTTCAAGCCTGTTTTCAGGCATATTCTATTTTACACACAGTGGCATCCTCACCATCCTATCCTCAGGCACAAATAGGCCTCCAAGACTGGTGGTGCAAAACCCTTGGGAGCCTCTTCAGTGTAATGGCTGTGTTCCCCTTAGGGGTATTTCCTAGTCTGTGTATGATTCTCTTCCCTCAATATCTGGGCATTCGGCTGCAGATGAGAAGCAGTTCCATGCAGTTTCATGATGCAGGCACTGCTAAAAAACACATCTCCATGGCAACCACAGGGTTACCTCATACAACAGCATACAGATGTTAATGACCACAGGAGCATTTTTTTAAAATGTAGAGCATCAGCTATGTCTACAGAGGATTTGTTTGTTTTCGGTGTTCTATGCCTCTGCTTAGAGCTCTTAGGAGAAGTGTCATATATTTGGAGGGTCCTTTGAATACAGAGGTTCCTCCCATGCCTTCACCTCACCACCCAGAGTTCTTCCCCATGAAAAGGAGAGGGGTCCTTCTTGGGAGGCAGTGGCATCATTCGTCTCTGCTCTGCCACTGCAGGTTGCCAAAGAGTTGTTTCAATGTTTTGAATCCAAAATTCATATTTTCTCAGCCTCAGCAGGATCTGGCCCACTCAACACTTGGTCAAGGGCTGTCCATGGGAAATCCAGGTGCTCGACTGGGAGTGGGACTGACCACTGTGACAGGGCTTTCCCACCCCTGCCTAGATTGCAATCCCAAATTCAAAGCAGGAATGTGGTCAGCACTCCAGAATTCCCACTAGCCTGCTCTCATTATACATGGTCAAGGATGTCATTGGCACTTTATGTACCTCCCCCAAAGGGTCACTTACTGCATTGTTACACAACATTGGAGAGGAAAGATACCATTCCTCTACATTAATGGCTTTCAACACAGAAGGCAGAAAGGATTGTCCCCAAAGGTACTTTATCATAAACCTGAGAGTTGGTACTAGTGGTGCCTTACAGGTAGAGGCTCGAGATCCTATTCAACATCTCACAGTGCCCTGGAAGGCCTCTCTTCCCTGGCCCCAACAATAAATGGTCCAGTTTAACGGTTCCCAGTGCTGAGGGTGAAGCTGAGCATCTCCTTTCCATGCAAATACACTGGAATCCCAGCACAGTGTGGCTCTGTAGCAGTTCCCAGCTCTACTTCTATCAATGGGAGACAAGTCGTGGCTTATTTATTAACTGTGTGAGAAAATGCCTGTGTGTGTATTCACCAGAGAGCTCCAGGGCAGAGAAGAGCTTTCTTGTGACTAGCAGAGTTTTCAGCCTATGCTAATCCCTCCTGGAAAGCCTTCCGTCTCTGAGTTACAGCCTCGGTTGACATTGTCTCACACTGCCTCTCTGTTATTAAAATTCCTTTCTGCACAATTCATGCAAGCATAAATCCTTCCTTTAAAGTCTAATAAGACTTTCAGAAAATTAGATTCTCTGGTTTAAAAGTTGTCATATACAGCCTTATAGTCCCTCCCCACATACCTCCTTTCCTTCAGCAACCCCAGGTCAGGTAAGGGCAGGGAAATGAATGAAGTGGCCTTTGGAAGCCTGTCTCATAATCACCTGTATAACCCTCTTTGCTTGCCTATTTGGTATTTCTGTTCTATCATTAGTCTTCCAATCATACGCTCTAGAATTATTACTTAAAATGTGATTCTTATGTGAAATAAATATGGCCAATTTTTTGTTTGTTTGGTTTGTTTGCTTTGGTGGAAATAAGAGGTAGAAGCATAGGGAAGAACAACTCCAGGACCCACTGGCATGGGAACCAGCAACAGATCACACTAGACAAACTCTCTAATTCTCATTGTTGACTTCCTCAACTTTTTTCCAAAGCATGTGTGGCTAAGTCATACCAAGGAAAACTCAGGTCAAGTTGACAAATGTCTAGGTCCTTAAAGGGTCAAATCCTCTTGCTCACATCCATGGGGAAAGATGATGTCAATTTAAGTAAGATGAAACCTTGCTTGGCCTCTCATTAGAGATGGGGTGGCCTGGGCCAAGTATGCAGTGGCTCAAGTCCCATGTGGTAAAACTCTGGTTCTCTTAAAGGTACCCATATTGGAGAGAATGGTTTCTAAAGTTCCAGGGAGTTTTTGCACTAGCTCTTCATAGCTGTTACATCTAAGACAATACTTAAGATACCTAAGTAACATAGTGTCTTGGATGCTGACATGGTTACACTGAAAAGCTAAACATATGTATAAAAACTAGGGAAGGTGCTAAGAAGCCACAATACCTCACTATCACTTCACAGTGAAAACTGACAAAAAAAAAAGTTTATGGAGCTAGATTTTGAATTGCAAAGAGCTAGTGCCCACATTACTTCCAGACACAGAAGGAACTTGAGGGGGGGCAGGCATCAGGAGACAGTCTCGAAGCTTCTCTGCAACCCTCTAGAACCTTGGATTTCCTTGCTGGAAATGAGGTGAAGATATGAGCAGAGTAGGAAGAAAGAATGAAGAATGACCCATGATATCAGGGGTAGAGTCTAGGTCCAATAGGTTCATCTTCTCTGGGTAAATCCCAACACTAATGTGATTGGTTTGTGACATTGTTCTTCTGCTCCTGTTGAGTAGAACATATTTCTTGATGTAGCTGCTAAGTCAGAGAACATGCTTGATTTTGGCCCTTCCCCTCCTTCCATGGCCACCTTCTACAGAAAACAAACAAACACACAAAAAACTGTCTGGGTCACTTTTCTGTGAGGTTAGCCAAGAATGGGGTGGGTCTCTGGCACTTCCTCACTCTCTGTCCCTTTCCAGGGCAGCATCCAGTTTAAGGTCTTCACCACTCAAGCCCCCACTCTTAACCTGAACTGCTGTTAGCCTTATCCAGCTACTCTGAAGCCTGAGCTTGGAAAATAGAGCCCATTTGTAACAGGAGAACCTTCCTGCATTTTCTTGAAGAACCTGTCAGCAACTTAGCTGCACAAAGCCCGAGGGGCACTGAGCTGGCCATTCAGCTAAGGAAGACAGCAAATCCATACAGAGGATTTTCTGAGTTGTTCTGACCCAGGCTCTGGGATTTGCCTTGCCTGCAATCACATAGCATGAGAAGGTAGGGAATTCTCCTTAGGGATCAGGGAGTGGATTAGGTGGAATCAAGATTCAAGCATGTTCTTTTTGGATTAGGCAATGTTTTTCCCTTCTGTTTTTCTTTACATAACCTTATCACTTAGTTGCCTTTCTTTCTCTCCCCTCTGCCTTCCCTGGCTCCCAAGCCTGATCTGTTTGTAGAACAAACTCTGCTCACTGGGTGGCGGCTCAATACCTTAGGGGTTCTAGCCTCTCTCCTCCATTTTAGCCACATCCAGTAAGTCTTATTAAGGTGCTATATCCTCTTAGGCAGTGTAAAAACCCTACTCAATCTAGACTGTCACACCTGTAGAGAACTGACTTACAAGCCAGAGGTCAGAGAGAGTACGGTAGTATACTGAGAATGCCATTCAGAGAGATAGAACTGACAGGATAGATATAGGCAGACAAGTGAAGATCTACTAAGCAAATTAGTTCATAAAATCACAGAAACAGAGAAGGCCAATAATATGCCTCCAGTAAACCGCAAACTCCCAGACATCACCACCTGCCTCAGTCTAATCCCAGAACCAGAGAAGCCAACAGTATCACTTTGGACCTACGAACAAGGCCTGAAGATCTGTTGGGCTGCTGAAGTAAATCCTAGAATCTGAGGCCCAGACAACCTAAAGCTCAGATGCCCAAGGTCAGGAAAGGAAGCATGTCCCAGCTCCAGGAGAGAGGAGGGAAATTTGTTTTCTCCCAGCTTGTAGCTGATTGGATGGTGCCCACCCACATTCATGAGGGCAGACTTTCTTAGTTCACTGGTTCAAATGATGGTCTCTTCTAAAGTCATCCTTCTCCAAATACTTGGAAATAATGCTTTACTTATACCGGTTTCCTTAGTCCAGTCAAATTGACATCCACAATTCCCCACCCCAAGTTCATATGCCCGAGTCCCCTCTCCAGAATAGCCAATATGGGTCCCTATCACTCTTGCTTTTATGGGCAAGCTGACCTTCTGAAGGCAATGTCTGTCCTGCTGCAAACAGATATGCCCCTCATCTACTTTGAGAAGAGGAATATCCCTCACAAGTACCATTTCTTCCTTCCTGACCTGTCCTTGGGTTATCACCTAAGTCACGGTATCTTGATTGATGAGCTCCTTGACCATCGGTTGAGCAAAGGCTCTCAAGAGGGTTATTTCCCAGCACTTCTCTAGATACATGTCAAGAAGCTCTCTTCTTAAGCTGAGAAGCAAGCCTGTGATCTTCAACACTCGGATTCTCTCCTTTGTTAACCAAGAAATCGTGAAGAGGGCAGAAGTAGGAGAAAAAGTCAGCCATGAGGGGGAGATGGAGGAAATGGAAGGCGGTCACAATCTGTTGAAATTCCAATTAGTTATGTGGGCTAAACCAGATCAATTGCAATTGGGGACAGTCCTGGACCTCGTTGCTTGCGCCTCCATTCCCCCTGGTTCCCAGATCTTTCCTGATTCACCAGGCTGGATCCCTGGAGGCTACAGTTCTCAAAATCCCTTGATAGCAGTATTCTAGCTGGGCCTGTCCTAGAGACACTGCCAAGAGAGACCATGGAGTAGAGAGGCAAGTTCCTTTCCCCACTCTGTTCCCCTGGTAGAGGCCAAGATTCCTCCCTGGCTCCGGGACTATGGAATTCCAGCTTTGATGAGGGGCTGTGCCCTGAGATACAAGAATGCCACCTCTTCTTATGCCTATAGCCCCAGGGTTGCTAGCGTTTTCCAGCTGCTATTAATTTCTGTTACCACACTGACCACAAAGTTGGCTCCTCAGCTCATTTAGCCCCTCAAGCTGTTTGTTGAATTAAATTCACACCACTTAAAATACCCAGGGACCAATACCCTCTCCCGTCGATCTACCATATGTAATTTGTACGTTTACACATCAGCATTCCTTCATGTTGGCACTCAACCCAAAGGCTTCTTAATAGATCCTACTGAGAGCTCCAGTGTATGACCTGACTCCCAGGAGACAATGGAAGATGGACAGACATCAGAAAAGGGATCCTTTGTGTTCACTTCGTCAAAACTGGTGCAAAGGAAAGCCATGCCCAGTTGCTTTTCTTTTTCTTTTTTCTTTGTTTGCATTGTTTGTTTCTTTGCTTTTTAAGATAAGATTTTATGTAAGCCTACTCTGCCTTCAACTTACTATGAAGTAGAGGCTGGCCTTAATTCACAGCCCTCTTGCCTCTACCTCCCACCGATTGTGTTTCATTGGCCTCTTTCCTTTTTGTGTGTTTGGCACTCTGCTTAAATGAACAGGTAAAGGAAGGCTCTGAAATTGACCTGACAAAATCACACTTCAGCCTCAATGTACATAATAGGGTAGATTTCGGTAGGACTCTTGGATCGAGAAGGAAGCATCCTTCCTGTGTGGTCTGCTGCCTCTGGCCTTAGAGAGTTTAATACTTGATTTCTTTGCTCTTCCTGATGGCACCAGTGGATTTGTGGATGGGACATTCACATTGTTTGAGATTTGGTTCAGACTCTGTCCTTCAATGTCCTGATTTTTACATTCTGACATAATTAGTGTCCTATGGGGGCTGGCTACAGCTTCCCCTACAGTGTCCTTCCAAAAATCATTTAATTTTCAAGATAACAGAGATGGAGCATATATAGGCCATTAGCCCATGTGAGCTCCACCATCACGTGACGGATAAGCCCCCTTTTTGTCCTTACTTTCCAAATGAGGATGAAGCAACAAGGCACCATTTTAGAAGCAGAGAACAGCTGTCACCAGACCCAAAGACTGCCAGTGTCTGGATCCTGGACTTCCCACACTCCAGACCTTTGAGAAATACGTTTCTTTTGTTTGGCATTACCCAGCCTAAGAGATGTGTTACAACATCAAGAACAGAGTAAGGCAAAACCTGTTAGGGATTTTCACAGTCACACTCAATTCGAAAAGGAGTACCAGCCATTTTAAGCCTCTGTAAGGAAGATCTGTGCTGCCCAAATCTGCTGCAATACTAATCTCTGTTTAGAAGAAAATAGCTGATGGCCTAGTATGAGAGTATATACAGTAATCCTGGTACTGGGAATAGTGATGGAGAAGTGTCTTAAGTTCAAGGCCCGTCAGCCTTTGTTACATAGTGAATTCCAATCCATCCAGGGCTGTATAGCCAGGTATTATATCAATAAAAATAACTAAGTAGACAAATAAACATTTGAGAGACTCATTGTGATGTTGAGCTTCCAGGGATTGGGGTGTGAGAAATGTGATGATAAATACGGAGATAAAAATCTTAATCTCTATTCATCCCAACACTAAATTCTTATTTTAAAAAATTCACTTGCATCTTTTATTTTATCTTATTTTATTTTATTGGGGGGCATGCATGTGCTACAGCATGAATGTGGAGGTCAGAAAACAATTTGTAGTTGTGGATTCTCTCCTTCGGTCATGTGGATTTGGGATTGAGCATAGGTCATTAGGCTTGACAATAAGTATCTTTACCCACTAAGTCTCTTCACCCTACATTTTTTTTTTTTTTTTTTTTGGTTTTTCGAGCCAGGGTTTCTCTGTGGCTTTGGAGGCTGTCCTGGAACTAGCTCATGTAGACCAGGCTCCAACTCACAGAGATCCACCTGCCTCTGCCTCCCGAGTGCTGGGATTAAAGGCGTGCGCCACCAAGGCCTGGCTCCACCCTACATTCTTAATCCAAGATTTTATTTATTTATCTGAAGATTTATTTTATCTTCAATTGTCTGTATGTCCATTTGTGGATAAGTGCATGTGAGCTTATCCCGCAGCATCAAGTCTCTCTGGAGCTGGAGTTCCAGGCAGTGCTGGGAACAAATCTCAGGTCCTCTTCAAGAGCAGGAAGTGCTCTTAATCTCTAAGCCATCCATCCACCTCCCCCAAATTTGTATTTTTTACATTTTCCGATGCTGAAGTAGTTTCAAACCACTGACTCTCTGTGTACTATGTTAATAATTATTTTCTAGAACACAGGCTCTAAGAGGAAGGAGAACTGTGAGAACCTTAGCCCTACTCCTCTTCTATGATGTGTCACCATCTCTGGTCCTATTTTGGCTAAGAATTGTTCAACCCAGGAAGTCAGATTTTTGAAATTCCCATGGTTATAGCAGCAGCCAGTGGCTTTGTCAGGTCCAAAGGAAACTCCATTTCCCTAAATTCTGGTGGTTACACAGAAGCCACATTCCTCAGGAGCTTGTGAAGCCGGTTCCCTTCTACCAAAGGAGCAGGTTTCTCTTAACACTGGCAAAAGTGACAAGTGGCTAACTGCAGTGCCTATTAGCTTACCAAAGTACATGCTGACTTCAGTGATCCCCCAGTATCACAAGGACCTACCCCACCCAACCCTAAACTATACCAGCTCATGGTCTTCCCTTCCCCAGCTTCCCATTCCCATATAACCCAGCCTATGACCCTCTTTTCTAACACTCTCTTGTTCTCTCCACTTTTGCCCCCTCTCTTGGTCCTCTCTCTTGGTCTCCTTTGCCTGAGCTTCCCTTGTCTTCCTTGCACTTCCTTGCACTTCACCATGATCAAGTGCAGTCTGTTGGCCGTGTTCAGTCGACTACTTTCTTTATCTGCTCTAGACTCTTCTAGATGCCTCTGACTGTTTTCTCTAATGTATCTAATAAAAACCTTCCCATCAATCATACCTTCAAGCAGTAATTTCAGTTTATACCTTCGGTAGCTTTACCTTCACTTTATCCATCTGGTGCCAAAACATTCAATATATACATCCTTCACGCCTTAGATTTTTATCAGAGTATGAAGCAATGGACAATGAGGCAGATGGAAAATTAAAGCAGGTTGGTGCAGAGGTCAAGAGAATGGGGTTTGCTAGAAGGAAGTCCCCCTTCCTAACACCAATCCTAAAACAGCTTGACCTCTGCTGACCTTCTCTATCACTGCATTCTGTGAGTTTTCAGACAGGAATTTTCTGTGTTCATGTTCCAATGCCACATTAGAATTCATAAATCATAATTGCCCTGAAAGGCTCTTCGGCACTCTGTCCTGTCAATAGAGTACAATCACATTCCCTAACCTGAACCCAAGTGCTCCTCCGGCTCCCTTTTCCAGCTATGCCCCTTCTTAAACCTGCACTCCAACTCACTTATCACCCAACATCCTCAGAGTTCCCATCTCCACACTCCCGACATTTCTCCTGGCCCATCTCTGCCCTCCTGTCTAGAGTTCATGTGGGAGCAATCAAAGCCTCTAACAAGACGCCAGTCCCTCTTGAACCCTTTTTAATGACTGGTTGTTTCACATTTAAAAACCCTTTGAAGATTTTTCCCTTTAAAATGATTTTTTTCCAGTTAGGTGCATATATGTGAACACAGAATGTTCAGGCAGATGTGTGAGTTTTGTTAGAAATATGATAAAACATCATGCAGTTTAGTTATCCCAAACTTACCACGTCCAAACTGAGCTTCTCACCCCTTACCTGCCATATTCCCACCTTTTCTCATCTCAGTGAAAGAAAGACATCGACCACCATCCAAGTCAGAAACCTGGGGCTTGTCTGTGACTATATATATATATATATTATAATATATATATATATATTAAGTTAGAAACAACCTTATTTTACATATCAATCCCAGTTCCCTCTCCCCCCATTTTCCCATACTCCCCAACAACCCCCCATCCCCCATCCACTCCCCAGGGAGGGTGAGGCCTTCCATGAGAGATCATTAAAATCTGTCAAGTCATTTGGGGCAGGGTCTAGGCCCTCCTCCGTGTATCTAGGCTAAGAGAGTATACCTCCATGGGAAATGGGCTCCCGAAGTCCGTTCATGTACTAGGGATACATCCTGGTTCCACTGCCGGAGACCCCATAGACTGCCCAGTGCTCCTAACTGACACCCACATTCAGGGGGCCTGGTTTGGTCCTATGTTGGTTCCCCAGCTGTCAGACTAGGGTCCATGAATTTCCACTTGTTCAGGCCAGGTGTTTCTGTGGGTTTTCCCAGTGTGCTCATGACTCCTTTGTTCATCACTCCTCTTTCTCTAAAACTGGATTCCAGGAGTTTGGCTCAGTCCTAGGCTGTGGATCTCTGCTTTTGCTTCCATCAGCTACTTGATGAAGGCTCTAGGATGGCATTTAAGAAATTCATCATTCTCATTATAGGGGACAGGCATTTAAGGTAGCCTCTCGACTGTTGCTTAGGGTCCTAGTTGTGGTCATCCTTTTGGATCTCTATATAATTCCCTAGTACCAGATTTCTCTTTAAACCTATAGTGGCTCCCTCTATTGATGTGTCTCTTTTCTTGCTCTCCTCTATTCTTAAGTTTGAACTTTCCTTCTCCCTCACAAAACGCTCACATCAATCCATCACCAGCAATGTTACTTCTACGGAATTTCTCCAGTCACCCTCTAATCCAAATCATAACTATTACTGCCCTGGATTGTCTCAAAAACCTAATTGTTTATTGTACTCACTTTATAGCCCTTTCCTGTTCCAGGAGTCAGCATTGTAAGTCCTTCAGATGAGATTATATCACCCACTTGTTTCCACACTCCAATCATCTCCAGGCTGTGTTCAGTTTAATTATTATTCTTTCATTACTATGCTTCAAATATATTGGTCTTTATATATTCCATTTTGCTTCCCAGCACAGGGCCTTTGCACATGCCATACCCTCCTCCCAGATACCTTTAACTTTTACCTATCTCCTAAAATATAATTTTATATGAGGAACTTTATTAGCCCCCGAGTCATTCAGATCTTTCTAGTAAACTCTCAGCATCACCATGCAGAATTAACCATGGAGACATGGGAAGAATTCTGTTTCTTGTTCCCCGCTGTGTGTGACTGTTAAATGAGCACTCCATAGATTAGTGAATGAGTAAGTGAGTCACACAGCACAGTTGGATATGATTTCCTTGCCAGCCTAAGTCTGTGTCTACTTCCATGCCGTCAGTCACTGTGGGTGTTTTATGTGTCTCCAGAAAGACAAGTGTCAGGGTTCCCATGTCCTTCCATCCTATAACACCTCTGCCAGCTCCCAAAACTTACATTGTCTCCAGTCATCCTCAAGGCATACATGTATATATTATTAAAATTCCATTCTTGTTTTTCATTTTTTTTCTTTAAAAATTACTTTTCATTTTACATTTTGGATTTTTTCAACTAGTCTTGATTTTCCCAGCTCAATCACTGGTATTGAGAATTGTTATCTCAGATCCACCTTTGAGTGCTTCCCATTCTTGGTTATATACAGAAAAAGCCGCCTTCTAGTTCTATTGATATGAATCTTGACTCCTCCTAGCTGTCCAGCGTTCCCACCAAAGCAGGGCATTGCCTCCTGTGGAGTTTGGACCAAGACAAGCAGTGTTTCTGTATCACCTACCAGCTACCCAAATGAAAGTGTCCAGAGTCCAAAAGGACCCAGCATGCAAATGACTCCTGATATTCTCTTATACCATGCATTGCCTCATATAGCAGGTAGCCCATATATGAACTGATCATGAAATAAATATAAAAACAAAAATTCATTGTGTTAAAGCTGATTTCTCAGGCTGGCACCAGAGTCTCCTTTGATAAAGAATTATCTTTATTTGAATGGGATAAAAGATATAAAGCTCTTTCATTGCTGCCAACAGTCCAGAGATGAAAAAAAGATCCAAAGATTCCCTTAATGAAACATGGTAAAGTTCTCATCCTTAAGAGAAAAACAACTTAAGAGGATGAGAAGGGGAAAGGTTGAAATGAGGCAAGGTCTGGTAAGATTTCCTGGGGATGGTGTTGTCAAAGTCCATTTTTATGAACAGTGAAGCTGGCCTTTCCTTTTTCTCTATTCACTCCACACCCATGTTAGTACCAATTCTCCCTCTTGCCCAGAACTTCCAAATCATTTCTGTTGGCACAACAAAATATGTGAGGGCAGGTAGTTTATAAAGCATGGAGATCTATTTAATCCAAGATCATGGCACTGATATCTGTCAATGCCTGGAGAGGGCTGTCTTCTGCATCATGACATCTCAGAAGGCATCACAAAGCAAGACAGAGCAAGCATGTTGGCTTGAGTCTTTTCCTTTTCCTATAAAACCACTGATGCTAACATGGAGGCCCCACCCTCACCAACAATACGTCTAACCCAATTACCTCCAAAGGCCCCACCTCAAATACATTAGCAGGACTTTGGGGATCAGGTTTTCAATATATGAATTTTTGGGTGCTATAGTAAATGAACAGCTTCTCTGTCCATCACTGTTTTTAATAAATGGAACTGGTCCAGTTTTGTTGTTGATAATGCTTCTGTCTTGATTGACTTAATTCATAGAACCAACATAGTTGTGTGTGTATGACTGGTAACATGATAACATGCAGGAGAAAAGACCAGGAGGAAGAGGCCTTAAGAATGCAAGCTCCACTCTATCCTTTTTCTGGAAATTCTGATAAATATTTCAAAGTTCTTTGGAAAGCCATTGTCAACGTACATGAGATGTCTCGGCTCATTTCACCTTATCTTAAGAGAGATGAAGAGGCCTCTGCTGACATCTAAAAAATAAAAATGGAGACAGAAAATTCAAAGTGTGTACCATTCAAAGTGTGTACCATTATTTTTCAAAAGCTAGGTTACCTCATCTTTCATTTACACACTCACATCAGAAGAAGGAATGGATTCTATGAAGAATCAGTGCACACACTGTGGTAAGTGTAACTGAAAGAAGACACGCTCAGTCTCCCCCTCTTTATTCCACCTCCAAGAACATCCTTCAATAACTGGAGCAGGAATGCAGATGGGGGAAGGAAAGGAAATGAAGAAATAGCAGGAAGGAATTTAAAAAATGGGAGTTGAGTATGAATTAGAATGGACTGAGTCTGAAGCTAGTCAAGTACAGTGTGTGTGTGTGTGTGTGTGTGTGTGTGTGTGTGTGTGTGTGTGTGTGTGTGTGTGTAATAAAGTTTCATGCACAAAATATCTTAATCCTGTTTAGGATCAACAAGTTTAGCCAATGACTTTCTTCAAGGAAAAGACAAATCACAGGAATTGTAAACTATTGTGCAAAGTCAGGTGCATACCTCAAGGGTCTAGCTCTGCCTCTCTCAGCAAAAGAGTCCTAGCAGAGGGATTTACCAGCCAGTGGTCTCCATGCTTTACCAGCCACCATTGTTCACCCAGTCAGATCCTATTAATTTTGATGTAAAACAGGCTTCAAAGATTGGAAATCCAAAATAAATATCCACTAAAGGAGAAATCTCCGTTCTACCCAATCATAACAGAGACTTCCCTGGAAACCAAAACTATCAAAAGGGACCCAGCCATGCCACATCTAAATGAAGAGATTATAGACAAGCATGTGCCACCAGGCCCAGGTTCTCATGGCAGTTCTAACCATAAATAAGCCAGTCTTCCTGAAACTTTCCTATAATATGATTAAACCAGGGGCTAGGAGACATGGTTCAGCCCATGCTGTTCTTGCAGAGGACTCAGGTTCAGTTCTCAGCATTGACTCATAACTATCTGTAACTCCAGTTCCAGAGGATCAGACACCCTCTTCTGGACTCTTTGGGCACTTAATAGCATGGTGTATATATACGGTCAAATTTTCACCCAGGTAAAATAAAATTAAATCTTGTTTTAAAGGGTAGTAAAAACATATTTGGTGCTTTCATGTACAAAGTATTGGTTGGAGAAATGTGTCATGTCCTTTTTACTTTTCATCTCTTCCTGGATTCCAAAAGATAAATCCACTGTCTTTATTTCACCGATGGCCTCTAAAATTCTTCCTCATACTAATCATTTTAGAACCCAGCAGATTAAGTTTCATTTTCATCTAGACTGTTATTTTTCTGCAAAGTTTGCTTGAGTTTGCTTCCCAAAGATATTTGAGGCATATCAAGATGAAGACACCCAATCACCCGATGCATTCAATAAATGAGGTCGCTCATCTGGATGTTGAAGGTCTTTCTGAATACACTGCTGATATTTAGCCCTTTTGTTTTCAAAATTGATCTATTTTCATGACAATTTCCATACATAGCATAATTAAGACTCTCCTTTCACGGCCATCATAGAAGCTGGCCTGCTGAGAAAATCAAGTGCATTAAAATATAAGCAGTCATGATCTCTGTTTTTCTAAATTTGCCAGTTTTTATTTGCACTGCTTTTATCCAGCACTGTAGGTTGGTTCATCTGCACATTTTGTGCAGGCTCCGTTCCAGATGGACTATTAGGCTGAGTTCCGTAGACCCAGCTCAAGACTGTGTCTAACAGAAGAACTCTAAGTTAGCTGTGGTTCCCCCATCTCTGAAGTCCTACTCAGCACAGGGGTTGTGTTTTGGAGGTTTGTGTCAGTTCCAAAATTCTCGTTGGCATTTAAGCCCCAGAGAGATCATATTAAGAGGTGAAACCTAGGGTGGTCAGTGACACTGTACACCTTTAATCCCAGCACTCTTGAGGTACAGGCAGGTGGGTCCTTATGAATTTGAGGCTAGCCTGGTTTGCACAGGGAACTCCAAGCTAGCCAAAGTTGCATAGTAAGACCCTGTCTAGAAAAAACCAAATGTTGAAACAGAAGCAGGAGCCTTTATAAAGGGATTAAATGATGAGGAGTGGTCTTGAAGGTACAAGATTAACAACTTTGTGTCTGGCTAGAGGGAACTCCCTTGCCCTTTTGGGAGGATGGGACAGCACGGTCCTCACCAGACAGTGAATTTGGCACTGTTTCAATAACCTTGATCAACTGTTTATATTTTTAAGCTGGATACATCCAGTTTAAGGCATTTTGTCACAGTCCTGAGTGGACTGAAGCAACAGTAATTTCTATTGGTCTCTCCTAGAATCAGGGAAGGTTTTCACATTCAAGTCAACTGAAACAGACTTAGGTCTGTAATTGGGGCTTGGCCATGGCTGGCTGGCTCTGTGCCCTGGGAACTTCTAGCAGGTATGAAATGGCGAATGAGCAGCCTAGTCTGAATTTGATGGGAAAGGCCCCAGGGATGTAGTTGACTTTCCTCAAGGTTTTGATTTTGAAACACCTGCACTTTGGAACAATTAGAAGTCCTGTTCTCCCACATCCAGAAGTCTTAGGAAGTCTGAGGCTGCATAAGGGGTGATCAAGGCCGTGAAAAAAATTTATTCTTTAGAAAGTCGTGGTAAAATAAAACTTCCAGTCACTGCTAACTATGGTTCCTTGCAAGCACTTGAATGGTATCGGGCCATCTGGTTTTTCCAGATACTGCAGAGACTGTGACTGCACTTGAAAGACACCAGGGCAGCTGGGTGAAGAGTAAAAAACCTGGCCAGCCAGCCAGTTTTACATTCATGAGATAAAAAAAAAAAAAAAAAAAAAAACTTCATGCACACAGGTGTAGCCTTGCTTTGGGAATTGTGAGCATTGACTCGCTGCCACTTACAAGCTGTGAAATTTGGGAATGTCAATCACGCATCTTTCTGGCTTCAGTTTCCACATCTATAAAACAAGTGGTGGGAAGGTTGAAATTCTTTCAGCTGTAGCAAACCACAGATACATTTATTTTGTTGTCAAGGAGACAGCCTGAAGCTCCATTACCTTACTGACTTCCCCCAAAGGACTGGCCCTGAGGTCAAGTTCCCCTGTTCCAGCTCAGGTGATGGAAGCTGTGTGGGAAATGGGATGCAGCCATAGGCTCTGACATTTTCCCACAAGCTGTGCTTTGGGCTAAATGGATGAGCTTTTCTGAAAAGAGAAATGAGGTCCACAAACTGCAAAGATGAAGCAATCCCACAATCCATGCACAAAACAAATCATCCTGGCCTCACTGACTAAGCTTTCAAGTAAAAGTTATTTCAAGTCAATGTTTTCCTTTTCTTTGCTTTCTCTTTTTTCCCCCTCTGTGGTTTTTCAAAATAGGGTTTCTCTGTGTAGCACTGGCTGTCCTGAAACTCACCCTGTAGACAGGATAGCCTCAAACTCAGAGATCTGCCTACCTCTGACTCCCTAGTGCTGGGTTTGAAGGCATGCACCACCACTGCCTGGCTTCAAATCGGTATTTTTAAAAAACAAAAGCATATAAACATTTTCCCCAAGGAATTTAAGAGAGTTAATTTCTCAAATTGTAATTTGGAATTTGGATACATGTACCCATTTCTGCAATTCATATTCCCTAACTCTTCCCTCCCCACTTTCTTCTGCCTAAAAAAAAAAAAAGTGTTTGCCTCTAACCTAGCCTATTCTGAGTCCTATTGAGGTGCCCATTCCAAACAGGAAACCCTCAAACATCACACAGAGAAATAGTTCCAGAACATGGCTCTTAAAGAGGTCCCCTGGCAAAGACATAGGAGACATGTTATTAGAAAATACTGATGGTAAATTGGAATAAATTTAGCCTAGGTACCAAGTTCAGCAGCTGCTGTTTAAGCCTCACCTACAGTCTAGATTCAGAAGTGAGGCAACGTTTCCTAATAGCTGAAGCATATCCCACTGTGTGCAGGAGCCACAACTTCACCATCCATTCTCCAGTTGAATGGGATTTAGGATGTTTCCATTCCCTGGCTACTGAGTGTAAAGTAGCAGCAGTGAGCAGTAAACATAACTGAGCAAGTGTCTCATGTAGCAAAAAGTGGTTTTGGTTTTGTTTTCTCACAGAAATCGTCTGGTATGAGTGGTTGATCTGAAGAGGCTCTCCCGTTTGATTATGTGGTAAGCCCTGTCTGTGGTTTGTTAAATTTTCAAATGAAAAAGTTGATATACGTATATAATAATAGCCTCAAAAATACTGTATTTGCAAAAGTGTGTTGAAATGGATATTTCTCCTTTCACACTCATTTCTAGGATATATCTGGGTAAGTAAGAGGCCTTAAGGATGAACATGAATAATTATCACCCAACTAGTCTTATAAACCTTGCTAGCATGTTCCTACAAAACTGACCAAAAAAGCTTTATGACAGAGAAGCGAATTATTTCCGAACATCAGCCACATTCCAGTACATACATCATCCGCAAAACTACAGCAGCGTCTTTTGGTTTCACGACATCGTGATTTTTGGCAAACCATTCAAACGGAGCCCAAAGACCAAAGTAGTACTTAGATCCCAGTCTCCTTCCATTCCTATCTACTTACTTATATGAACAAGCCATCTTAAAACTTACATAATCGAAATGAGTGGAAAGCTGACAGACCCTGCTTTGTTATCCCAACAAATAATACTCATCATGTATGATCAGCTAAGTAATGTAGTTACGGAGTATGAACACATTAAATAGTTTATTCCCATTAGCAGTTCACTTTAGTAGATTTAGTCTGCTTTGTTAAATATGTACTGGTAAAAATCAACTGAAACAATGACTTAAAGTTTTAGAAAATGAGTCCCATAGCATCAGAAAACTTCTAAAGCAAATTTCTAATGAAGTATTTTACTGTAGAGATATATGAAAGAATGATCAATAAAAGACTTTAGAACCAACGAACCAGTTTAGACTTAATGTTATATAAATTAAAATGGAATAAAAACCCAAAATCAAGAAAATTGGGTTGAAAATATGTTTCAATAGGTAAGAGCACTGGCTGCTCTTTCAGAAGGCCCAGGTTCAACCCCTGATACCCGCATGGTGGCTCACAACCATAGCTGCAGTTACAGGGGATTCTATAACCTCTTCTAGCCTCATGAGCATCCGGCACACAGTGGTGCCTAGACATACATACAGGCAAAACACCAATACACATAAAAATAAATATTTATAATAAAAGAAAAAAGAAATTTAGTGTTCTCAAATATCCACCCAATTTATTTTTTCCTTTTCTTTTTCTCTTTTTATTTTTACAAGCCAGTTGGAAATCATCTTGATGAGGTTAACTTGACGTGGGAACACCCATCTTGTCTGTGGGAAGGACTATTTCTGAACTGTGTCAAATGGGAGAAAATAAGCCAAGCTTGCATTGATGTCTCTGTTCTCTGAGTGTGAATGTAATGTGACCAGCTGATTCAAGTTCATGGTGCCTTGACTTCTGTTTCACAATGGCTTGTAAGTATCAGTATTATTTTATTACAGCAAAAGAAAAGAAACCAAGACAAAAATTCCATTTACATATCTCCAACCATCACCTAGAGATTTAGAATCTTAGAAACCAGCTCTTCCTAGGACAGTGATGTTAGACCTCTTAGAAATGTGATCTTATCAGAGAAAACACATTCTTTGAAATCAAACTTTGAGATAGGCAAAATGTTGCACCTGAGGCCTGCTGCGGGTTCTGTGGACATGCCTGTTTATTCTGAATGCTCTCTGCAACTGGTAAGTTCTCTTTAGTCCTAGAAGATTCAACTTGGAGCTTGGCTTGGCCTCACAGACCAATTACAGCCTCCAGTAACATGCTCTAGATATTATTCCTTGGAGAATCCCTCAGAATTTTAATTAGGTGACTAATAACTGGGTATTTATCTTTAAGTCTTTACTTCTCTTCTTTGGCATGGAGCTGCCAAGACAGAAGCCATCAACCCTACAAGCTGAATGCTGCATCTCAAGCACATTACAGCCCCCTGAGTGTTATACATGCTTGACAAACATTGATGAAACAAACACAGTTTCAGTTCTTTCCATCTCAACTTTTAAAATATATATTTTTTTAAAAAAAAAAACTCTCCCTTTTAGGCCAGAGTTAAAAGTCATCTCCTCCATAAAGCCTGTCCTACAATTATATAACATTTAAGCGGCATGTTAAACTTAAGACATGATACTGCCTGGCTGAACCATAAGAAACAGTTGTTTTTACAAGCCAGGGCGGCTGAATAGTTGCAATGTCATGTGACAGAGTCTCATAGTTTATGTATTCATCTCTCTGGATGATACAAGAATTCTTTGAAAATAAACAAAATGGCTGTTCATCTTCAGTATGTGAAACATCCAGTACAGGGCTGGTTCACAGCAGATGCTCAATAACTGCTGGTTATAGGGATGCCTGATTGCCTGACTCATGGCTCCTCTGGCTCATGTTGCTGTCCAAAGGGACTTTTTTATCCATGCGACTATTCCAAATCTTGGCCCCTCCCTGATGACAAAATGCCTTTATGGGCTAAAGTCTTTTCTTCGTGCTTCCAGTTGGACACCTTCACTCCTAGTGAGGGAATGCATCCCCAGCTTCAGAAACCACCGGCCAAGGAAAGCTGAGGTTATTGCTTGCTGAGAAAAATAACATCAGAATAGATGAGGTCAGCCTAATGGCTCAGTTACACTTGCCAATGGGACTGTGAAATTCAACGAAACACCCGCTCCTTCCTGTACCCACCCAGACAGCCAGACCCTCGGTGTCCATTGCTCCTCCCTGGCAGCTGGTCAAATAAATATGTGGATGATCACACACACACACACACACACACACACACACACACACACACACACACACACACTTTCACTGCTTAATTGCTCCTGCCCACGTATCTGTAAAAACAGCTGAGGTCTAAACATGTGTTTCTGACACCATGAGAGATGACCAACATAACCAAACTAACCCTAGGGTGTGAGCCCTTCAACCACCAGAAACTAGCCCTGTGCACCAAGGTTTTCCCTCAAGCACTTAGCCTGTTTCCTACTCACTTCCTTGAGTTTCAAAGCCTTAAGGACCTCTTATAGTCAGCCCCAAGTTTAGGTAAATGCATTCTTGAAGTCAGATCAGAAAGCTTGTAGACAAATAAGTCTCCAGAAACAGGAAATGATAAGTTCAGTACAGGTCATCTTTGCAAGCTGAGTAGCCACAGAGTTCATAAAATCCCAACCAACAATGAAAGGAAGGTGAGTCTTGATAACTGAGTTCAAGCCCACATTTTTCACCTGGGGAAAACAGAGGCCAGACAGTGAAGTTGTGTTGTGTTAGTCTTGAATTCATCTTTTTTGCATCTTTGCCTGGATCCCACATTTGAGGGTGACCCTGTAGTCTTCCCAGAGCTATTTCCAGTAGGCCAGTGCTTTCTCTGTTCATACTGCCACATATAAAGTGCCACAGACTGGGTGGCTTAAGCATTTATTTCCACAGATCTGGTAGCAATTTAGCTCTGACTGAGCACCTGCTTACAGCTACAGATAGCTATCTTCTCACATAAGCTCACCTGATGGAGAATCCTCTCACTATACACTCATCTGATGGAGAGAATAAGCAAGCTGATGGATGGCTCTTCTAATTAATTGCACTACACTGAGCTCTGCGTCATGGTCTAAAGTTTTCCAAGGCTCCTATCTCATTGGAGGTTAAGGCTTTATTAATTTTGGGAGAGCCTTAACATCCAAGTCATAACTTTCTGTCTTAACTTGATGACATAGTTAATATTTGGTCTTTTCCAAAAAGAATCAAATCATGTTATCTATATAAAGGTGAAAAATTACTTTAAAAATCAATATTTTAATGAATTCTTTGAAAATTCCCATTACATATGTATGTAAAATGGAAGGCTACTACTGAACTCTAATAAAATGTTAAAAATTTGCAGGAAAATGGATGGACTTAAAATGTATAATATTCAGCAATGTTACATAATCTCAAAAAAACCCAAATGTTCTTTTTATATGCAGTATCTTTCACATATGTGTACACATGTAAGCAAATGTACAAGTGGGCACAGTATAACATGAAGAAAAGAGACCGAGATGTAGCATGAGTTCTAATTGGTCTTACTAATAAAAACTCAGACTCAGATATTGGGGGGTCCTAAAAGATCAGAGAAGCAAAACAGCCAGCCACTAGTTTGTACCTCTGCCTCAGACTGAAAGAGCCATCCTGTCTCCAAGAATCCTCAGACTGACTGCCTAGACTACCTCTGACGACTGCCTAACACTTCAATAAGTTCCTATCTCCTCCTGCCTTATATTCCTCTCTCAGCCCAGCCATATCCCTTCTGGTCTCCATCTCCTTAGTGCTGGGATTAAAGAATGTCACTCTCGATGCTGTGATCACCTTTGTGTGAGTTCTGTTTCTCTTTTAGACTGGATCAATTTTTTGTAGCCCAGATATTGGACTGCTTCTATCTCCTGAGTGCTGGGATTAAAGGTGAATACCACAATTTTCCAGCCTCTGTGGCTAACTAAGTATGGTTGCTGGGATTAAAGGTGTGTGACACCACTGCCTGGCCTCTGTGGCTAACTAGTGTGTCCAGCTTTGTTCTCTGATCTTGAGGCAGATTTTATTTATTAGATCATAAACAAAATATCACCATACCAAGAAAGTTAAATATGAGGGCATGAGAAAATATGAAAGATGACTTAAAGATATTAGTTTTTCTAATTCTGTTATGGGTTTTGTTGTTGTTCTAATGGCTGCTAAGACATAATGGCACATGCCTTCAAACCCAGCACTTTACTCGTAGGTGGATCTCTGTGAGTTCAAGGCCACCCTGGTCTACAAAGTGAGTTCCAGGACAAACTACAAAGCTACACATAGAAACCCTGTCTCAAAAAGTCAAAAAACTTAAAAATTAAAAATACATATTCAATATTGAAAATTTAATCTGAAGCTCCTCAGTTTCCATTTCAAATTTGAATTCTAATGATATATAAATTTATTATGTTGTATAGACTTTGAGTCTGGTTAATTTTGATGTGACATTTGTACATTTGTAAGTTTTTAAAATTGAAATTTGTTTTTTAAAAAGAGGTAACTCTGTACACGTGGTGTATTTCCAACATACTTACCATCTGCTCGGCCTCCTAACTCCTTGAGGATCCACTTTCCATCCCTTCCTCCTAACCTCGTTTCCTTTTCCAAAACAATTTAATATATTTTATTTATCTATTCATGTAATTACTTTTATAGAATATGTATAGTGCATGTGTGCGTGCGTGCGTGCGTGCGTGCGTGCGTGCGTGCGTGCGTGCGTGCGTGTGTGTGTGTGTGTGTGTGTGTGTGAACAAATGAATGCAGGTATCCACAGAGGATAGAAGAAGGCATTGGATCCCTTGGAACTGTAGTTTCAGGGTTTTTGAGTCACCTGATGTGAGTGTAAAGAACTGAATTCTGGTGTTCTGAAAGAGTAGGAAGTGCTTTAAACTACTACTCCATCTCTCTAGTGCCTTCTCTCTCTCTCTTTAATAACCTATTGAAATTGAATTCAATTTGTGCTGGCCATATACGTACAGTTGTGGGGCCATCTCCTGGAGGATGATCCACCAACCAAGGACCACACTCCTATAGAAAATTTACTATCCCTCTCCCAGAAACCACCAACTATCAACAGATTCTCAGCTAGGGTTGGGAGCTCATGCACTTCTCCCTCGATCCATGCTTGAATGTTGATTGTCTTGATCTCATTCAGGTATTGTGCCGCCTACCTCAGTTGCCATGAGTTCATGAGTGCAGCAGTCCCATCCTGTTGGGAACATGGTGTTTTGTCCCCTGGGGGCTTGTGAGTTCCCCCGCTGTGGGTACTTGGCCAGGTTTACACAATCAGGTCATGAGTTCTGTCCTGTGGCCTTAAATTCAATGAGAAAGGATTGGTTAAGCCCACTATTGCATGAATGAATACATATCGCCAAACACGATGTTATTGTGGCTGGCAGGGTTCACAGCTAGGTAACACTGCTGATGACTTTTCTCCCTAGGCAGCCCACCACAGCACCTTGCTTGCTATGAAAGCTAGTCATGGTTAGGACCAACTTGTTTTCTCCATGTCCCATGACGAAAGTGTCTGATGTCTTCACAAATAGGGTCTTACCATCAAGCTCTGATGGGCAACCAAGAACAATGGCAATAGCATGTATTGTTTGAAGTCTTTCTGGAACACCTGGGACCTGAGGTTTAACTGTTCCTTATCTGGAACTTTTAAGTTGGGAACCTATGGATTATCTCTCTGTGTATGGTAACTCTAATTAAACTTTTATGTGTATATATATTTAGGAAGCTTATAAAACAATAGGTTTCGTTTGGCTTTTTTAAACATCTTAAGTGTCAGTTGCTTTTAGGAAACCAGTTCATGTTCCTTGGAATTTCCCTGGAAGTACTGAATGATACCTTGGAAAAACCTTTGAACTCTGTGGTTATAACATGTTTACCATGTAGACTTCCAGTATTTATCCACAATGGGTAATTCCAGAACCGGGAAGGAAGTTGGTCATGGAGAGGTAAAATAGAAATATTCCAATCATAGCACTTTTTGACTACTACAAATTATAAGTACATATGAAAACCTACTGTTTCATAAGATCCTAAATATATAGACACATAAACTTGTCCATTGGAACTTGAGGGTGAAGGCCTTTTGTAAAGCCACAACACACTTTAGTCATGCGACTACTAAGAAACACTTGGATGGCTGAGTCTCATCCCATAAGCCTCTGATTTAGCAGTTAGTCTTTTGCAGTTTCCATGTGTAAAGGACAGTTGGGAAATTGCTTTAATTACATACTGAGTCAGGAATGGCTCCTCATACTAGAGGTGATGGGTGGAACAGAACAATATAAGGAGGAACCAGTTCATGTTCCTTGGAATTTCCCTGGAAATACTGAATGATCTGTGGTTATAACATGTTGTCCACTCAGATCACCAGTGCTTATCCACAATGGGTAATTCCAGAAATGCAGAGAGAAGTTGCTTGCAGAGGGGTAAAATAGAAATATCCCAACCACATCATCTTTTGACTACTAAAAATTGTAAGTAGAGTTCTGTATTGAAAGTGTTTCTTATTCTTAGCAGTTTCAAGCCATCCGGGCCTTGAGTTGGCTTTGTCTGCTCACTCTGCCTCAGTCTACCTAGAGCTATGTATTTTTGTTTGTTTAACTCACCACTTAAAATCCATGAGAGTAGAAATGGTTTCATTTTCTTCTCATGTTCTCTCCTTTTCTTATCCTAATTCTTTCATCTTTTCTTTTTTCTCAATAAAGTTTTAAAGACAAGGGTGACAACCCTTGACAAATCTATGGATGCACAAGATGAAAGGTTGTGCTCTGCTTCTCTCTGCATCCTTATGTTCCTGACCCTCTGCACACTTTGCTATCCCCTTTTACTAAGCCCTATATGAGAAGTCGTTTGGGATCAGACTCAGATCTCTGGCTAGAGACTTGGGGTCAGAGAGATTCTTTTTCCCAATGCATTTTTTTGACACTTCCATCAAAAATTAGATAACTGAAGATGTGTGTTTATTTCTGGGTCTACTACTCTATGTCATTGATCTATGTATTCATATGTAGTAGTACCATGATGGTTTTGTTACTATGGCTCTATAGTGTAATTTGAGATCAGATAATATACTTTCAGCTTTGCTCTTTCTGCCTGGAATTGTGTCATATTTTAATTTCTGTTACTATGATAAAATACCCTAATAAAAAGCTACTTAGGGGGATAAAAGTTTTATTTGGATAACAAGTCTAGGTTACAGTCTGTTAGCACAGTAGTCAAGAAAGCTAGTCGCACCCATAGCCAAGAGCAGAGAGAAATGGATGCGTATATGTTTTCTTGATTGCTGTCTTACATACCATTCAGCTTCTTGATTCCCATACAATTCTGGACCTCTTCCCTAGAGAAAAGTGCCATTCACAATGAGCTAAGCCACCCCGCATCAATTAGATTAGCTAAAACAATTATCCTCCACTAGTTGCTTTGCAGGCCAACCCAGTGTAGACAATCCCTCACTGAGGCTTACTTCCTGCGTAATTCTAGATTGTGTTAAGTTGACAATTAAAACTAGCCATTCCAGATTGCTTTGGTTCTTTGGGGGCCTTTGTGCTTCTATGTGAATTTTAGGAATTTTTTTCCGCCTGAATTCTATTAAGAATGTCGTTGGAACTTTTATAGTCATTACATTGATTCTATCTGTAAATAGCTTCTGGTAATACAGGCATTTTCACAGTGCCAGTTCTGTTAATCAGTGAGCATGGGAAGTCTTTCCACCTTCTACTGTGTTTAGTTTCTTTCTTCAGCATCTTAACCCCTGGATATGTGTTATGGATAGCTGTGAGCCACCACCCAAGTGCTAGGAACAAAACCCATTCGCTTTCCAAGAGCAGCAAGTGCTCTAAACTGCTGAGCCATTTCTTCCTCTCCTCTAGGATATTTTTCAAGCTACTATGGATGTGTAACTTATTTCTTATATAATTTATTTATTACTTATATTTTATTTTCTTGCATTTGCCCAAATACTTTAAATAAGTAAAGAAAATCCAGTTTTATATACCAATCCCAGTTCCCTCTCCTTGCCATCTTCCCATTACCCTTACCGATCCCACGACCCCAACCCCTAGCTATACCCCAGGGTGGGTGAGGCCTCTCATGATGGATCATCGAAGTCTGTCACATCATTTGCGGCAGGGATTAGGCCCTTCTCCATGTTCTAGGTTGAGAGAGTATCCCACCATAGGGAATGGACTCCCAAAGCCCTTTCGTACACTAGGGATAAATACTGGTTTCACTGATAGAGGTCCCATTTACTGCCCAGGCCTCCCAACTGACACCCACATGCAGGGGCCTGGTTTGGTCCTATGCTGGTTCCCCAGCTGTCAGACTGGGGTGCATGAGCTCCCACTTGCTCAGGTCAGCTGTTTCTGTGCATTACCCCAGCATGGTCTTAGCCCCTTTGGTCATCACTCCTCCCTCATTACAACTGGATTCCTGGAGTTCAATTCAGTGCTTAGCTATGGGGATTGGTATGTAAAATAAGATTGTTTTTAATTTAAATAAAAATTTATTTAAAAAAAAACAAAAGAAAATCTATAGAACTAAGAAGAAAAACACAAAATTTAGATAGGCATTGATGTAGGATATATGTGAATGTTCAAAAATTATTAACAGGATCAGCATCTTTATAAATAGAGAAGTGTATAATAAAAAGCAAACACGCAAAGTTAAACAGTAGCAATGAAGATGAGTGAAATGAAGATGAAGGCTTGCAAGCTTAAGCTGGAAGACAAACTGGCCATTTCTTAACCCTGTGAGGAAATGGGCTATTGGAAATAGCACTGCTCTCTAGAAAGAAAGCTCCTTATTCATATATCAAAAATTACTGATTTTTGTATGTTCATGTTGTACCTGTCACTTGGACGAATGCGTTTATCACATCTAAGAGTTTTCTGGTGGAGTCCTTAGGGTCTTTTAAGTTTGGGATCATACCATCTAGTAGGGATAATTCAACTTTGTTCTTTCTTCTTTGTATGAATTTTATTTCTTTCTCTAGCTTTATTCTTCTAGCTAAGATTTCAAGCTTTGTTTTGAATAAGAGTGGAAAAAATGGATACCCTTGTCCCATTCCTTCTTCTAGAGGAAACACTTTCTATTTTTTCCTTATTTGGTACATTGTTGCCTATAGGTCTGTCATACCCTCTATTATATTGAGATATATGTTCTATCTATTCTGAGTTTGATTGTGAAGAGATGCTAAACTTTGTCCAAGGCCTTTTCTGCATCTATTGAGATGATTCTGTAGTTTCTTTCCCCTTGACTATTTATATGTTATATTATATTGAATGTTTTGTGTATGTCAAAGCATCATTGCATCTGATCATTCTGTATGATTTTTTTAATGTGTTGTTGAACTTAGTTTGCAATTATTTTATTGAGAATTTTTGCATCTAAGTGAGGGAATTTGGTCTATAGTTTGCTTTTCTTTTTTTATGTACAGATATATGGTTTTGATGTCAAGGTGATACTAGATTCATAAAATGAATTTGGTAATGTTCTTTCCCTTTATATCTTACAAAACTGATAGAGAAGCATTGATGTTTTCTCATCTTTAAAGGTAAAGGCCTGGTAGAATTTAGCGGTGAGTCTGTGCAGTCCTGATCTTATCTTTGTTGGGTACACATTTATTAGTACTTCAGTCTCATTTTGCTTATATGCCCTTGACTTAATTTTGGTGGATTGTATATGTCAAGAAATTTATACATTTCTTCTAGACTCTCCAGGTTTGGGAATACAAATTTTCCAAAGTACTCTACTCATAAATCCTCTGGATTGCATTAATATCTGTGGCAATGTTTCCCTTTTCATCTCTAATTTTGTGAATTTGGATATTCTTTTTGTCTTCTGGTTAGTTTGACTGAAGATTTGTCGTACTTGCTCATTTTTTTCCCAAAGAAAAAATAGGAAGATTAAAGAGAAAGAGGGGAGACTAATCCAGTTTAAATGAAAAGAGAAAACTTGCCAGGCAGTGGTGGCTCATGCCTTTAGTTCCAGCACTTGGGAGGCAGAGGCAGGCAGATGTCTGTGAGTTCCAGACCAGCCTAGTCTACAAGAGCTGGTTCCAGGACAGCCTCCAAAGCCACAGAGAAACCCTGTCTCAAAAAAACAAAAACAAAAAAGAAAGAAAGAAAGAAAGAAAGAAAAAAATAAAAGAAACTCAAAAGACAAAAAAATAATGCTAGGAGAGAAAGGAGTAAAAGAAAAAATAAACCTGTTTATACAACAAAGAAGAAGGTGTAAACAAAATTATATGACCACAGAGAGATGAATAAAATCCAATTTGTTGCTTTTGAAATGTAATTAAAATGATGTAAGACTATTCTGTCATCATTTTGTTAATTATCAACATGACAGAATGTAGAATACCATACAGCTTAGCCTTTGAGCATGCCTATGGAGGTTTATCTTGATTCTGTTGATTATGGTGGGGAGACCCACCGATGGTAGACAGTACCATTCCCTGACTCGGATCCTCAACTATATAAATGGAGAAAGGGAACTGAGTGACAGCGGATATTCATTGTTTAGTCTCCTGCTGTTTCCAGTTCCTACTGCCTTGCCTTCCCTGACAGGATGGACAGTGTCCTTTATCTGTGACCTAGAACAAATCCATTGTCCAGTAAGTTGCCTTTACCATAGTATTATAATACAGCTGCAGAAGAGAAACTAAGATATACAGTAAGAAAAAGAAAGGGACTAGACAAGAGACAAAAGAAAGTAAACAAAAAACAATATACAGGATGTGTTTTCTTCCTGAGTCTCTAATACTGGAATCTGTTAGGCAGAAAGCATGACTGCTGTGATTGAAGACTTGTTTATTCCCGAGCAGAATGATGCTGCAACTGCGGTCATCAAGAGACAGTTGCTGTCCTATGCTGCAGTGATTTAGGGGATTCCTTGCTGTGCGCCTAAACCCAATTCTCATCACCTTTAGTTGTGTAGACTGTGGCCCAGGCAGGTTCTCTCTCACTCTACAGACTCTTCATCTGTTCCCTGTGGAGTGGCTAGTCTCTAACTGAGGAGAGAAGGGGCTGGAGCACTGAACTCTATTGTCAACTCAATGCTTCCCAATCCTTTCCCTATTCAGTCCCCAGAGTTTTCAGTCCTGCAAGGTGAAAACCTCAGGGCAGAGATGAAGCTGCAGACATTGAAGGGCTGCTGACATCTGACTCTGGGCTGTCAGTCTCAAGTTATTCTGCTCATTGCCCTCAGAAAACCACACAACAGAGAACTGACTAGGGGGTTTGAGACACACACACTGACCTACTTGGGGACTAATAGTCCCCAAGTTTGTCCTACTTTTCACCAAAGAGATAGAGCCACGAACCATAAAGCCCTTTACCACATGAACCTCCTGATGCCTGAGAGTCCTAGTATGTCTATGTCCAGACCTCCCTCAGTCTTGTGTCTATCTCATGCAGCCTACCACAGGGGACCATTTTTTCCCAGAATCATTTGTTGGGAAGATCAACTTTTCATTGCGGAATTACTTTGGCCCTTTGCAATGTTTGTATATAGGTCTGGGTTTAGAACTCTCGCACCTGTCCTAGGAACCTAATTTTCCATCTTTTTGCCAGTATTTCAGTCTTGATTACTGCAGCTTCACAGTCAGTCTTGTAATTTAGCAGCCTGTGGGTGTAGCTTGATAATGTCTGTTTGTATTTATTTGGGGTAGTGGCTTCTTCCCTTGAAAACCCCATAAGGATTTCTAGAAAAAAATTTCTCATCATTTTCCCATGCTGTGTTTTCTGTGCTGTGCAATAAATACAGTGAAAAACCCTTTTTTAGGGACAGTCAGCTATTGGCAGGCAGCTACAATGGGCAGAATGTATAAAGGCCAATAATTACAAACTACAGAAAGATGGAAAATACAGGAGAAGGGGTGGAGAATTCCAATTTGAGTTTACTCTTAGTCTATTTAATGCAAGAAGAAGTGCTTTATTTTCATTCCTCAATGTGACATCATCACATTTTAGTGTTTTTTTTTTTTTTTTGAGCATGCTGGATGTTTTTTGTGAACTGGACATAAACCTAGACACATCTGAGAAGAGGACATCTTAATTGAGAAAATGCCTCTGTAAGGTTGGCCTATAGGTAAACAAGAAGGCTGTTTCCTTGATTAATGGTAAATGTAGGAAGGCCCTACCCATTGTAGGTAATGGCACCCATGGGAAAGTGGTCTTGGGGTATAAAAGAAAGCTGGATGTGCAAGCCGCGGGGAGCAATCAGTCAGCAGCAGCCTCCGTGGTCTCTGCTTCAGTTCCTACCTCCAGAGTCATGCCTTAAGCTCCTGCCCTGACTTTCCTCAGTGATGGAATGTGACCTAAAAATTATCAGCTGCCATAAACCCTTTCCTACCAAACTTGCTTTGGGTCATAGTGTTTTTTCACAGTGATAGAAACCCTAACTAAGACACCGAAGTTACCTTTAATGTGTTAACTCCTCCTCCTCTTCCCCCATGCTGAAGGCCCAGAGGAAATCTCTATGGAGCAGTGTCAACTGATGGGAAAGATGTGGAGAGACTGACAGTCTCGTTACTGATAGGAATGCAAAATGATAGGCACTCTGGTAGTTTGGTAATTTCTTATGAAATTAAACAGATATCTTTATCATTCAGTAATTCCATTTTTGGGTGTTTTTCATAGAGCAGTGCATCTCGGTTAGAAGTGATTTTTTTCTTCACAAGGCTATTTCTAGAAACACTCTTCAATGTCACAAAGTGGTAGTGAATCCTACTAACATCTAAGGGGAAGAGGCCAGTGATGCCACCAAACATCCCCCAGTGTACAGGAGACATCCTCCCTGTGCCACAGAATTACTCAACCACAGTGCTAAGGCTGAAAGCCATTCTCCTAAGAAATGAAACCCTGCATCACTGAAAATCTGTGCAATAATGTTCAGAGAAGCCCTCTTTAGAGTTGTCAGAAGCTACATTTATCCCTAATGCCCCTTAATGTGGGAATGGAAAAAAAGTGATACATCCATACCATGGATTTGAATACTACTCAAAAATAAGGAACACACACTAATACACTCAACAACTCAAATGAATCTCAATTACAGTGAATGAAAGAAGCCTGTCTCATAAGATTACATACTGTGTCTTTCCCTCCATGCCTATGACTTTCTAAATGCTTTTAATAGCCTCTGGTAGAGCATTCCACTATGACATCATTCAATATGGAGCTTAGTGAAAGGATCTGCCCCTACTTATGGTAATAGGGGCAGGTGCACTTGAGGGATGGTGTTATTTTTATTTTCTGCTCCATATTTTTCACACTTCTTTATCCCCTCAGCAGCTAGTTCTGTAACATTGTCAAAATGTTCTCATGTGTGTAGCTCCAGGGAGCAGATGAAAGTGTCATTCTCCCATGTTCTGGGCATCAGAACCAGTTCTACCATGGTGGCAGTGGGTGCCCATTCCCCATGCTCCTAGCGGCAGTGAGTGAAGCATCAACAGGAGAAAACTTGGCATCAGAGATTGAAGGCTTCGCATCACCTCTCTCGGCTACCTAGAAAGCTCTGCTCACGGGCAAAGAATGTGGCAGGCTGCCCTCAGAGGAAATGCACCACCCCAACCTTCATGCAGATCATTCAGCAGAGTGCCTAGAATTTGCTGAGTGTGTCAAAGAAAAACAGTTACGTTTTCCTGGAAGGCATTAGACTTCTCTCATTTGAAATGTAATCATCTGAGAATCTCCAGGGAGCCTAATGATGTGTTATAAGACAGGCCACATTCTCCAGGGCACACATCGTAAGAGGCCTTTCCTAGACTCTGGGAAAGGTTTGACATAGGAGATAGACATTGGTATTCCCAAAACATCACAGAGAGATATGCTGGATTCCAAGCAGGCTTGGACCGTGATGTGAAAGGTAGCGATACAATACTTCAATCATAGGCCTTAGTAAATATTAATTGCGGTCTCTGGATAAATATTGTCAAAAGTTAAGAAAATTAAAAGTTTGGTTTTAATCCTTAAAAATTGAAGCAAAAAAACAAAACCACAAGAAACCCTCATTGAGTCTTGTGAGTGATCAACCTCCATAAAGACCCACTTTTCCCTCATCTTTATCCTGACACATTAGAGATGGGCTGCAAGTCAGCTCAGGGTTTCTGAGGATGGAAAATATATGACTCTGGTGCTTCTCTGAGACCTGGATGATTTTGGATAAGCCTGTCCTATGTTCCTGGATCCAGGAAACACCATGCTGCCTATGACAGAAAGCTGGCAAGTGCTTTACATTTCTGCCAATGGTGAGGAAACACAACTTGGTTTGAAGGTTATGCACATGCAGAAAGGAGCAGGGTTTGGTCTATGTGAGATGGGCTGTCTGGGATATAGTATATATAACTCTGGAGACAAGAGTGCTGACAAGGTTTTTCTTCACATGAGGAACCAACAAGGTTTTTCTTCACATGAGGAACCAACAAAAGAACATGTCCAGTTTTTCTACAAAGTTAGAATGAGAAGAAACTTTGAAATGGATAGGTGATGGATTTTATTAGAATTAGATGGAAAAGAAGGATGGGCCTGAGGCTATCTGGAAAGCAAGCAATACTTCGAAGTCTTCCTCAAACTTGGGGAATGATATTGGCTAGAGTAAATGTGAAGGGCAGAAATACAAATATAAAGCTAAGATCTTCCTCTAGAACCTCAGGCAGTGTTTTCCTAGCCCTGGGCTTAAGAGGGGCCTGTGAAGCAAGGACAACTCAGAATGCAAGTGTCTGATGTCAGGGTGACTATGTGGGTCTGGAACAGTCAGAACCCTGGAGATTAATACATGTGCATCTCCATGGCCATAATATAATTACACGTTTCTATATGCTCTGACCTGAGTAGTATCAGGGCCTTGACTACTGCCCTCTCAGCAAGGCAGGTACAATTAGTAGCAAATGTTTGAATGGGATTGCCTGAGACAAGACAGTTCCTATCCATTGCTTCAGAAACCACAGAAGAAGTAAGAAACTCCATAACCAAGTGCTTCACCAAGCCACAGAGAACATTGTTCTTCAGTTGGAAATGATATACATTTTCATCTGTATGCAGATAGCAGCATATACATAGTGTGTGTGGCTGTCAAACTGATGTCAGAATTAGGAATGATCCTTACAGCCTTCAGAGAAAGGAGTCAACAAAGGGAATTTGAGGAAAAGGGTTGAGCTGGAAAACTGAAGCAGAGACTTGATCAATGGTTGAATAAAAGAGATGTCAATCATTTCTACTCAGCAAACGAGCTCACAGCAAGTTGGCTGTCAACAAATTAGGTCACAGGAAACAGGACCTAAAGGGTGGGCCTAAGAATATGATGTAAGGCAGGTGGAACTTAGAAAGATGTGGCTGTCACAGAGGCCAGCTCTGGCTGCCATGTTAGGATGATGCATGAAGATCGGAGCCTTGAGGAAAGGTAGACAGTGTTCGTGTCTGGCTGATATTCATGCTACAGTCTGTTGGGAGCTGCAAAGTACCGCACCCAAAAGATGGCTCCAGTTTCCGCCTTCCGCCAGCCCGACAGCGAGTGCTCTCTGTGGTAAACAACTCCTTATTTGGTAAAGGCCATGTATCCTCTTAATTCTGCTTGGAGACAACCTACCCTGGCGCGCCATGTAGGGTAGATGTAGACTATATCAGGCCCCGTCTTCCTCTACCCGGGGCCTCCATTCACTGTAAATCAAGGTTCCCGAATAAACTGTGAGAAGAAGGTTCCTTGGTGTTGCGTCGTTCTTGCTGGTCAAGGGTGGACGCGACAACAGTCAAACAAAATCTGTACAGAAATGAAGCAGGCAGAGACAACAGGAATGAAAAAAAGAGGTAGAACCTGGAACCATGGAATACTGTGGAAAGGAGGTAAAGAGAGAGACTCTTCCCAAAGTCCAGCCATAGTCAGAGTTTGTCCCACCAGCCAGGGAGACAAGTGTAGGTATGATAGGCCAGGTAGATGAGGGGCTAAGGCAAGGTCTCAGCAGAAGGAAGGGCTGAGGAGAAGGTGCCTGCCTTGTGGGATGTAATTCTTACCCAACTCAGGCACCTGGACCAAAGGAGGCCTACTGTGGGTGGAAGCCTTTGTCATTTTACAGGCTTTGTCAAGGATAAAAGTTAAAAAGCCTAGTTGGTACTTTCTGTACTGTGGCAACCAGTTATTGGTGGATATGACTTAAGAAACTAGAACTGGTTTTGTTCCATTATCTCTGTGCCCTCATTTTCCTTTTGAGAGACTGATAGAGACCATAACTAAACCTGGCGTTAAGGGACAAGAGTTCTTCTACATATTGATAGGAATCAGTGGGAAAAGGAGAATTCCCAGCTCTTGGTGTGAGAAACAGTCCCAGAATACATATCTGAAATTAGGGAAAACCAAGTGATTAATAAAAGTTTGTAAAATTGTTATAGTTTGAAACCTAGAAAGAAGCCAGAATTCTTTTTCTGACATGTATTTATTTGTTGATTTTTGTGTATGGGTTTGGGTGGGCACATGCCACAACATGTGTTTAGAAGTCAAATGACAGCTTCCGGGACTCAAGTCTGTCCTGCAACCTTGTGAGTAACAAGGATTGAACTCAGGTATTCAGGTGTGGAAGCAGGTGTCTTTACCTCCTGGCCTATCTTGCTAGCCCAAACCAACATTCTTAAAGAAAGTTCTAGAAAGCAGAAGTTACATATCTCAATTGTGAGGGAGATTTTTTTAATTATAATTTTTTGAAATAATAATATAATGTCATCCTCTTCTCCCCCTCCCTTTCATCCCTTGTACTAATCCTACTCTGAAATTCACGGCCTCCTGTGTGTGCATTGGTGTGTGTGTGTGTGTGTGTGTGTGTGTGTGTGTGTGTGTGTTCCTAAATATATAAATACAGCACTCTCAGTGCAGATTCAAAAATAGTAAAAGGAATGAGCACTATTACTTACTATGTATCAGTCTTCTGAAGCTCCTTCATTAGAGTATCTCATTAATTCTTCATTTAGATTTTAGCATTTTCAGGTGCTATTTGACTCTTGATTTACAGATAAAGAAACTGAGTGCCAAAGAGACTTCCTGATTTGATGATGTTTGAAAGCCATCAGATCCCAGAGCCTACATTCCTCAACATGTCCAGGAAAAAAATATGTTGTGACTTCACATGTTGCCAAAGTCAGTGAGCTCTGTCTTCATTTAAGGGTAGGGAGTTAAGTCTGGTTGATTTAGTGCAGTCCTGAGAGACATGTCAACTCGTCAGTGGTTGAGATTACTTTGTGGCTTTGCCATCATGTAGATAATTCCTTTCTGAGGAGGATGAAGAGAAGGGTGATGGGATGGAAACAAGCTCACATGGAACAGAAGTGGGTGGGTTGGGTATCATGTGGCCAGTTGGCCACTTCATCTAGAATTACAGTGGCTTAATTTTTATTAACTGAAACTAATAAAAATTTTAAAATCTTGCATGGGTGAACTAAAGGAGCCTGAGCAATTTTCATCTTTGTTATGGATAGATGAAGCTATCAAAGTAGGGCCATTTGCCAAAATAGGGAGTACAGTGTTTTTTTCTTCCTAAAATAAAAGCAGTCTGGCTTATAGATTTCCCAGCTTACATTGAGCCCTAAGTAGGCTAATATAATGAAGGAAGGGTTCACTGCCCAAAAGGCAGGAGCACAGGGTGAGGCCATTCTCAAACACTTTCGACTTAATTTTCTTGTCTGTAAAATAACCTGCTAAAGACTAAAGTCTTTTTAGTGGCAACAATCTATGACTCTAACAAGTTTATTGCAAAGAATATATAAATCAAAGGCCAAAACAAATAGCAGAAAGTTTTAGAGGAGATTACCAAGTTAATCTTCTCTCTAGGGCACAGCCTCTGGCTCTACCTTTTATTAGCTGATACAAAAGCCCAAAGTAACAATCTACCATCTTCATTGAATGGTGACTGCTCCTCTTTGGATGGAAAGCATTAACAGTTACAAGGGGCTGGTGAAAGATCATCTGCCTAGGATGTGTTCCCTCCTAGTGTAAAGAAACCTTAGGCAAACACTGGGTGGGTAGACACTTTGATAAGAGAAGGGCATGTTGGAGAAATATGTGTTGGAAAACAAGTCCACTTCCGTATATGTGAAGTCTACCAAGCACAACATTCAGGCATCTCCATTGCCTCCCAAGTATGCTTCATCAACGGGCCAGCACCTGATCAGTAGGCCACAGGATGCTGCCCAGACTCAGTCTTAACTGTCATTTCCACAACTTCCCATTCACTAAAGTTATTCAGCCGGATCCAGCTCTATCCTGTATCCTGACGTTCACAAGGCATTGCTGAATAAGCCCCTTTCTTTTTCTCACACTTCAGTTGCATGGTGGGGACTAGAGCTTGGGGTGGGGTTGGGGTGAGGGGAGTCCCAGGATTGAATGTTCTATATCTGCCATTTCTCTGCAGCTTGGCTATTCCCTGCTGTTATCTTTGGCTCTGTTGCTATGGGCGGGAATATGTTTGGTCCTGGCTTAATAACTGCTTGGCTGCCAGAGGCACTCATTTCTCATTGTATTGGTGGGGGATTAGTGGAGATGTTTGGGGGATGTTTCCTGTATTAAGCAGCAGGGGAGAGCTTACTGGACCCGGGCCCTCTTTTGACATAGCATCACACTTTTCCCACTTTCACCCTTGGAATGTGCTGAGGCCAGTTATTTGCATCCAAGGCAGCTACTCCTCCCTGACACTTTGCAGATCTGCACCCTTTCCAGGTGCCTTTGTATAAACACTTCTTGGAGATACTACAAGGAGACCCAGACAATCATCTTGGATTATAGCTTTAAAAAATAATTTAAAAATAAATAAAACATTTGGTGTTCCACAGGGCATTGAAAAGCTGGGAAGATGGCTAGGTGGGAAAAAGTACTTGCTGTACAAGCCCGATGATTTAAGTTTGATCCCCCGGATCCCAGAGTGGAAGGAGAGAACCAACTACTAAAAGTTATCCTCTGACCTCTACACATAAACTGTGGCATACATGCTGTGGCATACACACACACACACACACACACACACACACACACACACACACACACACACACACACACAAATAATAATACATTTTTTAAAGAATAAGAAAAGTAACAGTGTGTATGAGCAAACTCCTCAGCCTTTGCCTTATCACTCTATTTCATATTTCGAATTCTTTGACAATTAACTCACCACTCTTCCTTGGAGCCACCACTCACCTCATCCACAATGAACTTGAACTTCATAACCCGTGTTACCTTAGAGTCCTGGGATGCAATTATAGCTCTTCTTGAAACTATAAACTAACTGGTTACAGATTTTTGGTGCCCTTGCATCTGTCTAGGGCAATTATCAAAGGGTTGAGAAAAACTACCCAGAAAAGTGAGCACAGGAGGGCAAATGTCTAGGAAGTTTGGGTTCTTGATTGGCTAGAGAAGAAAACAAAAGCTGCAGCTGGCTGAAAGGCATTACCAAGCATTTGGTGGCTTTGCAGTGGAAGTGACACAACCTGGAGTAGCAGTTCTCATTTGGATCTTGAGGTCACTGCTTAAAGGCTCTGGGGACTTGCGTGAGTCACTTCTACCAATCTTTCCCATCACTTCGCTGTGATTTGGAGATGATTCTGACTCATGAAGTTGTTGGAGCCATGCAGAAGAAGGCTCTGTAAGCTACAAATACTAAGATGTGACTGTATGTGAAAACATTTATGGTTAGTAAAGAACTGCTCAAGTGGATACAGCTATATACCATGGTGGAAACCTAACAAGAAAAATATAAACACGCTTCCAAGGACTATTTTCCCCTGGCAATGGGAATTTAGCCTTCTGTTAAGTGTGGCTGAACCCCCTTCCTATGTTGAAAGACTATCTCTGTGGGGGGTACAGTCCATTTCCAACTATCCATGTGATCCCCACATAAGGTGTAGAGCTGAGGTGTGGTGCTCCTACCTCACTCGTTTAAAGAAGAGAGACGGCACCATGGACAGAAGGAGATGCATGGTGCAGGTTCAGGGGCCCCAGAACACCTGGTTCTACACACAGCAGTAGTTACAGATCCAACAGTGGAACCCACTGTTCACTCGGCTTGGTGTGACTGTGTGAACACCAAGTAGCAGTGATGTCTTTGGTCTCTAGACAGTTTGGGGTGTCATATCTGACTGTCTTACCTTTTAGCTTGGTTTTTTAGACAGCTCAGAGATTCTAGAGCTACCCAGTGTGCCTTTTTACAGAAAACGATTATGGAAAAATCCAAATATACAGAACATTGAAGGGAGTAGCACACTGAAGCCCCGGGTACCCATCATCACCTAGTTCAACAGTTTCAACACATGGCCTCTAATCTCACCTGTTTTCTGTTCTTCCTCTCACATCTCACTTTGGCTTTGTTTGCTTTGGGTGAAATATTTTAAAGTGAGCCCAAGACATACTATTTTACTTGTAATCTCAGTGTACATTTCTAATCAATTAGGACTGATTTTTCTTTTTAACCATAACCAACATAGCCATCATCCCTTTTTTCCACCCAAGGGAATTGCCAGTAATGCCAACATCCACAAGAAATTCCCTCCCTGCTTATTATGCTCTTTTGCTCCCCTATGCTTTCTCATCAAAGCTTCTCCAGGGTGTTCTTGTTACTTGAGACAAAAAGCAGCATCCCAGGGGCCCTCAACAAGGAAGGTGCTAATAACACAAAAATGATTTCTCCTCCTCGTTCTTTAACTGTCATTGAGGAGAAACATAAATAGTAAGATGGGGATGAAGAGCTGCATGGGATTCTGTATTCCACCCAACTCTGGCTTCTGTGAGGTTCGTCCACTGCCATTGCCCAGGCCCAGGAATTGCATTTCTTTCTTGAGGCGTGTGCACAAATCTGTCTACTCCCTGAATCCAAATTCCCTACCCGACACATCCTAACCTGTGCTCTTGGAGCAACACTGAAGGAAGCCTGTTTGACCACTTGTTTGTAAGCCTGCACTCTCCTAACTTTATCAGAAATAAGCTCAAGTGCTGAGCCCTTTGGCTGTTAGTTTTTAATATCGGTTTCCATTGTTCTAAACTCAGTGAAGAGAGAGGAGGGGGAACCGTTATTTATAAGCTGCCAACTCTAACACTATTTAAATTAATTCAGCAGTCACTAGCATAAGCCAGAGATACTATTATGGATCAATGACACAAAGAATAGAGCAACATTCCTACCCCCTGGGAGACTCTGATGACAGTCATTGTAAAAAGAGCTAACTCACAGCATTCTGGGGGTACAGAGTCCACAGCCGCTCTGGATCGAAACAAACACGTTTGCCTCAGAAAGAGCAAGAAAGAGAAGACAATGCAGGAGCCAACAGAATGACCGAGGGTATAGATAGGATACAGGATGCTTACCTGGCCAGCACAAGGCTGAGGATGTAGGTCAGAGAGAGAATGCTTACCTGCTGTGCACAAAGCCCTGAGTTCTATCCCCAGCACTTCAACATCAATCAATCAATAAACAAACAAGTATGAAGACCAAGTACATAGAACAGGGGGTTCAGTGAATTTCAGAACTGAGGAGGAGTTGACAGAGGCGAAAACCCAGGGTCCAGGACTGAAGAGTCATATTTGCCTGTCAGAGGAACTTGGAGTAAACTTCAAAATCCAGGTGGTAACAGTAAAGTTTAAAAACAGTGGCAAATGTTTCAATATATATATATATATATATATATATATATATATATATATATATATGGAGAATAAATGCCCAGAGATATAAGACAAGGATCTGTGAAAACACCAAGGAGCTCACTGGGCAGCCAGGAAGACACAGGAAGAATGAGAGGTCCAATCACTCTTCTGTTCCAAAAAAGATGTTTATATAAGTAATCATATAACAGTGATATTTAAGTAAAACAAAACAAAGTAAATGCGAAGATAGGAAAGGAGAATAACTGAACAAGAATAAGATTAGCATGCTGAATGAGTCCATGCAGGCGTACACATTCATATACATGTATACATGACAAGGGAGGGGTAATGGATTCCACTCAGCCTCCCAGCAGTCATTACTACTTTTGGGTAGCATCCTTTATATTCATCATCATTCCCAAAAGGAAGTTAACCAGTTTTGGGGGAGAAGAAGGGATTACTATATCTAAAGGCATGTCTCCTGAGAATTCTCACATGAGGCCCTGTAGAACGTAAACAATACTTGCCCAGTGTTCCTTCCCTCTTATGTGCCTATGTGATGTGTTTGTGTGTAGCATGTATTTGTGTGTGTGTGTGAACATGGGAGTGCAGAAATCTCTTCAAGATCCTTATTGAAAAGGAGACTCTGCAATTTGCAAGACAGTGGATGATTCTGGACAAGTGACATGAACCAGGTACATTAAAAAAAAGCTATATCACCCTATCAGTCATAGGCGCTAGCAAACAGATAGGAAGTGAGATGACTGGGAGGAGAAAGGATTATAGGCAGGAGAAACAGGAACTCGCTCTCTTTTCCGCTGGGAAGTTCAGTAGGTGAGGAGGCTGTGATTTTTCTCCGTCAACTCTCTGATCTCTCAGCATTTTCCCCTATATCTGACTCCAGGCTTTTATTATGAAGACCTATTAGAACTTGAGTTACAGAGGACAGCTGTGATTGCGTGTAGCTGGGGACAAACAGAAACGGAAAGATGTTGTTCAGGGCACAAAGTTTCAGTGATGCAGAAATGGGGTTCTCAATATTTGGCACACAGCATGTTGACAACAGTCAACAACACTGCTTGGCAAACTTTGAAATTTGCTAAATGGGTATCTCTTAAAAGTTCTCACCACACACAGACACACAAAGGGAAGGAAGGAGGGAAGGGAGGGAGGCAGGGTGGGAGGGAGGCAGGAAGGAAGGAAGGAAGGAAGAAAGGAAGGAAGAAAAGAAGAAAGGAAGAAAGGGAGAAAGAAAAATAGTTACTGTGTAATAGTGGATATGCTAATTGGCTTGATTCTTGTGTTCTTTTCCCAATGAATATGAACTTCCAAATATCAAGCTGTGTGTCCCAGCAAGTTTTGTGTGTCAGTGATCAAAAGTGCTAGACAAAAGTCAATATTTAAGCCGAAGAGGCTTGGCTATTGTTATGTTCTAGGTATATTAAGGAATTTAGAGGGTAAATGCGCTCAGTCAGATCCTGCTGCCAAGACTAATCTTACTAAGAACCTAAAAAGAAGGTCAGTGAGATGACTCAGCAGATAATTGCACTTGCTGCCAAGGCTGACTACCTGAGATCTACCCTCAGGAGCCACAGGATAGAAGGACAGACAAACACACACAGACATACACACACAAATAATGTAATTTTAAAACTTTAAGTAGTCAAATTATAAAGCTTGAACCCCTTTTCTTATTTTTTCTGTTAAAATATTTTTTAAATCCTCATTACCACCACTTGATATGCAAATTTGGAGTAATTACGTGTGGAAACATGAAAAAGGAAAACAAATCACTTCTATTGTAAGCTTGCAAGGATGGGACAGGGGGGCACTGCATGGTAAATAGGATGCCCGAAGCTTTGTTTAGATGTCCGAGGATAAAGATGAGTCAAAATGGCCTCTAAGCTTTGATACTGGACAGTTGAAAACCAGCATACAATGGGATTGGAAGACACACAGAGGGAGGGACAGGGCCGACTCTACACTGCTGCATGATAGATTGGTGAACTAGTGTGTCTATGTAGAGGGATTGGCTATACTCAGAACAGGAACACCAGAGAGGATAGGCTGGGGACATTCAGGACCTGGTACCCTTTGGGTGATGACTGAAGTGGAATTACAAATTTCACTAGGGAAGACTCAAAATTACAGCTCAGGAAGTATCCAAGTTTTAGCTGTGGTTTTGAGTTTGCCTCAAAACCTTCCAAATTAGTTTATTCTGGGATGAAGATGGCTTAAGCAGTTTGGAAATAATGCCATCTGGCATTACACTAGTCCTTCCTGTTTCCCTACAGAAAGATAGAGAAGAACCATGCTTCTTCTCTTGTTTCCAACCTTCACAAACCCCTCAACTCAGCATCCTCCATCATAAGACCTTATCTTTGTAATTATATTTCCCAATGCCTTCCCAAACTACTCTATGTTCTAATAAAATAGTAGGACTCCTCTTCAGGCACCAGAAAGCCATAAGTCATTCGCATGGCTTTTGCGGGTGCTTCTTCTGTATTATCCCAGTAAGCCTTTGTTCAAATTCCACTTCTGTCAACAACCTCCCCAACAATTCACATTTGACACCATTTTTCAAGGTCGTAATGTACAAGACTCTGCTGTAGGCATTGCAGAGAACACTGATATGAATGAGACTTGGTTCCCACAATCAGACATCAGATTCCAGCAATCTGTGTATCTCATTAGCTCCATTATGAAAGAATTTGTATTTTCAAATATTGGCCCACCCATTCCTTTACAATTTTAAAAATGCAGATCCCATATTACACCCAGAATCTACTACAGGAGTCTCTACTATTGGACTCCAAAATAAGGGCTTCTAAATGGGCTTCTAAACGGGCTTCTAAACAAGTCCCTCAGTGCCCTTCATGCCATGAGTTAAATGTTTGTCTTCTCTACTAATAGCTGGTTAAAATAAAGTGGAGGTATATAAAAGACTGTGCTTTACAAGGGCCTTGTTATTATTTCACCAAAATGTATTGTTCATGTCTAAAAACCCAGTGTTCTTTTGTATTGACCTTAAGCTCACTTCTTCCAACCCTGGGGGAATCACATAGGGTTTTAGGGTTCATGCTGTCCATGGAATGGAGAAGCAGATGCAAGCCTCAGGTATTACTCATATCTTTACTGTAACCTCCACCCGGAATGTGAAAGCCTGGTTTCACTCCAATGCCTTACATCACCACCAATTTTGATTAGGGGCCATGGAAAACAGGAAGCATCTGGCGGTCAAGACCACAGTTGGCCTTAGGTGATGGTAGAGTGTGTAGGCTTTGTCTAGTTTATTCTGCTCTCCATTTTCTTTCCCTACACCTTCTGGTCATTTTGAAGGTGCTCTTTAGCCAAGACATTTTCCTTGGTCTAAGAAGTAGCCAACGAATATTGACAGCCTATTAGCCTACCCTTTCTGCTTTTATTTAGACATAGGTTAGAATGTTTAACCCAAAGAATGAAAAACCAGTGGTGAAACTGTGTGTAGCAATGATGGGCAAATAAGGGATATTTTTAGTTAAAATTTTAGTTGTAGAATATTCTAGAGCCCCATAAGTGATTATACATGTGGATTCCTGCCACTACAAGTTTTCCTAGAATAAACCGAGGTAGTCAGAAGCATTTGTTATGGGTGCATAACGACACAGCCTATGGGCCAGTTGTTCTCAACCTTCCTAGTTTTGTGACCCTTTAATACAGTTCCTCAAGTGATGGTGACCCCCTAACCATAAAGTTATTTCATGGATACTTCATAACTGTAATTTTACTATTGTTATAAACCATAATATAAATATCTAATATGCAAGATATCTGATATACAACCTCCAAGGGCGTCACCACCCATAGGTTGAGAACCACTATATGGGCACATACATATGGGTGTATAAACTGGGACATCACCAGAGAAGCAAATTGAAAGGATTTATTAAAATCCAGAGAAGAGACTGGCTATAATTTAGTTACCCTGAATACATCACAAGCTGTGGGCTAATCTGGGCTTGGGAAACTTTCTGTGCTGGCCAAGCTCCAAAGTGACAGAGCACTTCAGTTAATCCTTCAGAACTTGGACCAAGTCCAGAATCCTCTCTGGTATGGGCCAAATGCCTGTTTTTAGGCACAGCTGGCCTCCACCCATATCCTGATGGAACACAGTAGGGAAAAGGCCATTTCCAAAAGATGGTTTAGTACAATGGAAGAATTCTGAGCTGATGACCAGAGAAAACTGGTAACTAGACCTACTACAACCACTAACTTGAGATACCATGGGGTGGAAACTGACCCAGTCAGAGGTATGGGTTCCCTAGATTATTTGCCTCAGGTTCAAAATCTATTCTGAGAATTAGTTATTTATTAGAATAAACAAAACTTTATAGGTGAACCATCATGGAGGTATATGTGTCATTTGGGGTAAGGAAGTCACTACTAAACATTCAGTGCCTTTGCTGTTCTAAGAGCCATCCCCAGAACCAACAGTATTGCTGGTACAGAGGCACAGGCTCCACATACTAAGTCAGAATCTGCCTTCTTAACAAAATGTTCAAGAGTCCACATTGCACGCCAGATTTTGAAATGGAGAGCATAGTAGTACCTCACATACTTCACTGGTTCCCTTTGATCCCAGAACAAGCTGAAATTCCTTACCAAGATGGGAGGGCCATTGTCATCTGGCCTGTGCCCCCCTCCCCAGCTTCATCTCTTAGAGTTGTCACTCCAGTCTTTTGAATGCAGTCATGAAGACTTTTTGTGCTGAACTGAACAGGTCACATGATCATCAGATGTGCAATTCCCTTGACTTGGAATATTCTCCACAAAACTGCCCCATTTGATTGAGTCTTCTGTTCTTCCTTAAACAAATATTTAGGGCTCAGTGTCTATTCCAGATGCTTTTCTAGGGGTGGTCCCCAGGGAATTTATCTTCTAACCCACATGTCAGTATAAAGTCATCTCACCAAGGATGATTTCTCTGAGTCCAGATCTGATGTTTAATGTTTATTGGCACCTTCATTGGGTTGAGCTATGCCTACAGGATGAGTAAAGAACACATCTAGATTTGTGTGTGAGGGCGTTTCTACAGACTGTTAGATCATGTGGGCTGTGACCCCATTCATAATTTGATCCTTTATGGATTCAGAATTTGAGTAGACTATTGGGAAGTGGTAGAGTGGAGGAAGGGGACATGGTTGGAAGAACTGGACTTCAGGAAGGCATGACAGGTTTATCCTGCCTTGCTCCCTTTCTAGAACTCCTGTTTCTGCTTCCTGGATGTGGTGCTCTACCACAACCTTCCTTCACCTGCTGGATCTCACCACAGGCCCAAAAGTAACAGAGATAAAACAGGGACTAGAAACATGTGACAAGATAATTCCTCCTTGAAGTTGTTCTTATGGGTGTTTGTCACAGTGACAAAAATCTAAAATACCAGAGAAGGTTGAAAACCAGTGTTCCTTACCCAAAGCCACCTGCACACATCCTTTTGCAACATAATGTATTTTGCTGTTGTGAGTAGCTTGTCTTCTCTTCCCATTGCACTGAAACCCACAAGGGCAGAAAGGGGACATAGCTGAGATAGAAAGAATTAAGGAAGTCACAAGGGGATTCTGCTGGCTCTTGTTACAGACACGAGCAAGGGAACAACTTTTATCTTTAACCTTTATTTCTTTGATCTGTACTTCCAAAGAGATTATCTGTGCCCACAGTGGTCACCCTTTGGAGAAAGGAAATCTAAATTGGCATGTATCATAGAATTCCTGTCTGCCCAGAGCTAACTGGGATCCAGTCTTCACTCCCTCTCCCTTGGAGAGAGCTGCACAGACTGGGGTAGAAGCAGGGGCGGGGGGGGTGGTGGCAGCAGGGGTCAGTCAGGAGAATGCTCCTTGAGAGAAGAGCTATAGCTTGCTTCCTCGAGACAGGGGTGGGTATGGGTTCTGGTCACAAGGTAGTGTCCACAGGGAGGCAGAAAGCTGGGGCAAGAGTCAGTGAGCTAAGGGGGAAGTTTTAAGATTTGTAAAATCAGATTTTACTCAGAGTCTTTGAGCACAAAGGTTTATATTAAATTTATTAGTGGGGACAGTCAATAAAAGTATCCTTTCCCTCTCTCTTTGCTGCGCACAAGGAATAATATAAATATTAAAAATTTGGACTTGACATCAGAGCTCACAGGTGCTGACTTTTAAAGTCCCTTGGCTACTTTGCTTAGGATCAAAGGGTGACACCAAATAACAGGGCTAGTGCTTTTATTTTTTCCAATTCCCTCCTACCCTCTTCTCCTCTTTCTCCACCAGTCTCCAAGGCAGGAAGGCTGATGGTGCTGATCCCAGGTTGACCAGGGATTGGACTGAGGCTTTAATGGTTCCATTGACCTCTCCAACATCACAGGGATACTCCTGACTTCCCGCCTGGTGTGGTTTCCATTAGATGCTCATGCCATGGCATGAAAACCACAGTGAGGTCAAGCAGATGGCTCCATAACCCGGAACTCTGAGCAAAATTAGTTACGACTGCAGCTGACAAACACAGCCTGATGCAGCCCAGGAGCAAGGGAAGCAAAAGGTCACATCCAGTCAGAACAGAGGCTTCACTTCTACTCTGTTCAAGAGACCTTGGAGTAAGCCTCTTCTTCAGTAATTCCTCTTATGTAAACTAACCAGGAAAGCAACCCCACGTCTCTGCAGAATTGAATTGTTTTACTTGGTTTTTATTGGTCTAGGACTGCAGGGGTGTCAGAAACAGTTTCAAGAGATACTACCCATATTGCCAGCTGGAAACCAAGATTCTGTTATCCAAGAGCCCTTGCACACATTCACATTGAAGTTCATACACATATGCATGGCATTTCCCCCACACACCCACTTACTTTCATTCACAAACTTACACTCATGTACATTCTCATATAACTTGATACATCACGCAAACACATAGTCAGACTTGAACATCAAATTTACATGCACAAATTCATTCAGCCATATGCTGTCCCATGTACACACATACCTTCACTCACACATTGATACAAGCATCCACACAAACTTGAACTCTTATAAGTGTATACACATGCACACACACACACACACACACACACACACACACACACACACACACACACACATCTCTAGCCAAGTATCTTTGACCCTAAATACAGCATTAATGTGTTCTGCTCAAAAGACACTTGTGGCATGAGAATTCAAACTGGATCAAATCCACTGATTATTTAGATATTTCCAAATATCCGAATGTTTTGCTTTGTGGCCATCTGAATATTTGGCAGAGTCAAGCTATTCTCTCTGGGGATGTGTGAATCAGCTATTCCTAGTCATGCCTTCCTCCAAGGCAGAGCAATAGGGAAAGTAAGGTCGATGAACTTGGTTTCCATTGCAAAAGGTGAAGTTAAAATGCTAGCTCAGGGATGCTTGGAGCTAACAGGAGTCCACAAGAAACAGTTCTGGGCCCCTGACTCAAATGGAAACACTTTCCAAGGGGAAAAGAAACTGACAACCATCCCTGATGCCTCCCCACTTATCTGCCTATTTTTCACAACTTTTCAACAAAGGTCCGGATGGGCTCTATGCCTGTTAACCTTTCCTGCATGGCGCATCCCATATCACCTCCAACTTCCTCAGGGAGCTCTATTCTCTGCAGAATCCAGGAGGCCAGGACAATCCATGGCATTCTGTCTATGGGAACAAAGTTCCATTCTGTAAGCTGTGACAGAGGCACTAATTTCTTGGCTTGTATACAAAGCCAATGTTTACTCTTATCTACTTGTGTTTATCCAGTGTTCACTCTTTGGTAGTCTCCATTTCCTTTTGGCCTCCATCTTCCTGAGTTTTCCTCCTTCACCTTGCAAACACAAAGAGGATGGAGACAATCTCTGGTCAACAGTGAGTATAAGATTCCCAGAAATGAAGCCATTTGGCAGGGCCATTAGTGAGGCTATCAATGGCGGAAGTTCTAAATAAAGCATTGTAGCAGTGAACTCTTAGGGTCCATAAGAGCATAAAGGTGACACCACTCATTGTACAAAACACACTTTTTGATGCTTTTTTGCACTGTCTCTGTGGTGTTTAAATGTGAGTAACAAGACTCCATGACAGATATAGCCCTTTTCTGGGAGAAGGTTTCCTTCCAGTCATTTATATTGAATGTAGCACTAAGTAGGCTCATTGACTGACTGGAGAAAAAGCCAAGCGCCTGCTCTTTACAAAGGCTTCCTTCTTATAAACAGGTGCTAAGAGGACTAGAAGCAGATGAAGGGTTATCTGACACAGACTGACAAGAGGTGTTTCCCCAACAGGGTGAGAAGTATGGGAGGAGTGAACTGCCAAAGCATGGTCAGTTGGCTACTCAGTACTACTTAGGAAACTATCAATGAATCAGTTAATTAAGTCCTATCTACCCAATGACATGTGGATGTAGTACTTATACATATTTGCATATTCCTCTTCTGTACATGACCATCCTATCTCCCCAGGAGTAAATTCCATAAGGATTGTCACTCACCTCTACCTGATCTGGAGCTATCTTTGGGAGCATGTGACAGAAATTCCTATAGAAAAGACTTCCTTTCTGAAGTAACCCTCACCCAACACCATTCCTCTGAACATCACTTTCTAGTCAAGAGCTCTGTCACCATGACACATCCCCAGGACCATATCATCACAGCTTTCTAATGCAGAGGGCTCTGGGATGGTGTCTCAGCACTGCTCCTGTGGTTCCTGGTCTCTCTACACATCTGACAGTCGAGTTAATGCGCATCTTCAGACAGAACCCTCCTATTCACCTCTCAGCTCAAGCTGAGCACACTGAGAGCATCAGTACACACAGATTGTAATGAACATATCATAAGAGCAGTAGGGTTGGGAAGTCTTGCAGCTATGGTAAGTCAAACTAATGACATTTATTATGACACCTCAGGACTCCTCTGGAATAGACTGTATTTCCTGAGATGAAGAGGGAATGATTGTCACAAGCCTTTGTGCTTGCACAGACAATGTAAGGGAGTGGTTAAAAGCATAGAGCCTACGACTAAGCTATCCAAGTTTGCACCCGGCTCCATCCCCATTAGTGCTGCAACCTCACAGAAACTACAGAATCTCGGTGTGCCTCAATTTCCTTGTCCGGAAAATGGGACAATAAATACTGAAAAAAAAAAATAAGTGAGGTCCTATAAGCAAAGTACTCAGACCATTGCTTAATACGAAATGTGTTTTCAGAAATACCAGCCAGTGTTCTTCGATGATTGAAAAAGTGACATCATCTACCCTGACAGGGAAACAAAGTAGATTTAAAGGTGAGCTTACAAGTTAAACCTGCTGAAATCCATCCCTTTCTTGCCACTCTCTAACACATCTCCTTATCCCCAACTTTGCTTTTCCCAGTGCATGTTCGAAAGTTCTCAGGATATTTCTAAATTGTAGGTCTGACTGTGTTACTGGTCCCTTGGGGATTCTCCCACCTGTCTTACTACAGGGACACATTCTCAGCTCCTATATGACTCAGTGCCCCCCCCCATCTTCTTTGTTCCTGGCCTGACTCCAGTTTCATCCCCTTCTCCTTTCTATTCCCTCCTCCAAGTCCCATAGTTACTGGCTTTTCTACCCTACATGTGGTGCTGTCTAGTGAGTGCCCTGAGCTTGCATTCTTCCTTCTGTCTGGAATGGCTCCTTTCCCATCTACTTCAAACTCTTCCATCTAAGCTCTGAAATGTGGCCACAAACTAACTCATAGGCTGGGCCCTAACCCCAGTAGCCCAGAGTATAGCTGAAGTTAAAAATAAACCTTTTAAGCCTTGGGTGATAGCATACACCTTTAATCCCAGCACTCAGGAGTCAAAGGCAGGCAGATCTTGGTGAGTTCGAGGCCAACCTGGTCTACACAGCAAGTTTCAGGACAACCAGGGCTACACAGAGGGACCCTGCCTTGAAAAAAAATGATGATAATAATAATTTTAATGATAATAAACCTTTTAGAGTGATTGAGTTAAAATGAGGCCAGTTGGGTTCACCCCAATCCAATCTGACTGTAAGTGGAACTTCTTACAAAAGAGCAACATGGAAGCAAATCTGCCTGGGAAAAGCAAGGCCATGTGAGGACTAAGGAAGAAGACAACATTCTAGAAGCAAGAGGATCATCAGGAGAACCAGGCTCCAGAACTCAAGAGAATGTAAATACTGTTGTTCAGGCCACTTTGTGCTCTGGTTGGTCATAGTATCACCCCAGTTTGGTTTTCCACCTTTACAATACAGACTATGGGTCTGACAGTTCCCCTTGGGAGGGGCTCAGAGAGTCTCTTTATTCTTTACCTGAATCATGCAGTTGCTTCTCAGGATTTGCCACAAAAGGAGCTACTAGAGACATGTGATCAAACATGTATGGTGGTGCCTTGGAATGCATTCTTCTCCAAAGCTACACTGTATTTAAAAAATGTGCAGGTATTTCTGGAGATGTAACTCAGAGGTAAGGCACTTTTGGCTGGTTTATACAAAGCCCTGGGTTCTATCTCCAGCACTGAAAACCAAACAAAAAATATGTAAATATTGCCTTCTAGCCTATACAATGTTTTACTATAATTTTTTTAAGTGTCAAATGATTGGCTAAATTATTTTCACTTTTGCTACTATGGAGTAAAACTGGCTTTCGGAAAACATGTGCCACAGGTACTGTGGCTTTTCTGGCCCCCTCTTTGGGAATGTGCTGTTGAGTGTGAGAGGTCGTGGTCAGGCAGTCCCAGTGGGCAGGAAATGCAGAGGGAGGGATGTTCTAGAAATTTTTTTATGGAGAACAGAGAGTCAAGAGAGCATGGGGACACACAGATTCAGAGATTGATGCCACATGGTGATAAGTGGTAAGTCAAGAGACCTCCCATGGTCAATAGACACTGGGCTTGGGGACAACTGCAAGAAAATGTACTGCTCTTTCCAAAAGAGAATGGGAAGGGGTCGAGGTATCCACCGATTTGAGGTATGGACCAGTATGATGGCTATTCTTGGTTGTCAACTTGACTACATCTGGAATGTAGCAGTCTACCCATGAGGGAGTTTTCTTGATTGAATTATCTGAAGTAGGAAAATCTACCCTAAATCCAGCCTTTTTGAGATGGAAAGATCCACTCCATCTGGACCACACCTTCTGGTGGCAGCCTATATACAGGACATGGAAGGAGGAATTGTTTGCTGTCTGCCTGCTTGCCCCCGCCCTCACTAGTAAGTCCATTCCATCTCTGGTATTAGAACCTGCTTCTTCAGGATTCCAACATACACTGAAAACCAGCTGAGATATCCAGCCTCGTGAACAGCTACTGAATTCTTAGACTTTCCTTTGGGAGATAGCCATTGTTGGACTAGGTGGACCACAACCTATAGGCAACTCTAATAAACTATATATGTTCTTCTCTAGAGAACCCTGACTAATATAACCAGCAATCTGTGACCAAGAGAAAGTAGACGCCAACTGCTTAGGGAGAGTGAGTGGCATTGCCGATCTTTGAAGTGTGTAAAGTGTTACTCATAGAATTGTTTTCAGTAACTAAAAGTGCATGTCAAAAAGTTTAGCACAAAATAAATATTAAGAGAAAATTATTATTCTAATCATCATTGCCCCATAAATACTTACAATTGCCTTTACAAATACTCACAAGAGAATTGCCCTAGTGAAAATAACTGCTTTCATATAAAAATTTTATTATTCTTATTGAAAATGAATAAGAAATCATAAAGTTGACTGCTTAGTAACATCAAGGCTAACAATGCCTGCCTTGAGCTGAACTGATTTGGGGAAAGTGAAAAAGGAAAAAAACTGGAAGCAGTCACCACTGTGAAATGGTTTGAAAATTTTATTTCTAATTTTATAGGTGAGGAAATAATCTATGTAGAAGTTCTTATTTTATTGTAAACATTGCTTATTCAACCACAGCAGTAGCTAAGAGGTTAGTCTTAGCATCTAAGAACTGCTTAGACTCTACCACAGAACCACAAACATGATCAACCAGTCTTTCACCTGGGCTCCACCTTAGCAAACAGAACCAAGATCCAAGCCAGTAAGTCTCTGACCCTATGGACTTTTCCCCATCCCATCTCTGAGGAGAGAACTGCATAAGGCCCACTCCTACACTGATGCATGTTGCATTCAGGGGATAAGTCAGTAGAGAGTTTAAGTAGGGGAGCTTGGGTCAGTTGCAACTCCCAGGCCTCCAAACAGCACAACGTAAGACAGGATACTGCCTTCCACTCATCTCAGCTTCCTTGTAGGAAGTTAAGGTTGTGTAACACCAATAAATAAAAGGACCCAGAGACCAATATTGGGGTTCAAACGTCAAGCTCAATATCAGGAGAGCAAAGCATTTGGCCACTAGCTCTCACCTCTAACTCCGGCTGAAAGGGCTGATCCACGTGCACAAGCTCTTCACCAAGTCTCAAAACACTGCCTCTCCTCAGTGTGACTGGAGAACGAAACCCTCTACTGAGACCTTGCTTCTTCTGTCTTATATACTTTCCTAATGTTGGGATTAAAGGTGTGAGCTATAATTCTCTTTTAGACCGACTCACTCTTGTGTAGATCTGAGTGACCTTGAACTCAGAGAGAGCTGTCCATCTCTTAATTCTGAGTCCTAGGATTAAAAGGGGTGTACCACCACCTCCTAGCTTCTGGCTGCTGGGATTAGTGTGTGCCTGGCCTCTATGGCTTGTGGCTGACTTCGCTTTCTGAATCATCAGGCAAGCTTTAATAAATCATAAATAATATATAACTACAGTTTTTGTTTTGTTTTTTAACGACATTAGCCTATATCCTTGGCCTGTAATAAGGACCTTTTTGTTTTTAAGCTGTTACTACTGCCATCTACCTACATCCAGAACCATTTCTTCAGCATCAAATCCCATGTGAACTTTCAGGTCCAATGATGCAGTATTACAAAATACTGGCCTCCCCTGACTGCCACCCCAAACTGAGTCAGAATTCATTTGCAATGGCTTAGCTAACACCTTATTCTAATTGCTTTCCAAATAGATACCTCCCAGGTTAAAAGAGTTGCCTGAGGTTCTACCCAAAGTCCAGGGCCAGATATTGTTATAAAAGCCAGGTGGTCGATTACACAATTATTTTTAAAATCCTGCTCACACTCTCCTCACCCACAGCAATGTTGAAGTTGGAAGTGTCAGGTGAGAGAAAAGAAAATTTTAACAAGAAGGTGTGAACCCCAGGGTTACATTTCCTGTTTGTTTCCAAATTTGCAGTCTGGGCTTTCAGAACTTGAGAAATGCCCGCCTCCAACCCCTCTCCCCTGGCACTGCTCTGCCACTCACTTCCCCTGGTTTCACCATTGCCATGTTATTTCTGGGCACGGTTTCTGTTTATTTCTCCAGGTGCCATCCAGAGAATCCAGGCACATGTGTGACCTGCAGATGAAAGCAGCAAACAAAGGAAGAGAGGCTGGGGCCAGGGAACAAAGTGGCTCATGCAAACTCAAAAGCCACAGACATATGGAGTTCATCCCAGAAGATGCAAAACTCCCCAAGCTGAGTAGATGTGTGTGAGCACAGAGCATGCACACAGAACAACTGTTTTTCTGCGTGCCTTGCAAATCAGTTTGTGGTTTCTGCAGAGCTGCTTTTGGGTGGTTGCTTTTAAGAACCACCTTAGCCCATTCCAGATCGGCCCTTGAATAATAATGTTTAGAAGATACTTCTATGCTGGAAGAATGTCCTACTAAAAAATTTTCCTCTAAGAAGTCAAGTACATGGACAATTTTCACGAGCAGACCAATTCCTGCTCATTCAAAATAGATTTCCACTGCACCAATCAGGTCAGCTAGAAACTTCCAAAAGGAAAATATCTACTACAGGCTCATTCAACTACAGATGCTACAAAATGGCTTGTATTGAGTCACTCAAATTCTCATCATCCTACACCTGCCTTCAAGGAAGAGGCTATAATGATGGAGCTACAACCACACACAGGCTGGCCTCATATACAGCAAATAATTGTCGTGTAATTACGAGCATGTGTTGGGGGTTACTTGGGTGACTAGTCCTCTCCTGTTTCCTTGTATATAAGAATTACTCAAAGTAACAAGAGAAAGGGCACCACTCAGTGTTGGCACCGACACTGAACTTGTTCTCTTTGAAATGAGAACCTATTTGACCTTGGGCATCATTGATTTTCTGTCCCAGGAGGGTCAGCAGAGGTGGCTGGGGAGTAGAGGAAATGTTTTCTTACATGGTAAATGAACCCAGACTGAAAAGCCTGAAACAACCCATAGAACTAATGTGGGCTTCTACATTCCCCTTCCACTGGCTTCTCTTTCGAAATAAATCAATACCAGATATTAAAGAGGAGGAGTGGGTTGGAGGAGGGAAAAGATGGGTTAGTTACACATAGCACAATAAGAAAGCTAATTGGGAGACATCTCAATTATACTAATCAAGGAACAAGATATCTGATAAGAATTCAAATGGGGATTTGGATCTCTGCCTGAGCTGTAGGTGAATATGGTACAACAGAATTTGGCCAGGAGGGAAAACACAGAACAATAGAATTGAAAGTGCTCACAGGACAAGGGAGCAAAAGATGAGCAGGTAGGGCAAGAGTAGCCAGGCAAATGTCAACAACATCTGTGTCCACAAGACCACATGAGAAGGAGCAGGAAGGGGATCTTAGTCCAGAGTTGAGCTGACTGGACAGATTCTGCAGAGGATGGGATCTCTGACTGGCATTTCCAAATCTCAGCTCATATGTTTTCTGTGCATAAATAACATAGAACATGAAAAATAAGTCCAGATGACCCAGAGTAAACACTACATATTCACTGTGCTCCAAGACTAGACCATATATAATACTAAACCCAAAGCATGCCATTCAGCAGATACAGAATCAAGCGCTTGGTGTGTATGCACAAGCCTGGGTTCCTGCAAGAAAAATAGGGAAAAAAGCCTTCACATCTATGTGGTTATAACCCTTCCTCCATCCAGATTTTCAAGGAATACCAGATTTAGATGGAAGATAGAGGATGGGACTGACCTTCTAATCCTGAAACAGGATAAAAAGACAGAAATTAAGGGTCATGGGAAGGGACTCAAAGCCCTCACCCAGCCCTCTGGCTACAGCCTTTCACCAGCTGAGTCAAGAATCCCAGTACAATTAACAACATTTGCTGGGAACATTGCCTACACTGGGACAATAATGCTGTTCTATAGAATGTTAAAATAGCAGTGAATTGTGCTTATGGCTTAAGCGGTCTCCTCTCCCAGCTGTAATTTAACAGTTTTCAGGGCTCTCACAAGAAAGCTCTGTAAAAGACTTGTCTTAATCACCCTGTGCAACTCTTACCATCCAAGGCTTTATTTTATCAGATTGTGTTTGCTCCTATGGCAGACATCACCCTATAATCTCATTCATCACAAAAAGGAAGAAAAACAAGTTCTTTGTCAACCCTCTGAGATGTAACTTGAGAACCACAATAATCAATAATTGTATAGTTTGTTACTGCTAAGAACTTAAATGGGTATCTTCTTTGAGAAGCCCACACCTACTCTTGGGTGTATCTTATCCTTTCCTAGAGTATGGGGGGGTTTTGTTTTGTTTTTTCGGTTTTAGTTTTTCCCCATTAACTTAACTCTGTTACAATCTCTTCTTAATAAACTCCAACTCTGCTTCACATCCTAGCTCATCCTAAATTTCTTTTCTGCGGCTGAGTCCTCAGTCATTTCTTCAGGATGGAGCAATGACTCACAGTTAAGAGGCTGTGCTCCTCTGTTGAAGACAAGAGTTAAGTTCCCAGCACCCACATAGAGTGGTTCACATCTGCCTGTAACTCCAGCTCCAGGGAGCTCCATCACCTTTGGCCTCCAAAGACACCTACACACAAACATACACACACACACACACACACACACACACACACACACACACACACAGGCACACATACAATTAAAATATAATAAAATCTTGAAAAGAGGAAGAAACCTCCCTTTGCTTGAGTGAGGCTTTCTGAAGAGAACTCCCTTCCAGGCTGCCACAGACAGCAGTGTGAGTCACATCTCCAGTCCATTCAATACCCATGATAATCTCAGAGCATTAAATTATGTTTAAAATATTTTTGTTGGGCACTATCCTCTCTGGACTCCATGTGTACCTATACACACATATATTGACACTAATAAATAAAAATAAACCCTTCGATATTTTTGAAGTTTTCACTACCAACATGAGAATTAATTTTTATGGACAATTACTCCCACCTCATCCTTCTCAAGGCTTATGTAACATTAAAATTCTATAGGGAAGGAAAACTACAAACCCAGCCTTGGATGCATGAGCCAGTCATCCATTTAAATGAGCCAAGTTTATCATCCAGAGGAATCATTACTTCCCAGACCGAGGAGAAGACCTGTAAGTTGAAAGCATAGCACAATTAAAGCACCTTTCCCAAAAAATGTGCTTCACATACAATTTGCATGTTCCATTTTCAAATAACTTTGGGGAGCCAATGGCTTCAATATGATCTAAAGTATCATTCATCAAAAATGGTGCTGCTGGAAGGGGATGGGAACATGAGGAAGGGATGAAGTGTGACACATTCAATAGCTCTCCTGAGAGAGTTACAAAAAGAGTAAGCCTGGGTCCACCCATCCTCTGTGTTCACTCCTAACCAAAGACGTGATTATTTGCTCCTGCCCTTGTGGATGTGACCTAGTTGAGAATGGGCCCATGTAGGCATCATATCAATTAACCTCCAAAACTATGAACTAAGAACCTGAAATTCTGTGTAAATCAGCTGCCTTTTGTATTCTATAATACAAATACAGAGTAATACAAAGCTGGTAGAACAGGAACACAGGGTAAACTGAGTTAAAGCTTTATTTGATTTCTGTTCTTAGAGTCAAATGTCCAATGTGAATCTATAATCAGAAAATGCAGTGTCTCCAACCTTACTTGGTAATTGAATCTTTCTATATAGAAAATGACTTGGAGGAACACCGTGCTGGGACCCCTCACTCCAGAATTCACTTTCCTGCATGCTTCATACAACAATAAGGAGAGAGCTCTCAAAGTGATTCCAGACGATCCCAGCCCTTGGCAATTCCCACTACTTCGAAAAGCTTTCCTTATGATGAAAATGTCCATGACTAATATTCATTATGTTTTCTACAAATATTTTTTCTTGTGGTCACAAGACTCAACTTCCTACCCAAATCTCATGTTTGGACATGATGCGGAAGCAGGGTTTGGTCTTTTGGGTTCTGTCCTGGTGTTAGTCGGCATGTTGCTTTACATCACACTTAGTTGATGGGCCTCTGGGGGAACACTTCATCCTTCTCTAAGGGAAGCGAAGGGGCTTGAGACATGGATCTAGTCCCTGGAAAGGCCACTTTGCTCAGAGAAAGATGTGCCTCAATACCTCAGATCTCTTCCACAATTCCCAAGAAGAGTCCTGGGCTCCCTTCTCGGATGCTAAGCAAAAGGCCCCTGCTGATTTAGCACTCCTGCTGCCACCCCCAGAAAAACAACCAAGGACATATTCCAGACAGTGGGTCAGCATCTTCTCTGGCAGACTGCACATGAGGCTTAGTCAGCCTGCATCCCAGATCCTCCTCTGCAGCAACAATAGCAGCAGAAGAGAGGCATGCTTCTAGCAGGAAGCTGTGGCTATCCCTCAGTTGGCAGCTTCAACCTACCATCTTGTCCCAAAGACTCACATGGGTTGACTCCTGGTTTCTATCATGGTTATGGAGATGTGGTTCTGGAAACCACAATCCATCTGTTCTTGGGGTTTCTTCTTTAAAATAGCACCTTTTCAAACATTAAGAAGAAAAGACAGCAGCATGAATATCCTTCAAATCTGTTAGCTGAGAGTGGCCTGAGCTGGAGTACAGACTTCCACCTGGAGGTGGTGATCCACAGGTAAGATCAGTCCTCCCCCCACGGGCTGGGGCAGCTGCACAAACACCCCAGCCTATCCCCAGAGCTCAGAGAGCCTGGAAAAAGGAAATGGATGAAGTCATGCTGGCAAGTTTTGTGTCACTCTCCAGTAATTAGGACCCTTGCCCAGCCACCTCCCAGGCCCAGCCTAGCACACCCACAGGTGTGTTGCCCTTCCCCAGCTGGCATAACAAGGCCATGCCAGGTCTGAGGCCGAAACAGCCCATAGCCATCCAAGACTAATATAGCTAGGCCATGGAAGCCAAGCCAGAATGAAGAGGGAAGGGTCTTCTCAGCAAAATGAAAATAAATTTCAAAATGACATTGTGTGTGCTGTTGCCTTGGAGAGGAAAGATCTCAGAGGAAAGAAAATAGAAACCCTGTCAGGGCTCTTCAGTGCATTTTTTCCTGTAGAGCCAGGTGGAACCAGACTAAGACTCAGACTGTGTGTGTGTGTGTGTGTGTGTGTGTGTGTGTGTGTAGACAACCTTTGGTATCATTCTTTTAGTGCTCTGCACCACGTTTTTTGAGGCAGGCTCTCTCACTGGCCTGGGCTAGCTGACTCAGCTAGGCTGGCATCCTGGTCAGTGAGCCCCAAGGATCCAACAGTCTCTGCCATGAGATCATGGCACACACCACCACCAGATATTTGACATGGGTTCTGGGGACCAAACTCAAGCCCTCTGCTAACATGGCAAACAATTTACTGACTGAGCTAAGTTCCCTGCATCAAAGGGTGACACTTTCTAATGAATTCTGTTGTAATGCCAACTCTGTGGACTCATGCTTGAGGAAGAACAGGCAATATTTGCTGTGCAGGAGGCTTGAGAGCAGGGTGTTGGCATGTGGTAGGGGTAGTTGTGAGCAGGTGTGTGGGGTCAGGCTTGCCCCCTTCTACCCATTTTCTCTTTTATCACCCATCTGGATGACTCCACCAGTCAGAATTCCTCAACAATCTCATGCTAGGGTTTGAAAGTGCTAACAGGAGGCCAATCAGGACCCAAGCATGTGTTTCTGCACATGTACACTATGCCTGGTCAAACTTGCCCATTCAGACATTTATGGACGGTTCAATGACTGCTAATCACTCATGTGCGTGGTCCATGGAATATTTTTGGTGACTTTCTTTGGCAACGAAAAGTTGTTGTCAAAGGACAAAAGTAATTTCAACATCTTAATTGACTTTATTTTCAATTCTAGAATTGGGCAATACTTCATTCCATAAAAGAGAGTAAGTGTTCTGCTGAGCCAAGCACAAAAGGTTGGGTTTCTAGACAGAAGATCGCTGAAGAATGCAGAAGCTAAAAACAACAAGCAAACTTGACTAGCAGAGAACTAGAACAATAGGAAAAGAACTGATTTGTTATCTTTGAAGGAGAGGACCAAGAGGAGACTTCATATGACTTCAATTAAGACTAGCTTGTTTGGGAAATGTTGCTGTCTTCTAAATTTTTTTGGAAGTCAAATCAGTAGTTAGTTCAGCTTACTTACACGGAAACTTAGCATGAGTGACTCCATTTTGATTTTGAAAATGGACTGCTGGGGTCCAGGGCAGGAACCTACCCCAAAACAACAGCCTCCCGGAATTTGTATTCAGCACTGTATTTGTGTTTGTTTCCCAGGCTTTTGCCCTTGGGGATCCTTGGTAGGATGCTAAAAGTTCTTCAGCAATACAAACATACATGCAAGCTACTTGCATTCAGGGAATGTCCTATGAGTTTATTTAAGAACTGCACACACACACACACACACACACACACACACACACACACACACACACACACACGAACAAGATCTTTCTGTCCCCTTGGATCACATGTCTGCTTTATGTTCTCTGATGCTGACAGGTCTCAAGAACTAAGTTGGGGGCTTCAGAGATGGCTCAGTAGTTAAGAGTACTTGCTGTTCTTACAGAGGACCCAAGTGTGGAGCACTGACTGCTCCACAACCAACTGTAATTCCTGCTCCATGGTATCTGACACCCTCCCCAGGCCACTGTGGACACTTGCACTCATGTGCCCATACTTTCAAACACACAGAAATGAAAAATTTTAGAAAAATTAAAACTTTTTAAGTCACTGTTCTAATAACTTTTTTTTCCTTCCCAGAATTGTTCTCCCTTCTTCATTTCACCTAGTCACAGCCAGAAAGGCTAAGATCAAGGAAGCAACCAACAACAAATTATGCTGAAAGGGGTTTGAGGAAAACAGAACCCTCATTTACTGTTGGTGGGATTGCACATTGATCTAGCCACTCTGGATATCAGTGTGGAAAATTCTCAAAAAGCTAAAAGTAAATCTATCCAATGACCCAGCTATACCGCTCTTTGGCAAACACACAAAGGACTTGATATTCTATTCCACAGATACCTGCCCAGCCACGTTCACTGATGCTCTATTCACAGTAGCTAGGAAATGGAAATGACCTAAATGTTTTAAACTGATCAGTGCAAAATGAAAATGTGACATGTCCACACTATGGAATTTTAATCAGCTTTAAAGAAAAACAAAATGTTTTTCTTTAAATGGATGGAACTAGAAAATATTATGCTGAATAAGGTAACCCAGACCCAGAAAGGCAAATGTTATATGTTCTCTCTTAGTTGTGGATCTTATGAGCTCTGTATCCTCAGATATGAGTGTAGAAACTGGAGTAACCACAAAAGCCAGGACAGTATAAAGGAAGCATGGTGAGGGAATAAAGAAGGTGCTCTGGTGAAGGGGATAATAGGATACAATTCTATCAAGGGGAAAATGGGGAAAATAGTGGGGACACTTTAACTGGGGAGGGATGAGAAGAGGAAGAGGGACAAGTAACAGTAAAGACATTTGAAAAAGCTGTGGTGAAACATTATCTTTGTTTACTTAAAATGCATATGTACTATATATGTGTACACACACATATTTTTAAATGAAGTCATGCTACTTAGGGTGATAATACCCCCCCATAAGAATCATAGACTAATGAAACCCTAGTGCCAGGCATAGGAAGCCTCCATTTGAGTTGTTGGTCAGGGAATACCAAGAGTCCTTTGCTGCTGACCTAGTACATGAAGGAAAGACCCTATTGCTGAAGATGCCAGCGACTTAGGATATAGGCATTAGAGGAATCAAGCTGGAATTAAGTGGAAGCCTCCTGCCTGAGGCCTAGATTTCATAGTATATGAAGGGACCATGCCAACTGCCTAAGAAGAAAAACAATCAATAGCCCCTATCCACTGTAAAGACTATAAACCACAGCAAGAGCAGCATAGCAAGATCTCCCCAAGGGTGTCTTGGAGAAAACCAATAGCCAGCTAATTGAACTTAAAGCCCTACCAGTAGGAGGGAATTCATGCTGATACTGTAAGCCTAGACAATACCTGTGGCTGGTGAGGTCACAGACCCCAGAAGAGACCCCTAAAGCAGTATAATTTCTAACTCCATTCTAAATCCCTATCCTTATGTCCACAAGTAAGTGTAGCCCTTTCCCCTCATCAAAGAAGTTTCTTTTTGTAGCACATTAAGGCCATTGCAGAAATTTACAACTTGTTAAAATTCAGAGAACAACTGACCAAGGCATCTAACACAAACTACATCATAATCCCCACACCTAAGGCTCAGGGAACATTGCAGAAGATTGGGTTGAGTCCATTTAGTGTTGCCCGTATGTATCCCAAATGGTCATCACTAAAAGCATATACATATGAGCAACACCTAATGAATTCTATACATACATATATATATATACAAAACAACAATAATTAAAGAAGTGATTATGAAATTGATAGGGAATCAGGAGACACAGGAAGAGTTAGAGGGGGAGAAGGAGGGATAGAATGATATAAAAACAGTATTTGTGTATGAAATTCTCAAAACTACCCTTCAATTGAAAAAAGAAGAAAAAAAAACCTAGAGTATGCTAACAAAAAGACTGAAGGTTCTCAATTTTCCACAGCTGGGAACTGAACTCAGCAAGTTAGCTGAGCACGAGTGGGAGCCACAAGGGAAATGAGATATATGGGACTAGAATCCCGTTACAAAGAGCTTCTGTCACATTGACTGGCAGACCAGAGTCTGCAGCCTTCTCTTATTGTTAACTGTTTGTGTGGCACACACATGGTACGGAACACATGCCTGAGTAAGAAGTTCTTACAGTCTAAAAGTTTCCATGCTCAGAATATAAAAAAATATGGTTTGGGGCTGAAGGTGCAGCTCATTGGGTAGAGTATTTATATCCATGAAGCCTTGGGTTGAATTCCCAGCACCCCGTTAGCTAGATATACTGGCACATTCTTGTAATCCCAGGATCCTACACCAGAGGTGGGGCCAGGAGAATCAGAAATTCAAGGTCATCTTTGACTATATAAGACAACACCTTTAAACAGCTATAGCTATAGCATTTGGTCAACAATAATATAATGGTCTTCAATCTTGCCACTCTTCCCATTCAAACTCAGTTCCCTATTGGAGGCCAAATGGGCCTAACAAACAATGGGGCTGGCCACCTCATGGGCTTGGCCCAGCATCTTCAGACCAGGGTTTTCTGTCCTTCTTCTAGCACCTGGGCATGGAAGGCCCCTTTGTGGGGACTGAAGAGAAGATGTGTATTCCTGTCCCTAAGCCACAGCCTCCTTGTTATTGAACACATCAGATACCAGGTCAGGACTCTTCCAGCCTTTCCCCTTAGCCTGGTACTCAAAGTACACTATGTGTTGCTTCTGACCACTGGCTATAGATCTTGCCATGTATCACTTGTTCCCACTCTTGTGTCTCACCTACCTTTGACACCTGGACCTTTCCATACCCCCACACACGCTAACCCTACCTCCTCCATAGAGCTCTCATCGTCACACTCTCTAATTCATGTGACCCATGATCCACCTGCTTCTTAATGACCATCTCCTTTGCTGTTCTCTCTTTGAGAAATCCTCTTCCTTCTCCCTTTAGGATCCAGTCGCTTTCCAGGAATGTCTAGGAGAAAAAACAAAGACAACCAACAATGTAGGAAGAGGTATCATATCAACAGACACTCTTCCATACCTGTGCCCACTCTGAAGCTGGGCTTGACCTACAAAAAGCTTCCTCATGTGCTGCCCTCATAGCCTGTCCTTTTACCCCAGACAGCCACTCAACTCTTTTTTGCCTTTTGGCGAATCACTAGATAACCAGAGGGACTTTTGTGGGTCAATTGTGCCAAAGAAAAGATGATTAGGAAAGGCAGAAAAAGATACTTAGAGGTGAGAAAACAGGAGAAACTGAATCTTGTCAGTAAGTACAGATAAGCCACAGAAATGCAAAGTAGCATGCCCTAGGGGGTAGCCAAGAATAGCAAGTGGGACGGAGGGAAGAAAGAGCCCTAGGGATCAAGGAAGAAAACCCAGAGAAGGCCCTTAGGCTGCCTCCTGCTAGGTGTCTATTTCAGGAACAGAAAGCCTTAGAAAGCACCTGTTTTCAAAGGAAATTCAGGGGCCTAGTGGCAGGGGAGGAGAGAGATTCAGAGTCCTTTGTTGCTGGTCATCCTGCACAGGTGAAAGCAGAGAAAAGAGACCTACATTAGCTAGAGTGTTTATCACCTGCAGCTTCTCTTGGGCCTTTGTCTCCAAGAATTTAAAACCCAAATGAAGACCCAGTGGAAAAACCCCAACATCTCTACCAAGTTTAGCCAAGTGCTTTGTTCACAGTGTTTAAAGTCCTTGCTGGGCCCTGGAAAGAGTTTAATTAAGCAGTTCTCAATCTATGGGTGGCAACTTCTTTGGGGGGTCAAATGACCCTTTCAAAGGGGTCACCAAAATCATCATAAAACACAGATATTTACACCACAATTCATAACAGTAGCAAAATTACAGTTATGAAGTATCAACAAAAATAATTTCATGGTTGGGGGGTCACCACAGCATGAGGAACTGTATATACTGAAGGCAGTGTTAGGAAGGTTGAGAACCACTGGTGTAGTTCTGTAAGAAATGCATGCCATCTCTTAGAACAGTTTCCAAGCAGCCTGAGGAACTGAATGGGTTGTCATTTATTCTAGGTCGAAGCTGGTTGCTCTGGTACTCAGCCTCTACCTGCTTCCCAAGGGACCTTTGAGGACCTGCAACACTCCTGATGGAACAAACAAAACACACATTCCTGCTTCTTGACACCTCCATTTAATCTGCAAGACTAGACAGCTAGGAAAAAAACGTTCAAGGTCCTTTCAAACCCTACTTTGTAGGCAGAGAGAAGTAGTTTGGAGGGACAACATCAAATATGTTCTGTTGTCATCTCTAGTTTCAGTCAGCCTGGGATCATCGTGAGTGCATCTAGCCTCTACATGACCATTGTTAGACCCCCGGAAAACTCAGGAATCCGGGGTCCCAGGCCACGACCTCAGTCACCCCAATCACCAGGCAGATTCGAGAGCTTGATGCAAACTGCACGAGGCTTTATTGTAATTTGTAATTTAACGAGCTAACCCCAAGTTAGCTCGGGTCTTTCACCCACCTGCCATGGCGGATGGCTAGCAAAAGACAGCTCCTAGGGCCTCATGAGAGATCTTATAGGACAGCGTAAGAGGAGTGTCTAGGGGTACGCACAGGCTCACGATTGGTGTGCCTCCAGGCTTGGAGAGCTTGTCCTGTGTTGATTGGCCAACTGGTTGTTATGGCCCATAGGCTCTCCCAGGGTGGTTGCTATGCTTTGTGCGTCATTGCTGTGCGCTTGTCCATAAAGCACACCCAGGGTTGTAAAGCATAGCGCCACCAGCTAACTTCTGATTGGTTCCTTGCCATGAGGCAGGCGTCTGACTTTCTAGTGTCTAGGACAAGGTCATAGAAGCATGTGTTCGGCCACTATGACTGCCGAAAGGGGAGCTGGTCCCTCCACCATAACTCATTTGCAGGAATTCCTTCCTGGGCTTTTGACTACTCTTGTCACTTGCTGAAACTGGTACTAAAAACTCAAGCTAGCAGAGCTGGAAGAGAGGGTGGGGTTGTATGTGTACAATATGTAAAATTTACTTCAGAATACACAGGGCTTTACTTCATAGAAACTTCCACTCATGTCTATCTCCTGTGCTGATGTTTTTACCAATAATGCTTCCATAATTGAGTTTTCATTCTCCAGCCCAAAGCCAATCAGCCCCTTCTGGGTGTGTGTGTGTGTGTGTGTGTGTGTGTGTGTGTGTGTGTGTGTGTGTGTGTGTGTGTGTTCACGATCTAGTGCCTGTAGAGATGAGAGGAGAGTGTTGGCTTCCTTGGAACTAGAGTTAAAGGCAGTTGTGAGCTGTCTGACATTAAGTGTGAGGAACTAATGTTGGGTCCTCTGAAGAGCAGCAGGAATACTTCTTAACTGCTGAGCTGTCTCTCCAGCCCCGCTGCCCCAGCTAATCTTCATGGTCTCTCCTGCCTTAGTAAAGTTAGTGCATGGAAGATGCATTCTCAGAGATCTGGAAGATTCATTCCCAGGCAAGAAGAGGACCTTCTATTTTTACCCAATGTTTCAGGCATTTTTTTTTTTTTAATGAATAAACATTTCTCAACATATTTGCCTCTGGTTGGTTTTTGGAGGTTGGTTTCCTGAAATGATTATCTTTAATGGTTTTCACAGTTTTTTTTTTTTTTCTTGTCTTTTTAAGGGAAAAGGATTTGCTAAACTCTGTCCTCTGCTATAACGCAGAGTACTGCCTGCAAATAAGCCTTTTAAGTCAATCACTTCAACATGTATCAACACTTTCTGTTAATTTGCTGTTTTTCAAGCTCTACAATGGTTTCTATACAGTTCCTGACGAAAAGACTTTTTAGTCTATTTTGCCTTTTTATTCCTTCTTTACTCTAATGATTAGACAGGCCTCCTGAGACAATCATGAAAGCATGATGGCTGGCAATTTCTCTGTCTCTTCCAGAGCCTTTTCTTTCTTAGACTTGTTGGTCAAATCCAGGGCCTCTCGTGTGCTGTGGACAAGCGCTGTGTATACTGAGCTACATGCTCAGCTCCTCTTCATGAGACTTTTCCTTGTATTTCCATATTCACATAAAACATACTGTAGTACTGTGGTGTCTAGAACATGGAACATTAAGCATTTGTTTTGTTTTACTGCCTTGCTGTCCACAAACACCATGAATGTTGATGATCGGTGTGTGCCATTTCAGTTATAACTTCAACATGTAGTTTTGTAAGTCTACCAAATAGAGGCCTATTTTTACAAGAAATTCTCACACTTGGGTGCATTTCAGAAACCCCGAAGTATCCTCAAAAAGCTGCCAACTGTTAGATTCTACCCTGTGCAGATTACATGAGGGTTTCTCCAGGTAGTGATGTATTAGTTAGATTCTCAATGCTGTGGCAAAATATCTGACAAAAACAATTTAAGGGAGCAGGGGTTTATGATATGGGAGGTCCTTGTGTATACTGCAAATATGTGTTTCCTTTGTTGGTTGATGAGTAACCCTGTTTTAGCCAATGGACAGGCAGGATTTAGCTAGGTGGGAATTCCAACAAAGAGGCAGGGAAAAGGAGAAATAACCCATTCACTGGGACAAAGAAAAAAGGGAAAATAAATCTCCATTTACAGCTTTATTTGGGCTCATGGTTGCAAAGCATACAGTCCATTACAGCAGTGAAGGTCAATAGTCATTCATGCACAATCAAAAGGGTGAGAGAGATGATTGACTGAATGGGTCACTTTCTCCTCCTTATGCATTGTGAGGTCTCTGCCCATGAAAAAGTACTGTCCTCCTTTAAAGTAGGCCTTCCCACCTTAAGTAACTTAGTGTGGATAATTCCTCCCAGACACACTCAGGGATTTGTTCCCAGGGTAATTCTAAACCCCAGCAAGTTGACAGTCCAGATTAACCATCATAACATGAAATCCACCTGGTGATTCCAGTGTACACTCGGGATTGAAATCATATGCTCTTACTCATGGCTTGGATTCTCCATTTGTTTTTGTTTTCACCCTCAACTGTTCAGCTTTAAAACTTTAAAGTAACAGGAAACAGCACTACCAATAAAAGAAAACTAATTATATCTTGTCGTAGAAAACAAAAACCCTGCCTTCTGAAAACCTGTGCTAAGAAAATAAAAAGGCAAGGGACAGAATTTTGCCAGGCAAGGTATGTACCTATAATTTATCAAATATGTAACTAACAAAGGACTTGGACTTTGAATACATAAAGAACACTTCATTCAATAATAAAAGGGAAAATAATTGTTTTAAAATGAAAAAAAAAAGTGTTTGAAAAGAAACTTGACCACAAAACTGTACAGAGTAAATAAATACACACAAAAAATTACTTAACACTATTAGGCATCAGAAAAAATACAAATTCTTACCCTTGTGAGGTAGAATGCACACTTCATAGATTGGCAAATCTATGGAGTAACTGGTATATCTACACAAACAAGTTGTGGTACATCTATACAAAGTAATATAACCCAGTGAACTGCTGGACCATACAATTATATAGGTGAATCTGAAACAGTCGGTGCCAAGCAAAAGTAAGTTAGTCACAAAAAAACTTACATAGTGGGTGATTCTAATTATATGAGCTTGTAAAGCAGACAAAACTACCTACAGCTGAGTAAATCCCTGAAGGTAACTCAGTATCCACATATCTACATCCTTTCTTTTAATACACTGAAATTCTAAACTCCCACTTCACCTGCAATGCAAACTTCTTTGACTTAGGCCTCTTTTTCTCAGCTAAGCGAGAGGAAAGACTCCAGGGACTTGCTAGTACACCTAACAAATCACCCAAAACACAATAGCCTAATCCCAGCAGTACTTGCTTTCCTCAGCAGAGCAGCCATCTCTGCCCCACTTGTGCTGAAAATCCATGGTGCTGAAAGAACTTTAAGATGGGACCATCTCAAGGCCCCTCCATCATCTGCTTGCAGGTGGACCAAAGGCTCCAAGAGCTGAGTGCCACAAGAGCAGGCCCCTCAAGCATCCTTCTCCTTGTCCATACATCCATAAGACCTTTCCTGGACGGCTTTAGAATAACTGAATTCCTCCCATTTTCCTTATGGCTCCAACACACATGACTGAGAGTGAGAGAGAGAGAGAGAGAGAGAGAGAGAGAGAGCTCTCTGGGCAGAAGTTGTGCTGTTTCCCACTCTAGTCTGAAAAGTCACATGATGCCAGGCCTAATTATGTTTGTTAAAAGTGACACATGGGAAAGAAAAACCCAATGCTACTTTTCTGATAGAAAATGTGTTAGAGTTTAAGAACACATTTTAAATCATGACTGAGTAGCCTGGTAGGTATTTATGAATGGCCTAAAATAGAGTTTGTTCTAGTACTGGGCTGTCAAGATCACCGATGTTCGTTCCCAAAGCACGTGCTTTAAGCAGTGTGATGGCATACAGTGGACAGACCCCTAAATCCCAATACAAACTCTTCTTAGTGCACCCCTCAGAAGCCAGCAGAAAGGATCAGTCTTTATTGACTTCAGCTCTGGCAGAAGTGGGGACAGACAGGCTGCTGTCTGTGTTTTGCCTTGGTTGAGTTCAGGGAAACAAATCTTTCATCCAAACCCCATCAACCAAAAGCATACAAATGAACAGATCAGCATTTGTGAGGGTAGCACCTCATATAGAGTAAAAAAAGAAATCTCCTCTCAGTGACTAAAGCTAAACAAATACAGCAGCTGTCTGGGTAAACACAGCACACTGGTGGCGTTGATCCAATGATGCAGACCTGATACAGTGAACAGAATTTCGGATTTTTTTTTTTTTTTTTTTTTTTTTTTTTTTTTTTTTTTGCTCATCACTTGTCAAACTTCTGTCTAAATACCAGAGGAATGGAAGACTTCTTACCTTAGCATCTTAGTTGTCCCTTGTCTTAGGACAATGATGCTTTTATTCTTGTTTTTAATATTAAACATTCATGTGACAGTTGTATTCTATGCCACAATGTATCAAAACTTAATATAAAGTGAATGTGATATTAATAAAAGTTGTTTAGGTTAAAAGTTGCACTGAAAAAAAAAATGGGCCATGTCTACACTGGTTGTTTTCTAGCCCATGTTCAGTTTTTTTTTCTTGTGCTTTGTAACCTTGTTTAAGAAGAGGGGAACCTGGTGGTGGTGGTGCACACCTTTAATCCCAGCACTCAAGAGGCAGAGGCAGAGGCAGAGGCAGAGGCAGAGGCAGAGCAGAGGCAGAGGCAGAGGCAGAGGCAGAGGCAGAGGCAGAGGCAGTTGGATCTCTGTGAGTTTGAGGCCAGCCTGGTCTACAGAGTGAGTGTGAGGAGAGGTTCCAAAGTTATACAGAGAAACCCTGTCTTGAAAAACAAAAACAAAACAAACAAACAAACAACAACCATCAACAAACAAACAAAAAACAAAACAAACAAACAAACAAAAAACAAAGAAAAGATGAGGGGAAACATTCTTTCTGAAAATAGAACTTTAGACTTTGACAATGTCCTGTTTATATTTACCAATTTCACACTGATCATATAAATTGTCAGTTCTTACCATTTCCTACATATTTACCAAGATAAAATTCAAATGGCACAGTTAAGCTTGAGGTTATTAGAAGTAACCTCAAAGACCCAAAGGGTTCTTCCCATAGGGATTATTCAGTATCAGACAATAAATTACTCTAGGTCATGTATAATTACTCATGTGAACACTTTCTGTTTTCACCCGGTGTTCATGCATTACAAAACATTGTTTAGGTTGTGTTTACTTTTACACATGTATGTATGTTTGCATGTATAGCAAGCAGCCTCTGGCAGAGCTGACATCAGCATAGACCGATCTTTCTTGCTGGCTTCTGAGTAGTACACTAAGAAAAATTTTCATATTATATATTTGTACATATATATCTTACATCCATACATATATATACACATGTGTATATGTACACACAGGCACACAGGTAATATGTTTGGGAGGAAGGGGTTTTGAGTCAGGGTTTCGTGTAGCTGTGCCTGGCCTTGGACTTGAAAAAATAATTAGTTCATACCATCAGAAAGCCATAACTAGAAGCAAAACCAGACATGACAAGATTTAAAGAAATTCTGCAAAACAAGAGCTTTAAAACAACTATCCAAGTCTGCTTAACAAGAAAAAACATAAACATGAAGAGAAGAAAGGAAGCTATTGGACAGAAAGAAGCTGAAATAGAACTCTACAGATGAAAACATAATTGGATTTGAAGATAGCAATAGAAAAGAGTTACAATTAAATGGAGTGAAAAAAGACCGACACAAGCAAAAGTCATATCCAGTGCCTGTGGAATAATACATCTCAAGATGACTTTGAAAAGGAAAATAGAAATGCTTGAAGAAGCAATAGCTATGATATTATTCAAATGTAATGAAATTGCTAAGCCCAGATATTAAAAAGGTTCAATGAGACCCAAGTGGAACAAATATAAAGCAACAAATTCACATTGCTGAGAAACAGAAATAAAAGTAAAATTCTGAAAAGTAGGGTGACACAGGCCGGGCTGGAGAGACAGCCCAGTGGGTAAAGCATTTGCTATGCTAGGATGGGGACCTGAGTTTTTATTTCCAACACCCATATGAAAGCCAAAGGTGGCAGAATATATCAGTAATCCCAGCATGAGGGACCCCTGGGGTTCTGGCCAGCTAGACTAACTAAATTGGTGACTACAAGGTTCAGTAAAAGACTTTGTCTCAAAAACCTAGGTGGAGAGTAACAGGAGAAGACACTTGACATCAATGTCTGGCCTCCACATGCATGCACACACATGTACACAATACAGATACATACTCACAGACAGACACACAGAGTCAGAGATAAAGACATTTAATCTACAAAGTAAGAAATGAAACATAAGCAAAATATCAGACTTCTGGAGAAAAATGTGTATAAATCAAGAAAACTGGACAGATACCTTAAAATGCTGGCAGCAACAACTGCCATCATATTATCATAACTGTATTCCCACAAAAATTGCCATTCAAAAATGGAGGAAGCTAAAGAATAAGTTCATAAATTCAAGATAGAAATAGACAGTTCACATGAACAGAAGCTGTTGGGACTCATCAACTGCAGACCTGTAATATTTAAGGAGAGTCTTTACATTGTAATTAAACACCAGACTGCAATGCTGGATCTTAATTAAAAGTGAAGGATATTTTGTCTACAAGAAAGATAAGGACTTTTAAAACAAACTTAAGCAAAAGAACACATATAAAAACTAATGAAAAATAATCAATCCCTACAATTAATTTAATGAAATAATAATTAAAAAAAAAAGCTGTAATCAATACCAAGGAAGACTTGAGAACAAATAATATTTTCCATAATAAAGGAAGAAATTTTATAACTATAAGAAGTCAGTTCACATGAGAAGAAATATCCTTAACTATAACCACACCGGCTGCTATAACTATACTTAATTTAACTATGGCCCAATGACATGAAAATAAAGACAAAATGCTAGAGCCTCCCAAAAGATACAGATCCAATTTCAATCTCTCTTCCTCAGTAATTGATATACAAAGTGATCAGAAAAGTAGGTAACATTGTTACAAACCTACCAATCAACTATTATAGAATATTCTATCCTGTAAGAGCTGAATATAAATACTTTTAATATACACAACAACATTCACCAAGATCATAAAAAGTGCAAAGCATGTTTCTTGGATCACAAAATAATTAAATGGACATCAAGAACAGAAATATTTCCAAAAAAAAAAAAATCTGAAGTGACTGTAACACATGAGCCCAAACTCAATCCAAGAGAAATGAAAAAAATATATATATTGAACTAACAAAAGTGAAAACTGTAACATGGCAAAGAGAATAGGCTGAAGCTTACGTGGCACTTCATAACTTCAAATTTTGTGTTATAAAAGCACGGCCTCAAATCAATGATATGTTTCCTCATTAAGGAACAAGAAAAGAGATGACAAAGGCGGTAGGTAAAATAAACTTGAACAAATCTGATGAAAGTTATCTTTGGACAGAGAGCCGGCTCGGTGGTTAAGAGCATGTATTGCTCTTGAAGAGCACCCCAGTTCAGCTCCCAGCACTTGCACCAGGCAGTCACAGCAGCCTGTAACTCTAGCTTCAGGGGTCCTGACACCCTCTTCTGTCCTCTATGGGCACTTGCCCTCACATGCACATACCAATACACAGATATACACATGCATATAATTTTAAAAAATAATAATTTTTGCTCCTTTTGAACTGATAGTCTTAAATTGTTCTTTGCACTGTTTTTCTTTTCCTCATACCCTTGATTCTGCAACCCAAACTGTTTTACATTCTGCCAACCTTTGCTCATATGTTATTTCACTCAATACCAACACCACGGAGAAACGTTAGGGGATTTTGACGGTGTAATTTATGACTACAAGAAGCTGCCTTCAAACATCCACCTCCTACAGAATTGTTGGATTTGGTTTATTTTCTCTGCGATGTGTGAATATTTATCATACAAGAAAACGTCATGAAAAGGCTTCTTGGGCTATATGAGATCAACTTGCCTTAATGAGTTATGAGAGCAAGCAGAACAGGGTTGGAAAATCTCAAACAAACACATCCAGACATACAACAGGGATGAAACCTGGAGCAGTCTGTTACTCACCATGAAGCTCAAACCAGCCACCACATAACATCACTGGCTAAGAGGAGAAAGGGAACAGTGAGAGAAAAGCTAAGGGAAGAGATTACTGTCCCCTCAGACCTAACAAATGCATCTCCTTGCTTCATGATCATTTAGGTTCTCCTGTAATAAAGACATTCTTATTGCAAAACCCAGAGTTCTTTCCTTTCATTCTGTTTGGGACACTGTAGCTTGGTTTCCATAGATGTCCCCTTTACTGAGCAGGCTGAATGCTCATGCATACAACAACACATCAGATTAATACAGAAGTCAGTTTTGTACTGATGAACTGATCAAAAGATGTCACAGTTGGCCCCCTTCACTCAATTGCAGTTAGCTTGAAAGATGATGTTTTTTAAGGTCTACTCTGAATTATGGGGCTGTAATTCCATCTTGAAGGCTATTTGTGGGTCACGCTTCACTTCCCATGGTTTATGTCTTCAACCCAGGCCCTCGGTGGAACTGTAACCCAAAAGTCACGTAGATGCTGTTTATCATCTGTTTATTTTACAACCAAGAACCAAGTGTATTTTGATTTCATGCTCACAAAGACACAAGAAAGAAAACAAGATGAAGGAAGAGGCGGAGATAGGATATGTAGTGTCCACCCAACTCTAAAAACTGAATGCTGGACGACAGACCAGACATACTGACTCCATGACAGCAAGCATCTGGAAGCCTATTCCACTTGCAATAAAGTCTCGAAGGATTGTTTTGCATCTTTCTGGAGCTGGTGCCACTGCAGCAGAGCCTGTATTGAGGGATGGAAGGGACACCATCCATGTCTTCCTTCCACCCTTCTATCCACTCCGTGCTGATAACAGGCTCTCTGGCAGGAGGTTCCTAGCAGCTGGACCAGAGATCAGGCTGGGTCACAGCATGCTCAGACAGGACACATGGTTTCATCTGCTGGTCCCTGCAGTGACTGGGTGGGGCACTCCTTGATCTCTCCATGTTGTCACTGGGCTCTGCTGTACAGTTGGCGCTACGCCTTTGCAAACATTCTAATTTGATGCATAATTAATATAACAACGACTTGAGGCATAGAGGCTTCTGGGACTAATTAGTGACCTGAATCTCCATGGTAGCCTACGTTCCATTCTTATCAGTGCTGGAAAGGGCTGCAGTCTTAGAAATAATCAGTCTCCCACTTATTACAGTGACACAGCCAAGAGGCAAAGATCATCTTTCCATCCCATGTGCAAAAATTCCATCAGTGTGTAATCACTTCCCTTGGGGTCTGAACTTCCCCTGGATGGGTCTCATTGAATTAGTCCCTTATGAACTTTTACATTTCCATATGGGCCCAGGGAGATCTTATTGCAGGTGAAGAAATAAAGACAGCCAGCAAGAGATCACTGGGCGCCCACAGATTAGACAACATTGTTCCAAGGGTTTACAGCTGATCTGAGGGAAAATAAAATAGAAGCCTCCACTTTATTTTCAAATAGCTTGCAATGTAATAATAAATGCACGGCAATAGCATGGATGGCTAGTGTAATGTCACTACTGATGAGGCCTCTCCATGTTTCTGCAGATACAAAACTTCCCATGGCCTTGCCACCTAACAGAGGACTTGTCCAAAGTCCAGATGAGTTCACCCTGGGACACACAACATGACATTTTAGCAGGGCTACCTCATTGTCCTCCTTTTGGCTTCCTGTTGCTCTTAACATTCCTCAACAACCACCCAATTTCCAGGATAATTTCTCAGTATATAATATACTGAGGACAAGTGTCAGTGAGCAATAAGATTATGGTACTAGCCCTGCCCAAAAAGATCATTTAATTGAGATGCTGTCCTGTATGTTGGTAGAGCTGAATAATTTTCATAAAGATGGCCCATAAATTCTAAAATACTATTTATCTCTTTGCAGGAAGGCTTTCTCAGCCTTAGTCTAGACCACTAAAAACAAGGCAACCTGAGAATTCTCTGGAGGAGTGGGCCATTGCCCACCCTATGAGTAATCCTTCCAGCAGGATCTGCCACTCACAGCCACTGCTCCTAGTTCCCTATGGCTGAGTGTCAAATTAGCAGTTTTCATGGAGGCACCTTCGTAGTTCTCAACTTTTGTTTACTTGATAAATACATACATACTTTCTATACATCAGGTACTACTTAAATAGTATATGTTCAGTCATAACACTGAAAATTGAAAATACTATATTTTGGCTCTTTGAGCAAAAATGCACTTAAAGGGCTAAGAATATAACGCAGTAGCAAAGTGTTTGTCTACTATGTGCAAGGCTTTGGGGTTCAGTCCTCAGTAAGGCAAAGAAAATTATATTCTCTCCCTCCACCCCTGGCTTTCTCTGCATGCAATGTATGTGAAGGTGTGTGTGTGTGTGTGTGTGTGTGTGTGTGTATGCACATCCCTGCATATGGTAACAATAAGTCTTTCCTCCAGGACAACCAAGTTCTCCCTGCCACCACATTATGGTCCCAAATAATACACGGAGACTTATATTAGGTACAAATGCTGCTTGGCCAATGACTAGGATTTCTCATCTGCTAGCTCAGTCTTAACTATCATAAATCTATATATTTTATAATAATTATCTTATCGAGGATGCCTCCTGCTGGTGCCCTCTCTTGCCAGAGGATCACATGGCAACTCCAGAGCAGGGACCAGGAAGAAGAGCAAGAGAAAAAGGGATGACTTCCTCCTTGTCCTTGCTTATATATGAGTCTGCCTGCTATGTCACTTCCTGCCTGGATCACAAGACTTCTTTTTACTACATTTCCCAGAATCCTCCTTGACTCCTAGTCCTGCCTAACTTGCTGCCTCGTTGGCCAAACAGTGCTTTATTTAACAATAAGATAAACATACACAGAAGTACATTCCCCATCACTTAGTCACTGTACTAGTTAGGGTCTTCTTGCTTGCACAGCTAGTTCATTTATCCACAGTCTTAGTGTCTGCATGCTTACACACTTACCCATTGTTCTAGTTGGGCTTTCTAATGCTGTGATAAAACACCACAGCTAAATGAAATTTGAAAAGAAGGGGGCTGATTTCATCCTATAGCTTGTAGACCATCATCCAAGCAAGTTAGGGCACAGACTCAAGGAAGGAACCTGAAAATCAGAACTGAAACAGAGTTCATGGAGGAATGCTGCTTACTACCTTGCTCCCCCTGACTTGTTCAGCCTATTTTCTTATACAATCCAAAACTGCCGGTCCAGAGATGGCACTACCCACAGTGAACTGAGCCCTCCCACATCAATCATCAATCAAGAAAATGCCACACAAGCCAGTCTAGTAAGGCAATTTTCTCAGTTGAGGTTTCCTCTTTCCAAATGACTCTAGTTTGTGTCAAGAAGCAAAAGTGACCCTTTGTCAAGTTGACCAACACACAAATACATCACTGTTCAACTGTTTCCTTTCTTATTTGTCCTTTCTTATTTTGTTAATGTTATCACAATAAAAAGTATATTCTAATCACTTAAGGTCCCACAACATTTAAAAATTCAAACACTTTCAAAGTTTAGTCTTTTTAAAAATATCCAAATTCCCTCTAAACTTGCAAAATTTCTCTAAAATGAGTAAGGTCTCATAACTGTAATTTCCTGTAAAATCAAAAACAAATTAAATAATTTCTTATTCCAGGACAGAAGAGTGAAAGTACAGTCACAATTAAATCAAAGTGAAGTCAAACTTCAGCATTATAAAAAGTTCAGTGCTTGACATCTGGGACCCACTCATTATCCTCTGGGCTCCAAAGGGGCCAGGCAGCAAGCACCACTTCTCAGGCTCTGCCATCTACAGCACACACAGCTTATCTCTACTCCATGTCTGAAGCTGTCTTTGGCAGTCATCCCACAGTACTGGCAACACCAAAATGCTAAGGTCTCCTGCCTCAATTTGACTGCACTTTCACCAGTAGCCTCTCCTAGGTTCTCTTCAGGAACTCTGACCCTGCAACACTGTGCCAAGCTTTAACTTCTGTCAATGACCTCTTTAGTCCTGGGATTTTTACTGAAACTAAGGCTGCACTTTCACCAATGGTCTGGTACAGTGCCAAGACTCGGCTGTCTTCCATGACCCCTTTATGCCAGCACCACCCAGGAAACACTTACATGTTACCAAGTTCAGATGCCAGCCTGAAACACAGCCTTAATCCCTCTGGACCACAGGTTCTGTGTGCTCAGTCTGAGTAAATTCTCCCAGATTTACAATCCTCAATGATGTTGGTTTTTTCTTGATTACTACTAATTTCTCAACTCCATCTAACCAGTATTACTTGTCCTAGTAAAGCAAAGGTCTCCCTCCAGTAGAGCTGGTCTCTTGTTAATCACAGCTTATTCTCCAGCCACATCTGACCAGAACCACAAATTTCGAATTCAGAATATCGCATAAGTCACCCTGTTGGAATTCTTAAGGGGCTTTGAAGCTTCACAAACCAGGTCCCCACTGCTTCACTGCTCCCAGGTTTATCTGAGTTCCCACAACACAACAGCTCTGTGTTCTCTAAGCTATGAACACTCAACAACTTTCCCAGCCTTGTCTTGAAATGCCACCCAAAGCACACAGTCGGGTCTGTTACAACAATACTCCGGGACCTGGTAACAATTTCTGTCTCAATTAGGCTTTCTATTGCTATGATAAATCACCATGGCTAAAAGAAACTTGGAGGGTAAAGGGTTTATTTACTCTCACAACTTGTAATCCATCATCCAGAGAAGTTGGCACAGGAACTCAAGTCTGGAACCTGAAAGCAGGAACTGAAGCAGAAGCCATGAAAGAATGCTACTCATGTCTTACTCTTCCTGGCTTGCTCAGCCTTGTTTTTTAATACACCCCAGGACCACCTGTTCAGGATGGCACTTCCTACAGTAAGCTGGGCTCTACCACATCAATTGTCAGTCAAGAAAGTGCCCACAGGCCAATACAGTCAGAGCATTTTCTTAAGTTTCTCTCTTCCAATGGACTCTAGTTTGTGTCATGTTGACATAAAACTAGCCAATGCACCAACTGAACCATCTCCCCAGACTTATTATTAAATAAACCTAACTACTGAACCTCAAAACTTAGCCTAGCTTCCCTTAAAAATGCTCAGAACATAAAAATTAGCTTACAGTTGGGCAATATCACCTAATGTAAAACATACCTTGCAATAAAAATATTGGAAATGTTACTCGCATACAAAGATGGACATTCTGTAGACATTATGGAATGTGAAAACACAAAATTGCAGTATCTTGAAAGATTAGCAACACCACAATCTCTACTGTCTTTGTAATTTTACCTCATAGTTCTCTGACTGACTTGGATATACATAGCTAGCTTCCACTGTTCAGCACTACAATAGGGCATTACACTCCAAATTGTTGTGCTGGGAAAAGACCAAACTTCAAAATTGGTTGTTTCATTGGCAAAGTGCCTTCTGTACTGAGAGAACCAAGCAGATGCCATAAGAGGCTGCTCAGTCTTCTCTCAGAGATCAGGCCTCAATTTCTGTTTCCTGAGACTGAACAAGCTGTTTCTGAGGAAGAGGCACAAATAAAGGGCAATCAATCTCTAACACCCCCCAACAGCAAGGAGGAGGCCTGGAACATGCAGTACTAGGCCAGGCCAGGCCTCAGCCAGCCTCCACAGCAGCTAAGGACAGGGCCTGGTCCAGGCCTGCCCCCAAATGGAAAACTGTAGCCTTGACCAGTCCCTGACCAGCCCCAGCCAATTAGAATGTACTAATATGACTGCTACTTGCTTAAGCCAATCGTATCTAAAATGACCTAACTTCCTTAGACACTCCCCTCAGTAAGGCTTAAAAGAAGGCCCCACTTCCTTCTTGGGGTTGTAGTCATCTTGCCTTTGTGTAGGATGCTAGGCCCCAACATGCTGGAATAATTTAAAAAAAAAAAAAAGACACTTTGCTTTTATATTGGATCTTAATGGTCTTTGTGGGTCCTGACTCTGGGCACAACAGTACAAGTACAAGGGCCTGAGTTTGCATCCCCAGTAGCCATATAAAGGCTAATTGTGGTGGCATGTGTTTAATGCCAGTGCTAGGGGTAAGGTACACGGAGACAGAAAGAACTAGAGCTTGCTGGCCAGTTGGTCTAGATGAAATGTCAAGCCTTGGGTTCTATAAGAGAGGCCTTATCTCAAAAATAATGTTAAGAGTCAGAGAGAAACACATGTGCCATCAACTTCTGCCTTCACACAAATGTGCATATACACAAGGTATACACTTGCACAAACATGAGTAACACACACACACACACACACACACACACTTTAAACTCAAAATTTGAAGTGTTTTCTGGAGTGGATATTGCTCTCATACCATCATAAAGTTAAAAAATATTATGTCATGCCACTGGAAATTAGGGACTTTCTGTATTTAATTACACATTTTTGTTCTATTGTTACTCTATGGAGTATTGTTATTCTTATCTTTGTTTTACAGATGAAGAGATCATGACACAGAAGGCTAAATAAGTGACCAGAGTTTCATAATTTGTAAGTGGTGGAACATGATGTAAGCCCAGGCACTATGGCTCTTCAGTCTTTGCTCTTTCTTCATTATGTCAACACAAACTTCTCTATACTCTATCCTTGAGCTGTATAGTGGAATCAGTTATTGCCATGTGGAAATCCAGAGATTCTGTGTAAAAACACATGCAAATGGAGATGGAGAGATGGTTCTACAGTAAAAGCATTTGCTCTGCATGCTAGATGACCTGAGTTCCTATTCCAGAACCCACATAACTTCCAGGTAGTCATAGAAGCCCATATATATGCTTTCAGCCTCAGAAGATGGAAGCAGAGGATCCCTGGAGAAAGCTGGCTAGGGCCAGAAGCCCTATAGGTAAGCTCAGAGTTTGAGTGAGAGACCTTGTCTCAAATAATAAGGTAGATAAGCAATGAGGAAGATTCCCAACATCAACCTCAGACGTACCTATGCATACATATACACACATGTGTGCATACCTTCATATATGTGAACACATACATGTGAACATATATATTCAATGTGCATCACACACATACAAATGAAAAGAAAATGTGAATATTACATCCAGCTTCATAAAAAATACTATTGTGTTGCAAAATTCCAAATACCTTATCACACCAATGCACTAGGTCTTACATCTTCTAGAACTCATAAGGAAGGACACTCCTACTTTAAGAGGCATAGTTCTAGTTTATTTTTGCAATAGAAAAAATATTATTTCATTCAAATATGACATGTTCATTTATCTCAACAAGCATAAAGATATGTTTATAAGATTGTAAGTAGTGGATTTGTGTGTGTGCATGTATGCACATACATATATGTGCATGATCAAATATGCCAGGTACATGTGTCTGAATGTTAATTTGGAGGCCAAATGACAACCTTGGGTGTCATTCCTCAGTCACAATTCATATTTTTTGAGACAGATTCCCTCACTAGTCTAGAACTAAAACTCATTAAATAGAATAGGCTGAATTTTCAGCAAGCTCCAGGAAATCTGCCTGTCTCTGCCTTCTAAGCATAGCAATCACAAATTAATGAACTCCAAGATGCTTGGCTTTTTTAACAAAATAAACATTTCTTTTATTTTTTGAGCTGATAATATAATCGGATCCTTTCCCCTTTCTCTTTCCTCCCTCCAAACTCTCCCATAGAACCCTCCTGTGCACTTTCAAGTTCATAGCCTATTTTCTCATTAATTGTTGTTAAGTACATAACAAGACATATAATATATTCTGAAATACATAACTACAGCCTGCTCAGTATTTATAGTGTTTGTGTATGTGCATTTTCAGGCTCACCATTTGGTATTGACTAACCAATTCGTGTGCTCTTCCTTGGGTAAGACTAATTCTCCTGCTGTCAGCATTTTTTAGTTGCCTGTAGTTCTTTGTGTAGGATTGAAGCCATTTTGGCTTTCCAACACCCTCTACATATTAGCAATGTCTATTGTTGTTGTCCATGTTCAATTCATATTCAAGCAGTCATGTTGGTGAGACTTTATGGGTATAGCGTTTGTCATTACCAGGAGACACAAACCTCACAGCAAACTCCCTGATTCTCTGACTCTTATAATCTTTCCATCCCCTCTTGCACAATGATTCCTGAGCCTTAGGTGTAGGAGTTGTATTGTAGATCTATCAATTGGGACTGAGCCCCCCACCTCACAACTCCTCATTTTGATGGGCTGTGGATTTCTGTTAATAGTCTCTCTTCACTGCTAATGGAAACTTCCTTGGGGAGGAATGAGGACTACACTTACCTGTGAGTATAAGGACAAATATTTAGAATGTAGTTATGGATTATACTGGTTTAGTAAAATGGCAATTGAAGGTTCTGATCCAAGATCTGTGAGTTCACTAGGCCTGGGTAGTTGACTAGGTTTCCAGCACCAGGCATGATTTCCTTCTTGTTAAATGGGTCTTTAGTCCAATTAGATAGTTACTGATTACCAACAATGCAGAGTCTATAAAACAGGGGCATGTAAGAATGAGTTCTTCCATGTAACAGGGCACATGTGGTTAGTAATTGGCAAAATACTATATATACAATTAGAAATTTGCTAAAAGATTGAGTCCTAAATATTTTCATCACGCAATGCTTTCTCTCTCTCTCTCTCTCTCTCTCTCTCTCACACACACACACACACACACACACACACACACACAGAATTATGTTAATTAGCTATAATGTAGCTACCATTTTATAATTCATACATATATCAAACTATCCCAAGAGTGCCATGAATATATAAAGCTTAATTTGTTGATTATTGATTATTTTCCAACAGCACTTATAGGCAGGGGCAAGGTGAACTGCCAAGAAAGCTGGGTTTCTGATTGAAACACTTGATGCCCTTGAAATCTTTGTGGAGCAGCTAAGGGCAAAACATTTTTTCCTACATGATAGTCCTTAAATGTGCTGGGACAACAAAACTCTTCTCTTACATCTCTTCTCCAGAGAAAAATGAAGCAAGTTTCTGTGATTACTGGCCTTGGGTGGACTTTCACATTCTTCTACATAGCCCAACAGCCAGGGATGCCCAGAACTGTTCTGCATCTCAGGTTTGGGACTATCCATGGGGACTTTGGTGGACACCACTCCCTTCTTGATCTGGGTCCTCCAGGAGGGAAACTGTAACAGATTGCATCTTCCAAAGATACATTAAATGAATAGCATCCACCTGCTCTTTGAGGTTCTTGACACACTCCCATTAAATGGTAGAGTCCAATTCTCCCTCCCTGGAGATGAGCAAGGTTTGTGCCTCTCTTGTGGTTGACAGAACATGAGGACTATTTATGATTTTCAAAGGCCGAGTCCTGGAAGGGATATGCTTGATTGCACAAGTGCTAAGGCATCATACAAAGGTTCTGCTGCCTTGGAGCCACTGTGCAGAAACACCATCCAGAGAAGCTCTGGGGCCATGTGCAAAGACAAAAATGTGCCTGGCCAGTTCCACCCTATTCTGCCATTCCTCTGTTCCAGTGTCAACCTCTGTCCACTTAGACAAAAGATCTCAATCCCAAATTGTCTAGCTAACCACTTCTCAAACTCCAAGTCACAGAAACCATAACAGGTAATACATTGGTTGTTGCTAGTGAAGTGATTTCAGTCACAAAAGACTGGCAGAGTTGGTTAGGCATTTGTGGACCACCACAGTGAGTCTTAGTGTTAATACTTAATCTGAAGGGGACAAGGCCTGTTACTTCTCTAATGAAGAATTCTAGTATTGCTTATCTCTTTCTACTTGGAGAGTTAGATATATCCTATCCAGAGTCCTTGAGGGAAACTAGACTAGAGGTCTGAGTGATACAGATGAAAGCAAGAAACTGAAAGCCAGCCCAATGTTTTAAACTTAAATCTTTCAGTATTATTCTGTATACTTTCCATAAGGTAGCATATTAGGAAGAGAGACTTGTATGGATTGAATTCTCTTCCTTCACATTCATGTTGAAGCTTTGACTTCAAATGAGACCATGTTGCTAGTGATGAGACCTTTTGGAGGTAATTGGGGTTAATGGGGTCATAAGGATGAAGTAGCATATAGCAGTATTGCAGCCTATGAAAAGAGAAAGACTCTTTCCCCATACCCTTTCTGTGTACCATGTTAAGACACAGTGGAGACACCATGCTAGGACACAAGAAGAGAACAGAGACCTCATCAGAGACCAACCAGGCTAGGCACCCTGATAATGGATGACCAGCCTCCAAAATGTACAAAATGTATTTATGTAGTTAAAGACAATTTAATATTATATTAAAATTAATATAATATTAATATATTAATATTATATATATTGTGTGTGTAAACTATGATATATACATATATAATAATGTACATCTTAAAATGAATGAACTTCAAGCATGACTGTGTTGGAGTCTAAAAACTTCAAAGACAAAAAATAAATTAACATCTCTCATGTGAGCTTATTTATACTTTTCCTGTGTGTTTACAATACTGTTTTGTGGAAAGTAATTGTTTTATCACACAGCCAATCAGGATAGACTTGGCTGTGTAATTAAAATTAATTGTAAATATAATTGCAGAAGCTCAGACAAGACTTTCAAGTTCCTCCAGCTAAAATCTACAGATCTAGGCCTGTTTTATAACCTTCTCCAAGTTGGTATGGTAACATGGCCAGCTTGACTCCCCACAGATGACCCCAATTTGAATTGCTCAATATATTATGTCACTGGAGATGGGTAAGGGTGCAGCAGACATCTGTGCACTTTTTTTTCACAGGCTTGTAAGCTGATACAACCTTTTTGGAAGGAGATTTTATTTCATTGTTCAGAGTATTGCCAAGGTTTATGTCCCTTAATGTGTGCATAACAATTCAACATCATAACTCAACTATGCTATGGTGCATCTTACAACAATATTCATCATATGAGAAAACTGCAGTGGTAGGTAAAGAGTTAATGGGGTATTTATTATTCACACATTGCTGCTAGTCTATAAGGCATCACTCTGTAGATTATAAAAGAGGGATTGGAAAAAATATATACTTTTCTCTAAAGACCCAAACAACAATAGTGAACTGTGGAGTGTTCTCTTATCCTTTGGTATCATGTTTCTACTTGAGAAAGGAATGACCCAAAATCAGTTTGGAAAATATGGCCACTGGAGAGTCATATGGTCATGAAGTCATGAAACCTGGAAGTTTCTAGCAATCACCGATTTAACCATTACACAGCTCCAATTATTACAGAAACCTGCCTTCTGGTACCTCCATCCACTCTTTCCAGGTCTGGAAAGTGAAATGATCAGAACAAAAACTCCCTAAACTATGTTACATGTGCAAAATATTATGATCTTAGTAGTTCTCAAATAATAAAGTGCAGCCATCATGTCCCCTCACCGTCATGCTTAATATCCCACATATATCAAATGATTTTGAAAATGTTTCCCATTTCAGCCCTTCAGGCGAAAGGTTTTCATTTGCTCTTCTTCATCTGGAATACAGTTTTGTGGTTTAGCACTGGAAACACTGTCCAGTGCTTCTCACTACTTGAGTCTAAAATTGCCCCATAATTGAAGGCAAATGATTATTTTCTCTCTTTTCTTAGAGTTTTTCTGGAGTTTGTTTTTCACTGTTGACTGATATTTTTCCTTGAGTTATAACAGGTGGAAGCCAAATGTACATATTGCCAAGTAAAATGTGGTCAGAACCAGGCAGGGTGGGAGATGGGAAAAGTTTGATCTTTGGGATGACAACTATGTCATACGATATCATCAGAATGATTCACATAGACTTTGTATGTGGAGCAGGAGACAGTCAGTGGGGAGGGGAGTGAGGCTGCTTGTTTAGCCCTTCACTTCCTGGGGACTGTGAGCTTAGTTAATGTTTGAGGTCTTGGTGGCTTTCAAACATGACTCAACATGGGTGTATACTTTGGGTACTGGAGCGTTCAGCTCTGGCCCTGCATCTATTTCAAAACTAACAGATTTCTGACCATTCATTATGGTGGATTTAAATTTTGGTCAACATAACAACACACATTTAAGGTAGAGTATTCCATCAAATATGAGCCTTGCTTTAGAATTGCTTGCATCCAAAAACCCTAAAGGTATTCATTAGTCAAACATTAAGAAAATTTTCTATAATGAAGCTGTTCTACCATATCTCGTTAAAGGTTGAATTGCACAAATGTATGGATTTGTCAAATTTTAGCACATATACAACTGAAATTTCATTTTTACATTGAAAACAACACCAGACAGAGAACTCTGGTTAGTATACATGCTGAATCTCTCAAAGATAATTGTGCATACACTTCAAACTTATTTTGAAATTTATCAAAATAAGATGGGCTGTTCACATGTAGAATACTGAGTAAATACTGAATACAGTAAAGTATTCTGGTCGAATCTAAATCACAGTTGCATGAGGTTGTGTGTCTGAGCTTGTTCACTTATGCTCCCAAGTGCTGGTTTTGCATGTATCTTTCCTAAGTCATTTTGAGAATTTGTAATTATTGACGGCGGGAACACTCATACCAAAGAAATCACTGAATGACACAAGTGAGAGCTTTGTTTTTGTCCATGTTGCTAAGCACAATTGGGCATGTGGGCAATACACTATAAACTTCTTTCAACTTCCTTGTGTGTTTGCAAATTTTTATAATAAAATATTAGCAAAAGTATTATTTTGCGTTTTTTCCTTTTTGCTGATAAAAAATAGATTTCCCTTCAGATTTTAGACTTTTGACTCAACTGAGATTTTTTGTATAGTTCCCAAGCAGCATCTGGAAGGAAAACATGTGTCATAGTATCATGTTTTCAAAGAACTGTGTGGAGAATCAGAAAGGCAAAGAGGCAAGAAGAATGGGTGCTCCAACGGGGCAGAGACAAGCAGTGGGTGAGCTACTGACAGTTCCGCCTCCAAGGGAAATGGAGGCTCTGTCTGAGAAGTAGCCTGCTGTATGTGGAAGACAAGGGAAATTCAAGGAGCACTGGCCAACTCTGCAGACTAGCATCAGAATGACATCCAGATGGGTCCCTGATGTGTTGCTGGTTTTCTCCTGAGGACAATTTTGACCTGGCATTGTGAAGGAGTAAGCATTGGTGACATATCTTCCATAGCCTCAAGGTTCATAGTAGCCAATTACATTAGAAGAGGAGACTTAAAAATCACACTAGCAGGGTCATAAGATTGGTTTCTCCACTAGTGACTATAGCCTGTCTAGCTACAAGGTTTTTGGACCCTTTAACAGTGCCAGATATGGGTTCCATCTCATGGAGACCCACATAAGCTCTGGTCAGACAAAGACTCAGTGCAGAGGGGAGAAGTGAATGCAAAATCCTATAACCAGCCCAGGAGCTATTGGAATTTGATGGCTGCTGGCAAAGGGAGAGTCAATTTTCTTCAATGATATCCTTTATTGGTTAAGCATGACCATGGAAAATCCTTTATCTTCTTGGGTCTTTGTTTATACTCCTCTGTAAAAGAAAAGTAGTAATGTTAATTTTTGGGAATTTTCACAGACATCTTCTATGTATGATAAAAGCATATAGCATGCACTTTAAAAATATCATAATTATCCCTATTGCTATCATTTGGCTGTGTTATTCTAGCCTACTACAGTAGGACCGTAAACTCCACCTCTAGTATGCACCAGGATAAAATTATTAATGAGATTTCACTTAGGTTGCATGTTTGCTTCTTTCTCAAAAATTTTTATTTGTATTGCATGATTCTGAGGGGGAATATCCTTCTGTTATATATGTTTCTTTTATTGGTTGATGAATAAAACGCTGTTTGGCCAATAGAGGCAGGAAGATAGGAGACAAGGAGAATTCTGGGAAAGGTAGGCAGAGAGGTGTAGGAAAGAGAATGCCATGCTGTCAAAGGGCAATATGCCAGATTTCGGGTAAGCCACAGCCTTGTGGCAATATATTAATAGATTGATAGATTAATAGAAATAGATTAATAGATTAATAGAAATGGGTTAACAAGTAAGACAGAGCTATCCAATAAGAAGCCCTAGTCTTTGGCCAATAGTTCATAATTAATATATCGTCTCTATGTGTTCATTTGGGACTGAAGCAGTGGGACCTTGTGGGATAAGAAATCCAGCAACATGGTTCTGCCAGTTTCTGTGATACGCCTTATCTATTCCATAGGTAAATGAAAGAGCTGAGCTAAAAACAAGAATGTTTCCTCTTCTGAGATGATTTCCTGAGACTTGCCCTTCTAGGGTAGAGGAAGGATACAAGAGACAAGAATAGGAAATGATCCCCTAAATAGAGTGAGGGAAAGTTGAATGAATGCATTAAAACTCTTTCATCTTTTAACTAAGTGGAAGTCCAGAATTAGATAGGGAAGGGTGATTGTGAGCACGAATGTATATTTAGAGGCATGTGTATTTTAAGACCTTTAATGGAACATGAGTCAGGGAACCATGATTTCTAAGAGAAGGTCTGTTGCCATGGAAATCAAATCTGCCAGATTGATGTTTGTGCACTATCCATCAAGATGCTACACCTCAGTGTTTACTCTGTGGTCATTTTTATTGTTTTCTAATTAATGGAAAATGAAGATTGTGTAAATGGGAATGGGGATGGGATGATGGGCAAAATGAAAGTAGTGTGATAACAGGGGCTGAAAGCTTTGCTTCTCCTGGGGCCTCTTCTTTGTCCTCATAGAGCCTCTCCTATGCCTTGCCCTCTTCTAATCGGGACACCTGACATGTTGGATTAGGGTCTCACCCTCGAGATCTCATTTAACTTTATTTAATTCCTTTAATATGAAAACTATTTAATGGTCCTATCTTCAAATACTGTCACACTGGGAGCTAGATCTCCAACGTAGGAATTTTCAGGAGAGACAATTTATTGTACAACAATCAGGAAAAAAATAGGAGCTAAGGGCCTCACAGCTGCAAGACCTTGTCAGTATCCACATCAGTGCCTCGTTGATTGGCTCAGCAGATCAGAAAACTAAGGAAGTGTCTTTCCTTTCTTTTGATGTTTGAGTTGACAGTGTCTGCTTTGCCAGCTTCAGCAGATGGAGCAAGCAAGTTCCTAAATTTTTCTTCTCATTACTTTTCTGATGATATGCTTTCTGCTCTTCTTTAACAGTCTCCCTTAGGTAGAAATTGAGAGCTCCTGTTACTCTGAGTTTGTCTCCAAAGTCAAGCTCCCCAATATTGGATGACCCAGTTTCTGGTGACCCTATAGAGACTGCCTGCTATAGGACTTCTGACCCCCTCTAAAACGTACCTCACTGTTTCCTATTAATTCATCTAAAATAATGTCTTAATCCAGTCAGTTTAGCAAATGCCCTTTCTATGTGAGGCCATAGATGTTAGTATGATAATATCCCAGGGAACTCACAGTCTGGTGGGGAAAATACAAAAACACTCAACAAGACAGAGAGAAGAAACACTAAAATAATTCAAGGAGGTGTGCTAGGGAAAACTTAAAAGCGAGACCAATTCTTTCTAGTTGGAAGAATCACGGGATCTCCACGGAGAGCTAAACTCTGGGTAGGATGCTGAATAAGGAATAAAAACCTAAGAAGGAGTAAAGTGTGGAATGGAGGGGACAGAAAATGAAAGCAAGTAGTGAAAAGCAGGAACCAAGTCTTGGAAACATAGATGTATTGTACCTTTCAGATGCACCTGCCATCACTGGCCCTGGAAATTCTCCAGCTTTTGGCTTTATCATCTCAGCTGGGGAGTTATTAACAGAGAGATGACTGGCTCCACACCATGAATTTTGATTCAGAAAGTCAAAGGTTAAGACCCATGAATCTGTATTTATTACACATTCTACAGACCATATTTTCAAAACAAATGCACTGAAAATGGTAGATGGGACTCAGACAATGGAGGCTGTTATTACACGTTTAGAAATCAGAAGAGTAAATTTTACGGAGGGGAGAGAGGCAGTGTGACAGTGACCGATGCACAGGAGGAGGTGTGATCTGAATTGGTTTCAATTATGGAACTGAGAATTGCCAGTCTCCCCTGGGATCTTCTCCCTGACCTAGGGAGGTAATTAAGAGAGAGGTGTCCTTAGAGAAGCACAATTAATTTTCCTTTGTGACAAGTTGAGCATATAAGGACATTTTAGTTTCTTCTTAGGAAACTGGGTGGAATTTGAGACTCTCCAGAAAAATAAAAAGTTCAAGAAGAGTGGGAGGGAAGCATGATGGTACCCGGGGATCAAATGTATAGAAATCACCAATTGGTCCCTAGACATACTGACTGAAGTTCTGTGCAGGGGCCGAAGGCAAAATTTGGTGTGCAAAGAAAGTACAGCTAAGAATTGAACCCAAGGAGAACCAAGAAGGTAAAGTAGACTGAGGGAAGGCAAAGGAAGAGTCAGAGTGAAGGCTTTGGGAAGCCAGAACAGACTTCAGAGAAAAACAGGGTTCTGAGAAAGACGATGCAAAACCATTTGTTTTGTCTACTGTAAGTTAGACTCTACAAATGGAGCATCTGTTATCTTTAGCCAATCTCCCAATCTCTGTTGCTACAATAAAGCACCCGAAAAAGTAGGTTATCAAGTTTATTTTACTTACAGTTCTAAGAGAGCAAGAGCATAACACCAATATCAGGTGATGGCCTTGGTGCTTCATCATGACATGGGGAAGGCATCACGTGGTGAGACATTCAGTGCCCCGGCTTGGTGCTCTCTTCCTCTTCTTACAAAGCCACAAATGCCATCACGGAAGCCCTATTCTCACAGCCTTATTTACTCCTAATTATCTTCCAAAGGCTCCAACTCCAAACACCATCAACGTGCGAATTTATGGATTAAGTTTATAACACGGGGCTTTGGGGGAACATATTCACACTGTAGTATCCATTTTTCTCCATGTTGAAGGAAGAGTAGCAATTAAAAGAGAAATGGAGCCATATAGTTGGCAAGGTGTCTTGGAGCTCAGGGTGGCTTAAGATTTGTCATTACAACTATGAAGAAAAAGACGAGGGTGCTATGGAAGGAAGGCTAGGCAAGAGGCACAGCTTTTATAGAAGTGGCACTTGACTTGCACTTGAATGGCAAGGTAGACCAAAGAAAGCAGAGGCAGGTATTTGTGCAATGGCTCCACTAGGGACATGGGTGGGAGAGAACATGGAAAGCATGAGTTGAGACTGGTAGGCTGGCCAGGGCCCTTGCTCAAAACCTTATTAAAAGCCCCTCTAGCTAGGCCTAGGTCTGTAATCCTAGCTACTCAGGAAATTGAGACAAGAATATTGCAAGTTCAAGGCCAACTTGGGTAACTTAGCAAGACCCTGTCCTCAAATAAAAAGTTGGAAAAAAAGGAGGTGAAGGTGCTGGGAATATATGAGAGAACTTTCACAACATGCTTAAAACTCCAGTACGCTTCCTATTATAGCAAAAACACAAAAATAAGGATAAAATCCTCATAGTATAGAATTGTACGCTGTGTGGATCCATAAATTATGCAAATCCATCAGCTTTGTTGTGCCACATCAATGCCAACTTGGTATGGAACAAATCCAAAGATTGGAGTCAGAAATTTACCTTCTCTGCCAAATGCTGTGGTTGGAATTCTATGGCATTCCAACACAACCTGGAAGGACTGAGGCATGCCATGATTGAGGATATATATATATATATATATATATATATATATATATATATAATATATTCATTCCTGTGCCTGGGGCTCAGAAAGCAATTTTCAGGGAGAATTTCTAGAGCTGTTTTGAGCATTATGTAGCCCCCTGAGATGATGGATTCATTCCAAACACATAACGGAATTTCCTAAGGAAAGCTCACAGCCGCAATACCTTTATTGTCCCCCTCCAACATATCTGTCACTTCTGGGGTCTTCAGGGCACATAAAGGTGCACAGGCCTGAGATTCTGCTTTCATTAAGTCTACTGCAAAATTGATCCTGCTAGAGGGAAAAACTTGGCAGTCTCTCTGTTGTATTATTAAACCATTTCCACACAAGCAGCTCACATCCTTACCTGGCAGCGTAGGTTTAACATAGCAGTCAAGTGCTTGGGAGCTAAACAGACCAGAATCCAAGTCCTACCTCTTTCCCTTGCCATCTATTTGACCTTGGGCTCCTTTCTGTAGTGACAATGATAATATATACGTAGTTATGGAGATTACAGGAGTTATGCATATGAAGTACTTTTGTTGCCATCCCAACTGTTCAAATTGAGAACCCTGCAAAACACAGCAGAAGGTCTGCAAACCTTGGGAAACTAGTTAGGCCCTCCTGGTTCTTCTCCTGAATGTGGCTGCCACACCTTCCAAACTATCAGCCACCTCTGCTGCATACAGAACTCTGTCATATGTGGGGTTACTCCCATCTCTCCTGTGATCAGCTGCCTCGAAGACATTGATTGACTTTCAATGCTATTTTACAAGCTACAGGCTGCTAGAGGGCAGAAAAATTGCTCTAGGCTCCTTTTCTGAGTGGCAGATTGCTACACCTTCACCTCAGCTTGGCGGTCCCTTCAGACCTTTTCACACTAGGGAGTGTCAGGATTTAAGGTCAGCTCTCAGTGCTTCAAGAGGCACCTTTGTTTGCCTTCCATCCCACCTGGCAACTCTGCAAGGCTCCGATGGCTGAGGTTTCAGGAAACCCCTGAGGATAGAGCTCTAGATTCCCATGGCTACATTGAAGGTGTGAGCAAAGATGCCAAGCTGGTTGGATGACTGCAGTCCAGTCAGGGGTGGAAAGACACAGAATTGCACTTGCTGTAAAAGTATTTCCATTCAGTCCGAGTCTCTGGCCCAGAAGCTGGCAGCTCTGGCCTCTGAGACAACCTGGCAAATGGCAAACTAAAGGGATTTTTCAGGTCCCACACTTCTATCCATGCTTTAAATACCATCTGCTTCCACATGCATGGAGGGGATTCCCAGTTGTCCCAGAACCTGACTGCAGGACTAGATGGAACCCTCTCTCTGCCAGGCTGGGAAGCTGGCTGGAGCTGACTTACTGGGTCCCAGGAAAGAGGTAGCTGGTGAGGGAAGGAGACTGCACAGTCTCAGAGGGAGGGAGGCCCAAGACCATTTTCAAAGAAGTCAAATGATAACTCTTGTGCACATAATATAGCCAGGAGCCTGGGAACAGTAGGACTGTGTTCTCAGAGCTGTCTCATCAGTGACTTCATTATTATACAAACATTATAGAGTATACCAGGTCTAAATGGTAGAGCCTGGTATATAGCTAGGTTTTCTTGTACATTCCACACAGTACAGTTAATCCATTATTTATTGAAAATCCATTATGCAACACATGACTTTTAGAAGTGAACCATGTCACGGATCTTATCTGATACATTAGTGATAGAAACAGTAAAATGTTAGAGTTGCTTCTGAAGAAAATTTGAGAAGCTTGTTATTATCGGCAGCTCAATCAAGAAAAGTTAGAACAAGATAACAAGTCAAAATCTAAGCTGGTTAATGTCTTCCAGGGTCATATACCATAAGTTTTGTGACTTCTGTGGCTTCTTTTCCCACAGAAACTATTCATATCTCTACAGGCCAAGGAAACCTACAAGCTGTCCCCTATCCCTTGTGTAACTGTAAACTAGCCAAGTCAACAGAAAGCCCACTAAAGGAGCAAGCAGGCACTGACTAAAAGAACACCTGGGTGTCAGTTGCCCAGGGCCAACTTCTGAGTAATTTTTCTCTAGCCTGCTCCAACCTCTAGCTGGCTTGTCTAGGACCTTTCTTGTCCCTTTGACCAGCTGGGACAATTCAAAGATCTCTTTAGCCTGTTTCTCTTTAGTAATCTGCAGCCCAGTTCATATTGGCTAGCTAACTTGGGAACTCTGTGTGGCCACCTTGTCTTCATGCCATGGAGTGAAGGTGTGCATAGCTCCCATCCTTCTGAAGCTTATCTAGAAAATGGCCTCTTCCCTTCCATATTTCATACTTTACAAAGTTTTCATGGAAGACACTCTCAGTTCTTAAACCTTTAGGTGCTTTCCAGAACCACTTCTGTCCACCCCATGCAGCCACTGGGCTCTAGCCCCTGTCACTTCCAGCCTGTATGACTCTGTAGCCTCCCAAGTGCTGTTCCTGCCTGCCCCCTCACCTCACTGGATCTATTCTCTTCTATGCACCAGAAGGCATTTTAAACATATAAGTCAAATCTTCCCACAGTTAAAAGGCTCTCCACCACCCGCACTTTCTACCTCCTATAATCCAACCTCTGTTTTCTTCTCCACTCTCAGTTTCCTTCAGTTCCTCAGACCAGACCAAATATCTTTCTGGCTTAGAACTTTGCATGTGCTCTTTCATGCCTCATTTCTCTCAAGATGTTCCTTTATCCTTCAATTACCATTTCAAATGTGTCATCTACCACTTTCAACTCACAATTTTTCTCTCAAGGCCCCAAATTGGGCAATTAAACAGACAGAAGCATTTTGTGGGACTCCTAGCAGTGTGAGTGAAAGTATCTCTGACTTTTTGCCTGCTCTTGGGACCCTTTTCCTCATACTGGATTACCATGGCCAACATTGATAGGAGGGTTTGTGCTTACTTTTATTGCATCTTGTTATGCTGTGTTTGGTCGATATTCCTGGGAAGCCTGCTCTTTTCTGAAGGGAAATGGAGGATAATTAGATTGGAGGGGAGAGGGGAGGGGAAAGCTAGGAGGAGTGGAGGGGGGCTTTCAGTCAGGATATATTGTATGAGAGACGGACTTTAAAAAGTGCAGATGTGAACTTACTAAGTTTAAAATTTTCAAGCAAGCTTTGGGGCAGCTGCTCCATCTTTCCTGTTCATGGCATACCCCAGAGCCTAGCATGGTATTGGCACTGAAGACTAATGGGACAAATCCCACCACATGAAAATTAGGGGCTGGGATGCCTCTGGGTGAAGAGGCTAGAAGTATCCCACTGAGAAGAGGTAGCTGAGGTGAGGCAAGCTCCCCTCTAAGGAGACAGAGATGCACAATCTTGCATAGTGGATCCCCTGTCTCTGGAAGTGTCCTCAGGAAAATTGAGCTTACTTCTGCCTGGTCCACACTGGTTTAGGGGAAAGTGATTTTGCTTCTCTTCGTCAAAGATCCTTCAAGGTGGATTCAGGAATTTATCATCCTTTCATTTTTGTCTGTTTCTAGCCTATATGTCCATATATATATATATAATGGATATTCTGGAATAGATCTCTGAATTCCCTTCAGAGCCTAGATTTGATGGTTTTAAGTGAAAATGGGTTCCACCTGGAATCAAGGCACGTTCGGGTCAACTTTAAAAATAAACCTCCTCAGACTTAGCTAAGGAGGAGGCTGGGGGCGCTTGGGGGAAATTTGGAGGAAGGGGAGGGCTCCTTCACAGCGGGCAGCCCAGGTAATGAGGCTCTTGTTCACCTGCCTGATGGGTAAGAAACAGCAAAAAGATTATGAAGCCCATATCCTGTCTCCTCCAGGGCTTGGCCCAGAGGGTCCTGGTGTGTAGTTCTCTCTCTGGAATGTCTCCACATGATCAGTGATGCTATTAAAGTGCATTTTAAACTGAGCAAAGAGAAATGTTCTCCACAAGTGTTTTTAAAGTGCAAGCTTGGGACAGATGGATGGGTTGTTAAGTGCACTCACCTGGGAGCCTGTTAAACGTGTCACCTCTGGCTCACTTCCAGACCTCTGACTTGTGAATCTGGGCAGCACCTGAGAATCCATATTGACAGGCCCCCAATGATCCTGGTGCAGATTTGAGGTGGGAAGCTGCACACTAGTGTGAAGGAGCTTGCACTCTGCAGGGACAGGACTTAGCCAGACACCAGAGCCTTCCCTCCTCACCAGCTTCTTGAGGCCATAAGAGAAATCTGAGAATCTGTGCAGGCTCTTCACCTGTCAGTCTCCAGCCTCTGAGATCAACAGTCCAGCCAGTCACTGGAAGGGCCCAATGAGAGCATGCCAAACAACTGCATACATCTCAGACAGGATGCACAGACCCAACTTCCAGTAGAAGCAAACCTTTGGCTTTAGATCAGGGAGCACATAAATGCATTGTCTTAGGCTGTCCATCTTCCAGGGGACAATCAAGCTTCTCCCTACTCCCCTATTGGGTTGTGTGAAGAGTTTAAGGAACAGCAAGCTTAATTCTACATAGAAGTTTAAACTCTTCAAATCTGCTGAAAATTCCTGTCATGCCATTCCCATGGAAGGAATCTCAAAGGTTTTTTGTTTTTGTTTGTTTGTTTGTTAGTTTTAAAGTTACAAACAGTCAAAAACAAACCTTGTGGTGCATTTATCTATGATGTTGACAAATTTGACACATACATAGAGATTCTTCCAAGTCACATGTTCCAGGATCATCCCACTTCTTCTCACTGTTCACATGACTCCCAACCTCCTGAAGAAACTTACCCTAGAGGAAGAGGGTAGAGGAATGGAACAAAATTCACACAGAGCCATATGGATCCAAGAAAGTGATCTACCTGTAGTCAAAACTCTCTTAGCACACTGAGACCCCATGCTCCAGGGCTCACTCACCTGTGGAGAACCATCTATGCAGATGGGGAGTGTCTACAGAACACCTCTAAGGACAGGTGTTCCACAGAGGGCCTGTGAAAAAGAGAATCGGGGCTTAGGGACTCTGTCCTCATGCCATGCCTTCTCTCTGTATTGCAGTGGCACCTCCAGTGAATTAAACAGTGATAGGTGGAGACGAAAGATGATAATGAGAGGAGGGGAAGAAAGCAGCTCACCCTTCCCATTGTGACCCTTTCCACACACGAGGACTTTGGGTAGCAGCCAGCAGCATATGTCTAGCATCTTTATTAACTCAGAAAGCAAAGTTCATAGGCCCTAGGCCCAGGCAACTCTGGAGACTCAAAACAGCAAGGGTCCAATAGAAAGGTAACAATGTTCATAAATCATACTGATATCAGCACTGGAGCATGGGATGCACCTACCCAAGCTGCAAGGACAAGGTTGTGAGCATCTTACACATCAGGGAAGGAGCAAGGAAGACATGCTAGTGAGATGACTTGTGGTCAGGGTAGAAGGAAGGGAATTTCTAGAGTCAACAGGTTCTGATGCCCAGAGAAATTGTTGAAAGCAATGAAGACAATGATTCTGTTGTCCTCAAGAAGAGATGAGTGGATTTTCTTCACTCGAGCTGTAGAAATGTTGTTATAAAGGTGATCCTAGAATCCATCCACTAAGTCCCAGAAGCCCTTGCTACACATATGTGAGCCAAAATAACTAAAATTCTAGAGTCAGAAGAAACCAAACTGTGGGAACCCAAGAGCATGGTTCCCAAAGGAAGAGGCATATGAAAGGACTATTTTATACTAGACTACAGAGGTAGATCCCATGAATGTCACCAGCCCCAGTTAGTCCCACTGCTGTTAACCATGCATGGAACCTAGTCCAAGTTTGCTCAAGATAATGACTTTTCAATATAAGTCCCAAATTGGGAACTTTATGAGTAGTTTAACAATTTTTAAATGTTGGCAACTACCTCAGCATTATTTAAACATCATATAGGGCATACAAAATCCTTCTGGGTAGATAAAGATCATGCCTATGTGCATGCAATACACGGCTTCTAATGTCTTGGCTATTTTATAACCAATTACACCATAGTTAATATTAACTGAATGCTGCCCTCATTTGCCTGCACAGTTGATGAAATGGTGTTTATAGTTAACTCCTCAAACCTTGAAAAGCTCTACAACTTGGCAAGCCAAAATTCAAATATAGGTCTTCCTGATGCCAGATGCTTTGAGACATTCAGTTGCAGAAACATGACTGGTGACCTCAAACCTGTCCTCTGTTGCAAGGGGCGACACGAGGACAATGATAAGTGCTTAGTGTTTGTAGGAAGATGAGACCTGGAACAAGAGCCTTACAAAACAGAAATTACCTTTTTGCTCAAGGACATTAACAGGAGACTGATAGTAAGAATATGCTTCCATTCTGCACAGAAAAATCCCTTAGTACTTAAAGGTGGTCCATGGATCCATAGAATTAGTACCATTCAAGGGCACACTAGAAAGGCAAAGTTTTGAAGCTGTGAAAATTGCTTACTAGGTAAGAGTTCTTGCTGCACAAGCCTGAGGACCTGAGTTCAATACCCAGTACTTACATCAAAAGCTAAGAATGCCCACAAATACCTGTAATCACAGGCTGGTGGGACAGAGACAGGAGAATGACTAGGACTTGCCAGTCACCATTGTAGTTGAAACAGCAAGCTCCAGGTCCAATGAGAGGCCATGTCTCAAAGAAATAAAACTGAGAGTGATAAAGGAAAACACTAGCATCTCCCTGGAGCCTTCATGAGTAGATGGGCACATATACTTGCATACAACACATGGGCATATGTCATACACATACCACCACACACACATACATACACCACATACATGACACACATAATACACACACCTGCTCTAAAAATTAAGAAAATAAACTAAAAAAGGCATGAATGTGGGAAAAGGACTTTTAGGGAAGAGGGTAACTTTTAGAGAGGATGTAGGGGAGCTGCAGTTATCAGAATACGCTGTATACATGTAAGAAATTGTCAAAGAATGAATTCAATGAAAACATAAGAAATAAACAAATAAGCAGAGCCTTGGAGTTTCCTGACAAGCCCCTTAAATAGCTAGCCTTCAGGCTCTTATGTCCACAGAGGTTTGAAAAACCTACACAGGCCTCTCTCTCACTTGTTCTCAAGGTTCCACAGCCTTCAGGCTCCTGTATCTTCTTCACCCCATGGCCAATTTCCTGGTATGGCCTCTTCCCCTTTACTCTTTAATCCCTTACAGAGCATGGCATACAGTTATCTGGACCCTGTCAACCCAGCTTACAAGGACAAACAGGACCCTTCCCTAAAACATTTATGTTATACAGTAGCCTGGGGTTTCCAGGCCTATGGCACACCATTGGAAGTGTCAGAAAAGTCAGAACAGCCACAGCAAGCTTCCCAGACATGCTTATGATACAGGGATAAAAGTGGTGCTTGCACTTCCATAGTAGATCCATCACACTGGCAGAAAATAGTGGTTGTGGGATCACTGATTCTAAACCTTGTTAGCCTGCCAATGAGAGGGCAGGGTTCTCAGCAGAGTAGAAGCCTCAAAGCACAAACCCTTAACAAACACTCTGGCATAGACTTGAGCCCAGGTGCTGTACTCATTGCCCTGCTCTGACTACAGCTGGACGATCAGGCAGAAGGACTTCTGGATTTTTACATTGCTGCTCTTACACCCTGCAACTCTCATACTTGTTACTTTCCTGTCACTTCATCTTCAATTCTGCCCCTCTCATCATGTATCTCCTGTGTTGCCCCTTGACTCTTATCAGTTGCAGAAACACAGGTATGATTTCACTATTTCCAAAATCTTACCCCAGAAGCCTTTCATGAGACTGTATTCCATGGCACATAAGCCTTGCAGAAAATGGAACAACTCCTTTGTTTCACTCATCAGCCATCTCCTGAGTATGAGGAAGAGAAATACCACTGTATTGCCCCATCAATAAATGTACATAATTGTCACCCAACATCCCTTCCCATCTATCTTGCCTTAGAGGGTGGCTTTGCCTGTCCCAAAGACAGCCACATTCCTTAAGCACATAGGTCACCTTCAAGTCCCTCCCCCAGCCCTCACCTGCTTCTTAGAGACCATAATCAGTCAAGGAAAAATTAAGTCAAAGTTCCCAATGCCTTCTCCTCCCTAAAGCCCCTCATCACACACACGTGCAGCCAGAAAGCCCATTCTGGCTCTAACCCATCACAGACCTTTCCATTCCAGCGAAACTGTGATGTTGCCATGGAAACAACCAGTGAGGTGTTTCTCTGGCTCAGTCCCAGACTGAGGACCTGCAGCCCACACTGCAAAGTATTCATTGCTGGTATTCAGGGAGCCCCCTGACATTCTTCACCAACCCAGAGCTGCCTTTCTGCCTCAGTGGGGCTGTTAGAGGCAGTGTGTGTGTTTGTATATACATGCATATATGTGTGTTTGTGTGTGAGAGACAGGTCTATTTTTTTTCACTTTAGCCCAACCCCTCCTAGCACACAAAAGACACATTCTTGAAAAAGAAAAAAAAATGTATTTTCCCCCTGCATTCCAGCTGCCTGAGCTAAGCGGAGGAATGAATGGTTTGGGGAAAATCTCACACAGGAATAAATTTACAAGGGACAGCTGAGTGGATAAATTTGGTCCCCTGAGAGTGGCATTACGAGGGCTTTGGCAAGAGTCTGGCCCTTTATGCAGAGCAGTCTAAAATGAAAAGCAAAACAAGAGAGGGGAGCTTTCAAAAGCACCCCAAAATACTACTTTTGTGTTCCCTGGACTTCTCTCTGGCTGCTGACATGTAAAGACAAGAGGAGGCCCATTAACAAAAAAACAAATCAACCCATTGAGATGGCTGTCCACTCCCACCCTGTGTTTGCCCAGGTGCCTTAGTTGCTAAGGTGAGTACTTTAAGATCACTCCTTATTTTCTAATGTCACCTGATGCCTATATACTCCAGAACAAAAGCAGTATTTGACCCAGTGAGGATCTGGCAAACAGCTAGTGCTGTCTTCTTCAGTGTCTCCTGTGGATGAAGAGTAAAGTCAGCAAGACAGGCCTGACAGCATGAGGCTGGGCACAACACCAAGTCCCACTGCCTGGGACTGGGGCACACTGCAGAAAGAGGAGACAGCTCTGCCGAGGAAGGTGCTACCAGTGCTAGAGGATTCTGGCTCTGGGTAGGCAATATCGGTTTCTTTTGGTTCCCATAGTTGTTTTCTCCAAGGATTGAGAGCATGGTTAGGCCAGAGAACTTTGGGGCCACTCCCCACCCCAGGAGTGTTCAACTCTCATTTCTCCCTCCTGCCTCTTCCCCACTTCCTTCACCACAGAGTGGCCAGTTGCTAGAACTAGGAGAATCCCTTTGCTTATTTGGAGTTCTGAAACTCATTAACCCGTCTTCTCCATTTCTCCAGAAACCAAATTTTAGTACTTCTGCAGCTGGTAAAGCCCCTTCTGGTCCTCAGACCAGCCTTTCCCAGGCTCTTTAACCCCAGGAGAGCCTGAGACTTGAAGTCCAGCCAGGCAGGCTCCTCTGGGAGAACCAAGCTGTCACTTGTGGGCCACCAAACATGTCCACATCTCAGGCTATGTGCTGTGCTGAGTTAGTTACATTGACCCTTTGCCACCAGTGTTGTACTTCTGAAGTCATCACCAAGCGCTGAGTAGCAATGCTTTCCAATTCTATCCTGTGTGGAGACATAGAGAGACCAATGAGGAGATCACCTCCTGCTGCCAACAATTTGAAGTTCTGTTAATCAGACATAATTACCAGTTACTAAGAACTCATTGCTCTCCAGTGTCTACTATTTTTACTAAGTAACTCCCTGTGCTCGGTACTTACTCCCATTTTATATGGCAATTGAACACAAGAAAAGAAGAACCAAATGATTTGCCCAAAGGAAAATACTGGATCTACTACTAATACTCAGCTATGCTACAGGAGTATTAGCCTCTCAGAACCTCAGCTTCCTCATTTTAAAACAGCTATTTGTCCTTCAAATTGCTGTGGAAATTCAGTGAAATGGGATTTGCAAAGTTCTTCACTGAAAACCCAGCATAGCCTGCCAATCATGAGCTGTGGGACCATCCTATTTGAAGGGGTGGAAGGGAGCCTTTCTCAGTAGCCCGTCCTCATTAGTACACCTCAAGAATAACTTCCCACCCTCCCACCCTGCTCAGAAAAGGGTCTACAAGAAGGCAATTGATCGAGACCCTTGCTCATGTCCTCTAGACTGTGTCCCTCCAGGAAAACAATCCAGTTCTCTAGAACCCGAGACTGTCCTTCCAGGAACCATCCAGCTCTCTAGACCCCAAGGCTGTCTCTCCAGGAGCCATCCAGTAATGCTCAGTGATAAACTAAGAAAAAACTAGGAAGTATATAATGCAAAATACTCAATGTTGTTGATATCATCTTTCTGTGGCTATAAGAAAGGCCTTCATGGTTACCAAACTGCAAAAATGTAAAGCATTACAAGCTAGCCTTCTGTTTTATTAGACATAATACGCTCTATGTCTGCTACTGTGCAAAAACACACAAACAGAGTTTGGCCACACTTACTCCTGGCAGTACTTACAACCCATGGCTAGTGTACACAACCTGTAGGAGAATGTGATCTGAACTGTCTGCAGTGCTTTAGTTTTAGAGTCACTGACTGCAGTACCTGTTTGATGTGATGGACGGGTTTTAGGCATCCTCCTCTCTTCATGCAAAAAGAGTCAGGACAATCCTTTTGGAGAGTCATTAGATGGAAGAGAAAATGAGTGGGGGCTTGCTGCTCTTGGTGTTCTCATTCTATATTATGCCCTACCAGCATATGCTTCATAAGCACTTACTAGTAATTGGACAATAACTGCTTCAGCAATCCCAAAATTAAATGTGTACTTGAGAGAATTAAGCAATATTGCAAAGAGAATTCAGTGATATTTTCTATTGTGCATGTTATTTCTTTAGAAACATCAGGGCTCCCTTCCACCCAGGAAATTTTGGCTTTCAGAAGTACTCAAAATTGAACCAAGAGATTAATCCAAGGAGAAAAATGATGACCTTTCAGAAGGGTGTGGGTAATGGCTACAAGAATGATGATGGCTAGAAATCCCATTTCCAAATGAGCCAAAGGAAAAGGACATCACTGGGAGGTTCTGATCCGGCTATCATAGTAATTCACTGGCATGTCTAGGAGTCCACAACTGCACACAAAGGGGACTAGGCATGTCACAAACACCCTCTATTTGTTACTATTGAGAATTGTCTGAGGCCGTTATTGTTGTCATTACTTACAGAAAGGAAAACTGGTGTTGAGAGAAAATAAGCAATTTTCCCAGTGTTTCACAGCTAGCACTTTGCAAGATTAAGATACCAAGCAGGTTGGAGCAGCTAGCTCCAGCCTATAGACATAGCTGACCTGAGCTACTCTAAAGACATCAGTGTATAATGTCTATACTTGTTTTCAGGGTGTGGCAGGAAGTGGGCATGTCTTCCCATACCTCTTCTCTCTGATTTCTCCTTTTATTACACATAAAAGTTAGCTAGACATGTTTCGCTCAGAATAAGAACACAGTTTCCAGTTCCTCTGTGGCTCCATGTAGCCAGATATCCAAATATTGGTTCATGGCCTATTCATTGAAGCAAAGTGTTCAATTTCTAGGAAATGTCCTTAAAGAGAAAACTTGTTTCTTTCTTTCTTCCTTTACACTTTTTCTACTTGTCTATAATGCATATTTGATCACACACACACACATGCACGCACGCACGCACAAAATGAGTCACAACTATGGAATTAAAAGAAGAAAATACTGATGGCAGAGGTGTCATTCCTATAGGAATGTGCTCTCTGATGAATTGTGATGCTATCATCATTACCTTGATCTCCACCAACATTTTACATGAGAGACTAATAAACCTTAATTTAAACACTGTTATTTGAAGGTTTCTGTTGTTCTTCTGGGTACAATCCTATCCACTGCACAAAGGCACACCTACTCTTTGCCCTCATCTCTCCTACTTTCATCCATATTCTTCCATCATTTTCTACTTTTCCTCACACATTTTCACTCAAATAGATTCAGTTTACACACATATCAGAATAATGACAGATCCCCAAACATTAGGAGGATCATCAACAACCTCAGAAAAAGCAAGTGTGGGCTGAAGTTGGAACCACAGTCCCAGAGTCAATGTTCTCAAACCTGACCTACAGAGGTTGAGCCGCTAAACCCCAGTTCCCCCTGCCCAGGCTGCCTCCCTGTCCACCTATGAAGCAAGACGTAAGTCTTGCCAACAATATCGCCTTTCCAAGAAAGTAAGTACAAGTCACCCCACTCCACTGGATCCTCTCCTGCCATCATTCTCATAAGGTCTGATGTACGTGATGTGGCTGTCATGGAACATCTGTCTGCAGTCCCACCCAAAAGTCCAAGATTCCAGGAAAGGCCAAGCCAGACTGCACTGGACTTTCCCCTCCTGTGTGTCATCTTTGCTTATCGTCCAGGACAAGTTCAATTGAGCCTGGCTGCAAAGAGAAGTCATTCTTACTCTTCCCATGGAAACGTTTCAATGAATTCCACAGTGCATGGAACCTAAGAGTCCCTTGATCATTGCATCCTAGAGCTGGAGAAAGCAGAGGTCATCGTGTCCAAAAAAAAGGATGATCTTAAAACTGAAGAAAGCCAGCCAGAAGGCCAAGCAGATTGCTATTAAATGACAAAGACAACTAGAAACCATAACAACACAGTTAGGCAGCTCTTTTGACATGCCCAGCACTGGCAGAGTCACGTGTGTTAGACTATTACATTCCCCCAATACCTGAGAGATAGTCTCAAAGACACAATTCTGCTCACTTCACAAGCTACTATGGTGCTGAGTCACAATTCAAGTCCAAGTTTATTTGTTGCTTGAACCTGGACTGTGCTCATTTACAACACTGTGTTACCAATCATTACCTGCCAAAGCAAGAGAATGTTAGGATTGACTCGCTCCCAACTAGCCAATCAGACACTTTGGAACCTCAGACTTGTCATCAGTTCCATTCACAAGATGATGTCCTGGGAGCTCCCCGAGGGCCTTGATGTTTGCAGGAGGGGACTCTAACATCTGAATCCAGAAGAAAATTAAGTTTCACTTTTATCCACAGGCACCAATCTGAACAACCACTTTCAAGGTTCACACTAAGGCTCAGTGTTTAGTCCCTCTCTGGCTTACTCATCATTCAAGTATTTATTGAATCAAATAAAAGTATACCTAATTCAGAGATAAAACTGTAAGAAGAATTTCAAACTGGGCTTCATGGAAGACATGAATAATCTCAACTAAGCCTAAAGAATTTGTTATTGAGAGGTTGAGACAGGAGAATTACCATGGATATAAAGCCAGTCTGGGCTACACAATAAGTCTCTGTATCAAAAGAAGAAGAAAAAGAAGAAAAGAAGAAGAAGAAAGAAGAAGAAGAAAGAAGAAGAAGAAGAAGAAGAAGAAGAAGAAGAAGAAGAAGAAGAAGAAGAAGGGAAGGAAGAAGAAAGGGAAGGAAGAAGAAAGGGGAGAGGGAGAAGGAGGATTTTAACAGGAGAGATGAACAATATGCAAATTATTTCCACAAAGGAAAAGTACACAGTACAATAAATAGGAGGGGAACAAAGCAGGCATGTCCAGAGAGGAGATAAAATAAGAGAGAGGTCCAAGATGGTAGGATGCTTTGGAAATTCAAAGAGCTGAAAGAAAACTAGAGTGCTGAAGATATGACTGTGAATTGGATTGTTCAAGTTCGACCAGATTGGCCTCCATCCTAAGAGTAATGACACACCACTGAGAAGTCTGGCATTACTGGAGGATACAGATTTTTTTAATCTGGAGACTTGTCACCTTATAGTTGCAATGTTGGACGGAGATATGACTGGCACCATGGGATTCAATGAATTTAAAGAGCTCTGGGCTGTGCTGAAAGGCTGGAGACAACACTTCATCAGTTTCAACAGTGAGAGGAATGAAACAATGGAAACCAAGGAACTGCAAAGGCCCTGAAGACTTTCAGGATTCAGACTGAGCCTCCATGCTGTGAATTCAATTGCAAAGCAATACAGCACCAATGGGAAGATCACTTTTGATGACTACTTTACTTTCTGGGTCAAACTGAGGATTCTCACAGATAGAGTTGGAAGCCAGGATTCTGGTCTTCAGTAAGTGTGTTAACATAAATCTGGGCATGAGATCACAAGTCTATGACCCCAACACTTCATAGGCAATGAGAGGAAGCCTGGGGTACTAGGCCTACATGAGATAAATAGGGATGCCTTGTTTCAAAACTCAAAATTTATTTAACTTCTTTCCATTTTAATGCTTTCCAGAGATTCTGGTCTTCCTAAAGAAGAGCTAATGGGTAAGACCAGTTCCTTCTTGATTTCTGTCTATTGTTTTGCTGCAAGCATTGGGTGCTGGGGAATTGAAGATTCGATGTTCTCTACTGTGGCTAGATAGATATATTTGTATTCAAAATATGTCTTAGTTAGGGTTTGCATTGCTGGGCTAGAACATAATGACCAAAAATAACTTGTGGAAGAAATGGTTTATTTCCCTCACACTTCCAGGTAGCAATACATCACCAAGGGAAGTCAGGGCCTGAACTCATGCGGGGCCAGAATCTGGAGACAGGAGCTAGTGCAGAGGCCATGGAGAAGTACTGTTTACTGGCTTAATCCTTTTGGCTTTCTCAGCCTGCTTTATTATAGCAGCTAGGACTGCCTGCCCAGGAGTAACACCACCACAGTGAGATGGGCCCTCCCACATTGTTCATCAATCAAGAAAATGTACCAAAGGATTGCCCACTGGCCAATCTGGTGGCGGTGTTTTCTCAGTTGAGGTTCCAGCTTCCCGAATGATTGTAGCTTGTGTCAACTTAACAGAAAATTACTCAGAGAAAATATAATGACTCAAGCTGTGCAATGTCTGTGGATAAAGCGTATAACTAACTGACTTCAGTAAAAGCCACTTCAATACATTAGTGAGAATGAGGGTCAGACAAGAGCAAAATGACATGAATTAGGTGTAGAGACAGCATTTCTACTTCCCCTTTTTATTTTGTCCTTATCCCAGCATACATTTATCTCACAATCCACTCACCTTAATTCCTGCTCAGGTGTACAAGATGAAGTGTCAGAAACTTGAAACCAAAATGCTTGGCTCAGTCCAGTCCCAAGACCAAGATAATGAGCAAAGAAGTCGAGGCACTAGGATGAAGCTGTTAGGAACTGGGTCCATATTTAAGAAAAACTAAAACCTTTGTGGTATTATTTTATTTTTGTTATATGTAACCTTGGAGAATGATAATCTTCCAATAAGCTAGAAGTTGACTGCAGGGTCATAAAAATAGATGTTTTGATGCCAAGAGAGCTGGGCAAGCCAAGGGGAAGCAAGAATAGCCAATTTAAGAAGTGATGGAGCAAAAATGAAACAGCAAGACATGAGACTGGACAGGAGGGCCAGTGACATGTGATTCTAGGCAAGCTTGCTTTGGAGTCCAGAGCATGGGAAACCCACAGGAATGCTATGTAAGAGGAGTCGCTATGTAATGTGCTATGTAAGAGGAGTCGCTGTGGCTCCAGAGCATGGACTTCAACTGTTGGAATCCAGCCTTGGTAATTTTTACATCCAATCTATGAAACATCATACTTTATCATAGTTTATCCAAGACTACAATGCCATTCTGTAATATATGTGCCCAACCAACTTCAGACCTGATGAGGTGTGACAAATTCCCATTTGGGGATAGATATGTGTGCTCGTCAGGCCTACAAGGCACATAACGCCTCACTCACCTCCCACAGTAAGGGCACTGGCCAGGCAATCCTCATCCAACCATTGAGTCACCCAGTATTAGCCACCTCCTGATCTAACAGAAATGCTTCTGCTGAGCCCCCAGGCTGCAAATCCTCTTCTTGTTTCTTTGATTTCATCCTTTACAAGAGCCCAGAACCACAGCCACCCTCCCAGAAGCAGCTCTTTAATGCCTGCTTCTCCCTCACTGTTCAGTATGACTGATGGCACCATTAAACCCTTCCCATTTATGACAAAGTGTGTCCAGGCAAAAGGACCAAGGATGAGGGCAGGCACTCTTTGTGTTAGCTGCATAACATCTCTGAACAAAGCTCTGTCCTCATTCACTGATCTAATCACCAAAGATGGCTAATGGGCTCTGACATGCCGCCTCCAACCTTGATTTAATTTAGACTAGGACATCAAGCTGAACTGCCTGTGTCATCTGGATCTGATCCGCATATCAGTGTGCATCCATGTGGATCTTCCTGCAGCAAAAAGGAGTTATAGATTTTATGACTAATTATTTTTATCCCCTCATATCTGACCATTCTAGGTGCATGTTGGCGCTTGAGAAAGTGGATAGGCAGAATACAAATAAAACAATTCCCTGGAGTGTCAGGCAACAAGAAACGTGATGTTTGGGGACCAATTCAGTTTGTTTGTGTCTTCATTTCATCTAAAACTCTTCCGTTCCCACATGCCCCAAGGATGAGGCTGTCCAGCCCCCTGTGGGGCCTGCTGAGCTATTTTCATGGTTGCTAAGCAATGTCAATCGTGCTTCACGCCTGGTGAGCTCATGGTTGTGCTGTGGGTGATCTGGATTAGGTTTATAATAACCAGAACGAAGAGAGGAGGGAGAAAGGTGTGTGCACAAATAATACACATGAGAAGTGGCAATGTGATGAAGGATGACGCTAACAGGGAACCTGGACCCATAAGAAGTAATAATCATACCATTTTTTAGCATCCTGCCTACGCCAGGTTAATAGGGCAGGCACTCTAGCATCTGCGTGTTCGTTTAACTGGGAATGACATACACTAAAGAGAGGCAGCCACGTGACAGCAGATGCCTGTCATCTTGCTCACTGTTGAGTTCACCTCACACAGGGCCTAGTGCAAAGTAAAATCTGAGAAATTTTTATTGAAAGGCATGAGTCACCATGTTAAAAGCAGGAAAGAAACACAGCCCTCTCTCTCATCTATATACAAGACCCTATGGAGAAATTCTTACATATAAACACCTCCACCTATCCCTCATACTTGTGTTTTAGAAGGACAGGCTCACTAGGCCCACACAGAAGAGCTGAACATAAGGAAGGTGGGACTGTTCCAACTCTCCTCTCCCCACTGTACAGGACACCAACCAAAAAAGAGAAGGTGAGAATCATGTCCAACTGCAGACATTTGCCAGAGCCATTTGCTTCTAAACTTCTATGAGCTAAGACCTGAGCAGTAGTCTCAGCAGGATCCTAGGAGTCTCCCCGCATAGTTCTCCTGTGGTTTTTATTCCAGATGTCTCTGAGAACATAGCAGCACCCCTCTTCATAACACAATGTTCCTTCCTAGGTCTCCCAGCCACCAGTTCTTCACTACCACCATACACGGTCATCCAGTCTTGGTCTCCAAATCCTTCCTTTGCCTACTGTTCCTACCAGGCCTTTGCACCTTTCTCACACAGCCAAACAGACCCAACTGCCAGCCTTTGACAAGAACCCAAGGAAACAGGGTGCAGCTGTACAGCAATAGGGAATGCAATGGGGTGGGGCAGAGGACCATAGACTCTAGAGCCAGGGATGGCAGCACTCACCTATAATCCCAGCACTCAGCAGGATGAGGCAGAAGAATTGTCAATTCTAGGTCAGGCTACAATACATAATGAATTCCAGATTAGCCTGGGCTATCCACCAAGGCCCTGTGTCAAACAAACAAACTTGGAAATCACAGAGGGAAACACACCAGTCAACAATGCTCATTCAAGGAACTCTCTGATCCAATGGCCTGCTATGACTTTTAAGAAAACTGACTTAACCAAGAATAATCCAAGGAAACGGTTCACTCATGAAGAGCAGCCATACTGAGAAGCTGCCACTGCTTGCCAACTGCCACAGAGCAAGTGCCATCATACACTTTCTCTGAAAACAGCCTGCATAGTCTTCCTCTTCCCCAAACCTTTCAAGTCCTCTTTGTCCTTCAGAAGTACCAGGAATGATGGTCCTGGTCTCAATGGGTGCCTCCCATCACCATCTTAATTTTTGTTGAACTCCCCCATATGATCTTTTGGCTTAGAGAGGTATCTCTACCTTTACTTACTGAGACAGTAACCATGACTTTCATGAAAACTGCTCCAAGAAAACTGAGTTACAAGAGTAACTTATAGACCATGCACATACTATTTCTATTCTTCCTATGTCCTGAGTATGCCCCCATTTCCATCTATGTGGTTGCTGACATTCTCTCTCACTGCAAGGCATGTGTTTTCTATGTTAATGATATCCTTGGATAAACAAAGATTTGTTTTGTTTCGGCTGGTCTCATTTTGTTGTTTATTGCCACTTTGGAGTGCTGGGGTTCTCTTATGAACTGGGCACATGCTAGGCAAGTGCAGTAGCTTCTATCTATAACCCCATGGCTCATGCACAAATGTCTTAAATTTTGGTTGCATTCTATTTATTTGTTCTCTTGTTGCCTGTGCTTTTGGTATCACACTCCCAAGTAACAACGTCAAGCGAAAAGTCATGAAGTTTTGAGATTCCTAAGATTTTATAGTTTTAGCTGTTGCTTTTAAGTGTTTGATGCATTCCAAGTTATTTTTTGTATATAGTGTGAGGTAAGGGTCCAGTTGCATTCCTTTTATATACATATCCCATCTTCCTAGCCACACTTGTTGACATGACTGTACTTTTCCTATTGAGTGGTCTTGGCACCCTTGCTTAAAATCATTGACCATATCAAATAGTTTCTTCCTGAGCTATCTCTTCTGTTTCCCTATATGATTGTACCTACGCCAGTTGCACACTGTTTTCATTAATGTAGCTTTGCAGAGAGTTTTGGAATAAAGATGTGTAAGTCTTCCAACTCATTCCATTTCAAGATTATTTTAGATATTCCAGAATGCTTTCAAATTCCATATAAATTTTAAAAGATGGTTTCTTCAATTTTGCCTAAACAATCATTGGCATTTTTTATAGCAATTGTATTGGATAAATAGAACATTTTGAGTATTTCCTGGAAACTTTGAGAACTTTTCCCTAAAACTGTATGTGCTTTTCAGCTTCCTGTAGTTGTGAAAAAATGTGCATGTAAAAGAATGAAAGATTGACTGCTTGGTTTATAGCTTCAGCTGTTTTGGTCCATGGCTGCTTGGCCCCATCACTATGGTTCTATGTCAGTTATAGTCATTCCAGCAAGGAGAATGTGGCAAAGCAAAGCTGCTCATCATGTGGCAGTCAAGAAGCAGAGAGGGTGAAACAGAAAAGGGTTAGGGAAAAGGTATGGTTCCCAAAGTCACACTGCCAAGATCTACTATGTGTCTATCACCTCCCAATATTCCATCAAAATATGAGCCCATCATTGGATCAATCCACTCATGAAGTCAGAGCCTTAATGATCCAAACACTCCCAAAAGCCCAGCAGGTAGCAACCAACCTTGAGAACATGATCTTTGAGGACCATTTTAGGTATAAGCCATAGTACCACTCTATGAATAGCTTTTTTAAAAAAATTTTATTTGAATTGCAAACAAGTTTGAATTAACATGACAATCCCAGTTCCGTTCTCCCTCCCTTCCTCCCCTACCACCCCCCACTAAAATCCTACCTATCATATATCATTTCTTCTAATCTACACCTGACTCAACCTTTCTGCTCCCTCATGACCTCTGCATCCTTCCTTTTCTTCCCTTCTCATTCTCATAGCTCCCTCCCCCCTCTTCCCATGTTCTCAATTTGCTCAGGGGATGGTGACCCTTTCCCCTTCTCCAGGGGACAAAGTTTGTCTCTTTTAGGTTCCTCCTTATTTAGTAGTTTCTCTGGCAGTGTGGATTGTAGGCTGGTAATTCCTTACTCTATGTCTAAAATCCACATATGAGTAAGTACATATCATGTTTGCCTTTTTGTGATTGGGTTACCTTGTTCAGAATGGTTTCTTCCAGTTCTATCCAATCTCCTGCAAATTTCAAGATTCGTTTGTTTTTGTTTTTGTTTTTCTTCTGAGTAGTACTCCATTGTGTAAATGTACTACATTTTCTCTATCCATTCTTCGGTTGAGGGGCATCTAGGCTGCTTCCAGTTTCTGGCTATTACAAATAGTGCTGCTATGAACATCGTTGAACAGATGTCTTTGTTGTATGAATGTGCTTCTTTTGGGTATATGCCTAGGAGTGGAATTGCTGGATCTTGTGGTAGACTGATTCCCATTTTCTTGAGGAGTCACCATACTGATTTCCAAAGTGGCTGTACAAGTTGGCACTCCCACCAGCAGTGGAGGAGTGTTCCTCTTTCTCCACATCCTCTCCAGCATAAACTGTCATTGGTGTTTTTGATTTTAGCCATTCTGACAGGGTAAGATGGTATCTCAGAGTTGTTTTGATTTGCATTTCCCTGATGGCTAAGGATGTTGAACACTTTCTTATATGTCTTTCAGCCATTTTAGATTCCTCTATTGAGAATTGTCTATTTAGTTCTGTACCCCACTTTTTAATTGGATTGTTTGGTGTTTTGGAGACTAGCTTCTTGAGTTCTTTGTATATTTTGGAGATCAGCCCTCTGTCAGATGTGGGGTTGGTGAATATCTTTTCCCAGTCTGTGGGCTGCTGTTTTGTCTTGCTGACTTGTGTCCTTTGCCTTACAGAAGCTTCTCAGTTTCAGAAGGTCCCATTCATTAATTGTTGATCTCAGTGTCTGGGCTACTGGTGTTATGTTCAGGAATCAATCTCCTTTAATTCAAGGGTATTTCCCACTTTCTCTTCTAATAGGTTCAGTGTGGCTGGGTTTATGTATGAATAGCTTTTATATTTAACTTAATTATATACTTCTGACCATGAGAACTATGACTCTCCCTTTTCTACTTCATTAAACCACTGGAAGGCACTAATCTATAAACAAAAAGTTGAATATGTGATGGGGGAAGTTCTTCTGTGTATGTGTTTCTCTGATTGGTTGATAAATAAAGCACTGTTGGCCAATAGGAAAGCAAGATAGGTGGGACTAGGAGTTGAGAGGATTCTGGGAAATGTAGTATAGACAGGGGTCCCCATGTGATTGCCAGGAAGACAGGATGTATTCCACCGGCATCCTCACTAAGATAGGATTATAAAATACATAGATTAATAGTTATGGGTGATACTTAAGACAGAGCTAGCAAAAAAGAAATCTTAGTCATTGGCCAGCAGCACTGTACCTAATATAAGACTCTGTGTGTTATTTCGGGTGCCCACATGGCAGCTGGTCTCGGGCAGCTTGGTGGAAAGATTTATCATTACAAATATGTATTTCTCTAACTATATATTTTAATGGGGGAAAATGAGAAATAATCAGTCACTACCTAAAAACCTTGCCTCCCAGCACTGAAAGTTTCTAGTGCATTGCTTAGAACTGAATGGGAAAGCTCACTGATCCCTACGGTGTCTGGAAGGCACAAATACTCTTTTTGGAGTACTGTATTGACCTGACCAAACCGTGACTGCTGGCCTCATCAGAGCAGTCAACAATACCTTTCCTTCCTTGATAACTCCAGCCAGTGTTGTGAATCAGACATGATTTCATAAGAATTAAGCACAGGGTGGTTTCAGAGGTCAGTGAGGATAAACTGACAGTACTTGGCCTGTTTTTTTATTGTTTTTGGCTTTTGGTTGCTTTTGTTTGTTTCTTTGAGGGATTTGCTTTGTTTTTTGTTTGTTTTGTGAGACAGGATCTCATTATGTAAGCCTGGATGGCCTGGAACTCACTATACAGACCAGGCTGGCCTAGAACTCACAGAGATCTGTCTGCCTCTGCCTCCCAAGTTCAGGGATTAGAGTCATGCACTACCATGCCCTGCTTATTACTTGACATATTAAGAGAAAGATTATGATTGTTTGTATTCACCATGTACTAAGAGCTTTCTATATGTCCAGTGCCAAACTGTACATTCATTATCTCAATGCTGGGGACTTTTGGGGTCATTCCAGAAAGGAAATGGGTATCATCTTCAGTTCTCAAGTGAATAGAACACCTTAGAGAGGCAGCCCAGGTGAGGACCAGTGTTCTTCAAATTACAGTGACTAGTACTCTAAGTGCACACAAGATAAACACACTTCTATATTATAAGGGTGTTATCAATTTTTATTTGCTTTGAGTTTAGGTTCTTCATAGTAACCATCTCTGAACCATAACAATGGAGCTCTTCTTATCTGAAGGAGGCAGAATTGAAATCACCCAGGCAGAGGATGACATGGGTATCTCAGCAAACTCACCCACTGGAAAAGTCTGTGATGGATTCTGGAGTCAGGACTAGAAACCTTTCTTTGGAGTAGCTCAGACCCTGATCTAAGCCCTCCAGGAAGAGTGGAAATTGCTGGGGGTGGGGTTGTTGACAAGTTAATTATGACCCTACATAGCCTGTGGTGATGGTGGCGTTGCCCACAACCACCGGAGTAGTGTGGTGCCAGATGTTGCTGTTGCACTGATTGACATGCCAGAAATGCCAGGCATTAGGACTGTGCTGAGTCGCTGCCACAGCAATGAACCACTAAGGTTAAACAGTGGTTTCCTTTGAAATGAGTTGGCATCACACAGACCAAACAATTGACTGGCTGACTAAGTTTACTTCTCTGAGAAGTTTTAGTTCGTGTGTGACCTAGGTGTTGATATTCTACTAGAGAGGATGACCACTCAGGACAGAGAGCTCTGGCAAGCCATGAAACCAGATCTTCTTGAGACTGCTATTAGTATTTTATCATGTCTCCATTCCATGGGCCACCTGCTCCTGTCTGACTTTTCTTTTCCTAGCTAGCATTTCAGGACACAGTCTTCCAGGCCCCTGTTGTGTATCCTTTCAGTCCTGAGAACATTGTGTGTTCCATTCATTTGGTCCAATCCCCATATAAATCAGTTCACTTGGCTCACATCTGATCACAGACTATCCACAGCCAAGGCCAAAGGGCCAAATATGTGCAAAGAGCACCAGAGTGGCTAGAGAATGAGTACATGTCATCCAGCTCCCCACCACAAAGGACCTTAAAGTGGGTGTGCCAGTCACATGGTTCTCTAGTGTCATTCTCAATAGCTGGAACAAATATTTACATACTTCAGGTTTAATTTGAACTGCTTATTTGTCCCAGTTGTGTGCGTCATAATCCTTCAGTGACTTCCTCCTGCCAAGAGTATGAAGTGCAAACTCCTTTCTTCAGCCATCGAGGACCTCCAGTGTGTTCTCTGCCTGTCCTGACAAGCCCAGTTGGCTGCATTCCTCACTATCCTTCAGCGTGTCTCTATATCTCTGCTTGTCAACTTTCCCCACTCAGTGAGCCCCTTACCCCTGATGCATGCCTAACTGCCACCATGTTCCCACTATTGTCATGTTCTAGGCTAATTCCCCAGAAAATTAAAGAAGATTTTTTTGCCAGCCATGTCAACTACTCCTAGGTATGAGTGATCAATACCATGTCCTGCACTGTTTCTAAGATTCTTTTTCCTTAATGGTAAGTGTAAATAAATAGCATACCAAAATTCCATATGTGCTCATTCCAATCCTTAATATATCTAAATATAACTTTATTTGGAAATGGATCATTGAAGACTTAGTGAAAATGAGGTCACACTGGAATTGGGTGGGTCCCTAATGCAATATAGCTGAATCCTTATAAACATAAACATGAATAGAGAGAGAGGCGGGAATGAGAGAGAGAGAGAGAGAGAGAGAGAGAGAGAGAGAGAGAGAGAGAGAGGACAGAGATAGGCAAAGAGTATGGAACAGAAACCCAGAACAGACTCGGCCACAGTCCCTAGAAAGAAGCAGCAATGTGGACACCTTGACATTGGCTTCTCCCTCTAGAACCATGCGGCAATGACTTCTGTCCAGTAAGCCATCCAGTTCCAGTACTTTGTAATGGAAGCCTGGGGATACAGGCACTTGTTCTTTGTGAAGCTAGATTTGATGATCATTATTATAGCTTGGACTCTGTGTCCCCCAAAGGCTCATGTGTTAAAGGAACAAAATAAGTCTACTTGGTGCTGAGGACATGGTGGGAACTTTTTGAGGAAGGGGATAGTGGGAGGTCCATAGGTCAATAGAGGGGACATTCCTTAAAGCAGACTGTGCCTTCCTCTTCCTCTTGGCCTTCTGGTCATATGATGAGTAGTTTGAACCACCATAGCTGGCCTCTTACAGTTTTTAATATTTCTTCTTTGCTTTATGTTGTCAACATCCTAACTATCATATGTCATAGAGCACTTCTTCTGTGATCATGCTCTTGCATTAAATGACCATTCTTTCTTCAGATTTGGTGGTGGGGGGGTGGGGAATAGGCTACAATATATCAGTTTGATTTCTTATACCTTTAATTTTTATTTCAGGTCCCTCTTCTATCCCCTGGATCCTTCTATTTTGCCTCTTGGTTATATCTCAGAATTCTTAGACATTGAGGCCAAGCTCTTCTCTTCCTGATTAGTATTTTCATGTAGTATTTCCTCAACCTTGTCCTTAACCTTGATATTCTGTCTTCTGCTTGGTCAGTATATTAGTGATACTGTCCACTACCCGCCCCTCGCCACACACACACACACACACACACACACACACACACACACACACACTGGATTCATTGAGTTTTTCATCTCCAAAATTTCCATTTGTTGCTGGTTTTATTTTAAAAGTTGATTTTTTTTGTTGGTTTGTGTTTTCTATTTTTCTTTTTTTATCATTTTTTATTTAAATTAGAAACAAGACTGATTTACATGACAATCCCAGTTCCGTTCTCCCTCCCTTCCTCCCCTACTACCTTCCCCCAACTAAAATCCTACCTATCACATACCCTTTCTTCTATTCTTCACCTGACTCAACCTTTCTGCTCCCTCATGACCTCTGCATCCTTCCTCTTCTCCCCTTCTCATTCTCGTAGTTCCCTCCCCCCTCTTCCCATGCTCTCAATTTGCTCAGAGAATCCTGACCCTTTCCCCTTCTCCAGGGGACCATGTTTGTCTCTTTTAGGGTCCTCCTTGCTTACTAGTTTCTCTGGCAGTGTGGATTGTAGGCTGGTAATCCTTTACTCTATGTCTAAAATGCACTTATTGCTTACTTTTACATCTGTATTGTTGATTTTTTTCATACATTTTATTGGTGTTTTTTTTTAATGTTGATAATTTTCCTCCCTACGGCCTAATTTGTTTGTTTGTATTTTCTTTGAGGTCATTGATCATTTTACTAATAAATTTCTAAAATGTTCTTCATGCTTTTTTCCATTTCAATACCTTTGGATTCAGTAGCTAAGAAGTTATGATATTTTATTTCTTAACTTATTTATTGTTTGTGGTTTTCACATCATGCATCTTGATCCCATTCATCCCCCTGTCTCTTTGTATCCACCCTCAGCCCTTGCTACCTTCCCCCCAAATAGAATAAAATATAAGAGGAAAGGGAAAAAGAAAAATCTCATCCTGTAAGCTATAGTGTGACACATGAGTCACACAGTACACTCTTTAGTCCATATAACTTTACTTGCAAGTAAAGTGTTTATTGCAAAGAGTCGTTGGTCTGGTTTGAGACCTCTGGTTTCTGTTACAATACAGGGACATCACTGGAACCCATCTTGGAGTCCTAGACCTCACATAGGCAGCACATTACCTGACCCTGTTCATGGGGGCATGAGCAAGCTGGCTCTGAGGGCATGGAAGAGGTGATCTCACCCCTCCTCATCTGCCATGTGGTGGTATCGGGGAGGGAAAATGCCCTTCCCACTATTGCTCCTCATCAGATGCAGCACTTGGGAGAGTAGGTTCTGAGCCTTGCCTGGGCATCTCATTAGAACTGACCATGTCAACAGGGGTGCAGGTGAGCTAGCCCTGAGAACATGAGTTTGGGAGATCTGGCCCCACCCCTCATCTGCCATACAATGGTGTGGGCAAGGGAGAAACATCCTCTGCCCCTTGCCACCTATTGCAGGTGGGAGAACTGGCCCTGCACCTCACCAGCTGCAGCACTCAGGAGAGGAGGCAATGCACCTCACCGAGGCAGCACAGTAGAGCTCTGACCCTGTTGAGTGGCATGGGTGAACTGGCCCTGAGCATGGGAGAGCCAGCCACGGGGGTTGGGAGGGGGCGTCATCTGCTGTGTGGTAGAGGGTGAGGGAAAGATGCTCCCCTCATTTGCCCCTTGCCCTTCTCCACTTGTGACAGGCAGGAGAACTGGCCCCTGGGTCATAAGAGTGGAAGAGCTGGCTCTGACCCTCACTGGTTGAAGCACTCAAGGGAAAGATACCCTCCCCCACTTCCCTTGCTACCTGCAGCAGGCAAGAGAGCTGACCCTCCCCCCTTAGCACCTGTAACACTCAGAAGAGCAGGTCCCACACCTTGTGTGGGCAATACAGTAGAGCTGACCCTGTTGCCCTTTTGTTGGGGGTGTGGTTGAGCTGGCCCTGACAATGTAAGCATGGGAGATCTGGCACCGCCCCTTTGTGCCATATGCTAGCATCAGTGAGGAGAGATATCCCCTATACTAACTATAGCAGATGGAAGAGCTGACCCTGAGGTCATAAGAGCAGGAGAGCTGTCCCTGCTCCTCACCAGCTGCAGCATTAAGGAGAGTGGTCCCTGTACCTTGCTTGAGCAACACAGTAGAGCTGGCCCTGATGGTTTGGGTGTGGGTGAGTTGGTCCTGAGGGTGTGAAAGCAGGAGAACTGGAGCTGCCCCTTGCTCCTTGTTGCATGGGGTGAGCTAGCTGGTGCAATGCTAGCTACAGAGCTCATCCTGGTGGGAGAGAGCAAATATATGGTGGGATATGAGAGAGAAAGAGAGAGAGAGAGAAAGAGAATGTTCATGTCCTCAGCAGGGAAGCAGATCTGAAGAAGTGAGGGCCTTGAGGAGAGCTGGGGTGAGTGACCTGCTTGACACCTGGGGCCATGATAATATCTCAGCCTGGGCTGTTGCTAAGGCCTGTTTCTAAGGCCTGAGTCTGTGGCCCTGCTACAGCAGTGGTCTGTGGTGGTCTGTGTTGATCTCCTTGGCTCCTGTTACCATAAAGGTCTCTGTCATGTGATTGCTGAACATCTTTAGTTTCTCTGAATGTCTCAGCTTCAAATAATAGGTTCTCTCTCAGGATGATTTCAAGTCTCTTCCCTTTAAGCCATGAAGAGTGACAAAATTGGATTCCTGTCCACTGCTGGTCCCTCCACCAAACCAATCCTTACCTCACAAAACCCACAATTCATTTCCAGGGTTACCAGGGCTGTGGAGTGTCCCTGCAGGGAAGACTCCCAGTGTCTTTTCCCCAGGACCATCTGGGTTGGCCTTGGTGGAAGTTTTCTGCTTCCCTCCTGTTTTAAGGAGCCATGGTTTCCGTGTGTGTGTGTGTGTGTGTGTGTGTGTGTGTGTGTGTGTGTGTGTGTGTGTGTGTGTGTTTCCTCCTTAGTTTTCATGTATCCTTTCACTATCTTTCTGAATTTCTAAGGCTCTTCTCCTCTTCCACTCTGGAGTAGAATCTATTTTTTCTTATTATGATTCTTTTCTTTTACTGGGTCACATAGAGGTTTCATTTTTGCATCCATTTGTATGGTTCTCTTTTCTTTATAGATATCCTAGAATAGAGAAGCATGTAACTAGACAGTCTCATCTCCACTCTGGTGTCTCCTCTATACTTTCCTACCAGCTTTTTTCCTGAACTATGTCCACCTATACTTTTCCTACTTCCCCATCCCTGAGATTTGAAGAGTTTAGAAACCCAAAGGCACTCCTTACTGGAGGCTCCAAAAACTAGCAGCACCCATAGATATGAGACCTTCTGCTTTTAGGAATGGGCCGGCATGGAGCCACTGAAACACCCCAGCTGTTGGATTTCTAACTCTAGAAACATCTGCCTCTTGAAAACAAGTGTTAGGTTTCACAATCATCTGTTTTCCCCAGCACTCTAAAAGTTGAACAAACTCTAATTCCCATTACGCATGGCATGGCCTCGAATCTCTCTTGGGGCGGGGCAGGGGGCAGGAGAGGAACAGTCAATCAGCTATCTTCCATTTACACCAGTTCTGAAGTTAAGAGAAAGTCTAAGAAGAGACCTCTGTTATTGTTGTTCCCTGAAGGAGACCTTGATGAGTGATGTTCCAAGTAAAGTACATCCCAGTACTGAGTAGGCCAAATGATGACAGTGAGGATTGTGTGTGATCCTTTCTTCTACATACTCACCTACAGAGCCACAAAACTATCAAAGCTCTTCAGGTCAACAGCCTCCTTTGGGCTAATATTTCTAGTGTAAAGTGACACAAAGTGTTAGGTATTTACCTGGGTGCCTCACCTTTTCTCTACCTTCTGAAAGATTTAAGCAACACCATAGCCCAGGGCTTATACACTTGGGCTTTGGAGCCATCCAGCCTGAGTTTGGTCCCTGGTCTTCACTAAGGTACCAAGTTTTTGTGCATCCTTTTCATCTTGATAAGCAGGTTAAATTTATATGAATGAAATCTCTGTGCCATGCCCTTGTTAATGCATGGTAATATGATGTATGAAACTAAAACAGCCACCTGCTACCAATATGAAGGTTATATTTATTAATTGGTTTCTCACCTAGAGAGAAAAAGACACAGACACAGACACAGACACTCAGTGTGTCCCAGGCAATATAACATGACTTTTCAGACACCAAAACCATAAAAATAGATTCAAATTTGGACCCCTAAATGTAGCTTGTAAGGACAGACATAGAGACTACTTGCCACTGCGATATTTCTTTCCAAAACTCTGAGTGGCATACTCCAGGGTGAGCAGTGGCAAAGGTTTTCCCATTTGAATGATTTTATTAAGCATGCTAAGAATGAGAGTCACTAAGAGTACATGAGAAAATGTTTTGTAAGGTAAAAGTTCAAATATAAGTAAAAGTAATGTTGGTCAACCTTGGAGGACAAATGACTTCTTAAGGAAGTAACACAGAACACTGTGTAGAAAATGGTGCTGGTCAGTGACCTGTGACACAGATAAGAATAGTTGTCCTGGGAGTCCAGCTTCTGTTCAAAACATAGAAAGTTCCTAGAGCTCATGGCTCTCACTCTACCAGCAAGAAAAATCTAGAAAATCCACACAACTCCTCTGGGGATATCAGAAAGTTAAAGCAACAAAGTAGACTGAATTCCTAGTGCTCCTTCACAGTTGCAGCTAAAGCAGAAGAGAGAGAGAGAGAGAGAGAGAGAGAGAGAGAGAGAGAGAGAGAGAGAGAGAGAGAGAGAGAAATCTGGGCTGTTGTAAAAATTTAGAAATCTCATTCAATGCAATCACCATGAAAATTCTAAAACAATTCTTCACAGATCTTGATAGTATAATTTCTAGCCTCATAAACACAAAACACAAAAATCCCAGGATAGCAAAAGCAATCCTAAATAATAAAACAAATGCCAAAGATATCACCACCCCCTGTAAGGATAAGTCTTTCTGCCAAGCCACCTGAGCCCCATGCCCATGTGGGCACCCGAAATAACACATAGAGTCTTATATTAATTACAATGCTGCTGGCCAATGACTAAGATTTCTTATCTACTATCTCTGTCTTAAGTATCACCCATAACTATTAATCTATATATTTTATAAACTTATCTTATTGAGGATGCTGGCAGCAAGCATCCTGTCTTCCCAGGCTCACATAGCAAAAATATAAGTCTCTGTGTGTTATTTTGGGCACCCATGTGGTGGCGGAGCTCTGGCAGCTTGGTGGAAAGATTTATCATTACAATCCTCTAACTCAAATTTTACTACAGAGCTATAGTAGTAAAAACAGCATGTATTGGCATAAAAACATGCACCACAATCAATGGAATAGAATTGAAGACCCATAAGTTAGTCCACACACCTATGGACACCTGATTTTTTTAAATGAAAAAGCCAGAAATACACACTAGAAAAAAAGACAGCATATTCAACAAATGCTCAAACAGGATGTCAGCATATAGAAGAATGCAAATAAATCCACATGTATTGCCCTACATAAAACTTAGTTCCAAATGGATCAAAGACCACAACATGAAAACTGATACACTGAATCTGATAGAAGAGAAAGTGTGGAATAGCCTTGACTACATTGACACAAGAAAAGACTTTGTGAACAGAACACTATTAGCATAGGCACTAAGATCAACAATTAGTAAATGGGACCTCATGAAACTAAAAAGCTTTTGTATAGCAGAGGACACCATCATTCTGACAAAATGGTAGCCTAGAGAATGGGGAAATATTCTTTTTTACCAACTACATATCTAATGAAGGGTCAATATCCAAAATCTATGAAGAACTCCAAAAGATAAATATTGAGAACATATCCCATTCCAGGGGATACAATACCATCTTCTAGCTTCCCATTACACCAAGCACTCATGAGGTATACTAATGTACATGCAAAAAAAACCATACTCAAGAAATGAAATAAACAAATCTTAATGTTAAAAAAAGAAAAGAACACGATTAGAAAATAGGTATACAGATATAAAGGGAGAATTCTCAGAAAAGGAAACTCAAATGGCTGAGAAACAAAGAAATATTCAACATCCTCATCCACCAGGAAAAGGAAATAAAAATACTTTGAAATTTCAAATTACACCTGTCAGAATGGTTTAGATCAATAACAGAAATGAGACCCATACTGGAGAGGATGTGGAGCAAGGGGCACATTCATTCATTGCTGGTTGGTTCACAGTAATTGGTGTGGCAGTTCCTCAGGAAAATAGGATTTCATCTACCTCAAGATCCAATTATACCACTCTTGGGTGTTTACCCTTCATCCTACCACAAGATCACTTGCTCAACCATGTTCATCATTTCTCTATTCATAATAGCCATAACTAGAAACAATCTAGATGTCCTTCAGCAAATGAATGAATAAATAAAATGTGGTACATTTACACAATGGAATATTACTCAGCTGTTTTTAAAAAATGAAAGCATGAAATTCACAGATAAATTGATAGAACTAGAAAAAAATCACTCTGAGTGAGGTAACCCTCACCCAGAAAAACAAATGTTGTATTATTCACTTATATTGGACATTAGCTGTTAAATCAATGATAACCAAGCTACAATTTGTAGAACCACAGAGGCTAGACATAGAGTAAGGGACTGGGGGAGGACAGATAGATCTCCCTAGTAAAGGGAACTAGAATATGTAGTTGTGAATGGAGAGGGTAGGGAAGGAACTGGAACAGGAGGATCAAACAGGGAGAGGGAGGATAGAAGAGTATGAAGGAGAGTAATGGGGGAAGAGACAGCTCAAATTAAGCATCATTTGAAGGAGTAGTATAGAAACCTATGATATTAGAAGCTTCCTAAAATATGAAATTGATCTAAATGAAATCTCAAGTAAGTCAGAGACAGAGCCCCAATTAGACATCTTTTGTTACCAAGTGAAGCTTCCAGTACCAGGAATGGGTTACATCTAATTGAGTTGTTGACCTAAAGGCCCTATGAGAACCCCCAAACAACCCAGGCTGTTTTCAAGGCTATAAGTTGTTTTCAACAAACTGACAGTAAGACCCTATTGCTGAAGACAACACCTACACAACTCATTAAACATGGAGAAGTTGTACTGGTACCTACATAGAACCTTCACACCTACATAATAGTGTCTTCGGTATCATAAGGTACTCTGCACACCACCAAAGGAGAAACATTAACACCAACACAGCTATAAACACTTTGATATAAAATGGTGTCCTGCATGCAAGACAATATGATGTGCAAGATATTGCTAGTGCAATGGTGGCATGAAGTTTGTGGGAGTAATCAACCAATATCTCATTTGACTTAAGGCTTGCTCCACCAGATAGAACCCATACTCAACACTGCTTGAGTGACCAAAAACTTAAGACTAGATAGCCCAGGGACCTGGGGTAAAACCAAAGTCTACTGTTATACTGAAAGAATAGCAATAAAGTGACTCTTAATACATTCTGCTATTCTAAAAGCTCCATGGCTTGCTCAGCCATCATCAGAGAAGTTTCCTCCTGTAGCAGATAGGAACAAATATAAAGACCCACATCTAGACAATACACAGAGAATGAGACCTTCGAACATTCAGCCCTAAACAGGATGTCTTGATCAAATCTCTCCCCTCAGGGCTCAGGGAACCATGAAGAAGAGGAGGCAGATACAGTGTCAGAGCCAGGAGGAATAGAGGTCACCAAGAAAGGAAGGCCTTCTAAACACAATAGGACAGAACCCACAGTGATATGAGGCACATGCACAGGGCCTGCACAGGTCTACACCAGGTGGGGTCCTAGAGCTGAAAAGACCCCATCCCTAACCTAGAAGCTATCTCCAGTTGGTAACCACTTACAAATGAAAATTTAGTTTTTTCCAAGGGAGTCTCACCAGGGAAACAAACTACTCTGAAGGGTGAGCTGCTTGCCCGGCTGTAGATGCCAACAGAAAACCAACTTAATGGTATCTTTGGAGATGCCTTGTCTCATACTGTCATGTCAGGACTTTTTTCTCTATCCCTTTTTGTTTAATCCTACAGGTCCATTGCAGATATATTATTGCTCCCAGGTTTTGTGTTTCTATGGGATTCTCGAGTGCACGAATGAGTGGATCTCTATGTCTGTTTCTTGTGCTTTCTCTTGAGCTCTTTTCCTCTTGTTTGTTTGCTTTGTCTTATTCTAATGTGTTTGTTTCTGCTTAATATTTTATTTTGTCTCTCAGTAGCCTGTTTATTTTCTAATAAGAGAGAAAAGGGAGATATATACAGATGGGAGGGGAAAGGTACTAGTAGGGGGAGAAAAAACTGTAATAAGAATATATTATATGAAAAATATCTATTTTCAATAAAAGAAAAATAGATTTTAAAAAAGAGAAATATTACTCAAACATTTAAAAAGAATTCTTGAGAGTCCTCATCCCTGGGGCATGTCACAAGAGCTTTGCCATGGCCTTCTCTAGGTGCTTACAAGGAAGAGAGACCCAGAAAGAAACCCACATGAACCCCTTTTACAGTGCCCAGGCACCAGACTTCTGGAGAAGTTTGCCTCACATGTGAGGAAAAAGGCATATTCTTCTAGGAAGAGTCCAGAAGCCCTCCCCAATCCCAAATTCTAGCAAAGAGAAGCTGCTGCTGAGAGAAGAAAAGTAACAGGGCAGTAAGTCCCCCCCACCCCCCACAGCCTGCCATGAGCGGAGGGAGAGGTGGAAGCAAATACTTTATGCCCTGGAAGGTTCTAAATTGGTCACAAGCAGAGGTCAGCTGCCACTGAGAGTGAGAAAGAGGTGGGAAACTCAATATCCAAGATTCCTATCTCCAAGTCAGTCGGCTGTCACAGAAGAAAAGGTAGAAGGAAAGCTCATATCCAAATCTCAGGTGCACTGGTCTACCAAAACTGAGGCTAGAACAGAAAGTCTGAGAACTAACAGCCTCACCACTCCATGGAGAATGTAAACCTGCTAACAAGTGATAAGCAAGCTGCAAATTGAAGAAAATGGAAGCAGAGAGACTTCCAGCAGCAACAGCGTGCAGGACCTGCTGAAAGATGGAGGAAGAGAACTCACCCACTGGTCCCCCTGATCCCATACTAAATCCAAAGGAGCCCTAGCTCACTGATAAAAACTGAAGGCCATGGCACACTTGTCTTAGAGTTTCTATTGCTGTGAAGGGACATATGACCACAGCAGTTCTTTTTTTTTAACATAATTTCTTTATTGATTCTTTGGGAATTTCACATCATGCATTCTAATTCCACTTACCTCTCAGTCCCCCCATATTCTCCTCTCACCCCTGCAGCACCCCCAAAAGAAAATTTAAAAAAAGCCAAACCCAAACAAAATAAAGCAAGCAATAAACAAACTAAAACAAGAACAAGACAAAACAAAAATAACCCTCTTTGCTTCTCCATCTTTCCTGCCTCTCCACCACCTCTTCATTCATTCTGGTGACACTGGAGTGGTATATCACATAGCATACCCTTTTGTCCAATTGCTTTACTAGCAAATGTTTATTGCAATGAGTCATTGATCTGGATCAAGGCCTCTGGTTTTGGATCCTCAGCCAAACTCCTCTTGAATATCCCAAGGCTGCCCCAAGTCATGGAGATCCTGTGGGTATCATTTCACTGCATCTGTTCCTTCATGAGCTCCAGTATGTCCTAGATGGGGTAGATGTAAGGTTAGGCCAACCCAAAGGCCAGCTGTGGGTCTGGGTGGTAGCTGAGCTCAACCATGGCAATTCTTATAAAGGAAAGCAAGTCTTTGGAGCTGGCTTATAGTTTCAGAGATTTAGACCATTATTGGAAAGTGAGAAGTAAGCAGACATGGTTCTGAAGAAGGAGCTTAGAGTTCTACATCTGGATCGACGGGAAGTGAACTGTCCCACACTGGATGTAACTTGAGCATATATGAGACCTCAAAGCCACCCCCCAGTGACACACTTCCTCCAACAAGGCCACACCTCCTAATAGTGCCATGCCCTATAGGCCAAGCATTCAATATGAGACTATGGGAGCCATTCCTATTCAAACCACCACACACTGAAGGCAAATATAGCAACAATAAAATACAAAACACAGCTTAGTGCTGAAATGACATAATGGGTAGCACTGTGAATTCAATGATCTGAATTCAAATCTCAGTGGAACTTGCTTCTTTCCATTTGCACTGGAGATATAGCGTAGCCATTAAAGGCTAGGCTCACAACGAAAACAAACGAAACAGCTTAGTTCACCCTTTGGCTCCGTTGACTCTACCTTTCAACACGAGTGACCTGGCAGAAATCAGGCCCACAATCTATTTACCTCAGTCTCTCCTATTCTTCTGATATAATCTCCCTTATTTGTTTAAAAAAAAACCTATGAAATGCACAGACCAAAAGAAAATATTTCATTGTCACAAGATGAAGAAGCCACTTGGGCTGAATCCACAGATAACCCATTAGACTGTGGTTTTAATAAAAATGATTAACATGTTGAAAGCTCTCAGAAAAAAAGTAGATAATATGTATGAACAGATAATTTTTGCATAGTCAGTTCAAAATGCTAGAAATAAAGACCATAAAATCAGGACTGGGAAATAGTGAAACAGCTAAGGAAGAGTGGCTGTGGCACCAAGTGAATACTGAGTGGGATGAAGATGAGAGAGTTTCAGGTATTGGTGTTAAAACAGGAGTTCCCAAGGCCAATTATGTCATGGAAGGTTTACTTAAACAAAATAAACAAATAATAAATAAATGAAATGAAACTCACGTGAGAATCAAGCATCTCCTAGAGCAAAGAATGTTCTGAGAATTCCACCGACAATGTTACCTGCTGACATGAACAGGAAAACAGAGGTGAGGCATGGAAAGAAACAACTGATTACAGTTTGATTAGCTAGTTGGCCACTGGGAATTCTGCAATCACCTGCATCAGTCATTGCCAATCTCTGTATTGGTTCAGTCCATTGAGTCCCATAGAGATCCCCAGTCCAAATCCATGTATTTTACTTAACACCCCCCACACACACTTTTACCTAGTCTATAAATATGAATTTAACCCAAACTCAGGGCATCAGCATCACCTAGTCATCACTGTCCTGGGTTCTGATTCTGAGCCACTGTCCACTAATTCATGTCTTCACTATCATTTATTTCATTAAGTTCTTATCTTCTCAGCCAAAAGCAGCATATTTAGCACTGAGCAAATGCCTGTATGTGAACATTTAAAACCCCGAGAGAGCATAACACACCAGAGAGACTGCTATTAGGATTATTAGGAAGGCAATGCAAAAAATTTTTAAAAACAGTCCTTGGCTAAGTCCCCCATGAACCTTAGCCAGGTCCCCCATACACTAAACCAAATGAAACCAAGTGATCAACGCACAAGCAAGATAATTAATTTATCCATTTTAATCTAAAACCTATATATTAGTTCTCTTATACTTAACTCTGCATTACCCAAAGTATTTATTCATATATGACTCAAATATTAACAACCACACAAGCCTGTTCCTGATCAGTTAGTACATAATCTAGTTCCCCACAAGGGAGGCTTAAAAGAGGAAGTTAAAACAAGTGTCTAAAAGGGTCCAGGAATCCAGCTACAACATTATCCTACAAAGGAGGCAGACACAAGCAAAGGAAAAGGAAAAGAAACAGTCCCACTATTTTGGAGAATTTTACTAATGAGAAAAACTGCACACCTAAGATATTATCTATTTCTAGGGAAACTTTTCCCTGACTGGCTTTGCTTTCAAGCCTCCAGAAGGAGTACAGTTGTAGGAACCCAGCGGGAATCTCTAAGTTATTCATATATGGACCCCAGGTCCAAGGCCCTGGGGCTTTCGTAAAGGGTGGGGTTATGAAGAACTCACTCAGCGTTAGCCCCATGTAATAGCATCAAGTTGCCTCTGAACTCATTCCCAGAAGACTGATCTTGTAAAAGGTCACACAAGGTCTGGTTGTCACCACTTGATGGGTCACAAAATTCTCCCTTTGCCAGGTGACTACATGTCTTAGCATAGGCTATCAAATTCCTACAGTATTTTATTATATTGTGGTTTAGAAGAATGGGGTATATGTAAAGTTCTATTATAAAGGGCAGAAGTTTTCTAGTAATTATTGTATCTATTAACTATCCATTAACATTTGCGACAGTGCTTTTGGTTAAGGTGGTCCAGTTTTGCCAATGCTGACTGATTTTTACTATACACAGACTTAGAGTGACAGGAACAATAGCAGTACTGTATATTCTAATACCCCATGTCATCATTCCTCTAGTAAAATGGTTTCACTGTTGCTGGATATCTCTCTAAAGGCCTCTTATAAGGAAAAAAAAATTCCCAGGAACCTTCTAACTACTATTACAACACTGACTTTCCTGCTTTGGAAGCTTCTAGACAAACAGAGAACAGACTAGTATGAAGGTGCAAGCTTAGCTCAACGAGGACAGCAACTGAATAAAATCCCCTGCAAATATTTGAACAATCAATCCACCAGGAAGAAATAATGCCCCACTTTAACTTCTGCTCACCTTCCCAACTTCTTGAGCTTGATAGATCAAATATTGGCCATGACTACTTGAGGAGTTTTAAGACAGTCATCACACCAATGTTTTCCATAGTTGAAGCATTTTGTCTAGTCATTAAACTGTCAATAATGGAAGACATAAAGAGTCAGGAGAGACCACAAGAGGCTTCCCCAGCTTGACACTGAGTTTGCTTCCTTTCAAAGTCCAGTTACAGCAATTCTGCTCGGGTGGATAGTGCTCTCCAAACACAGGACAGCACAGACAACAAAATTCAGGTGTTTCTTGAGAGATCCATTAAAAGTATGAATCTCAGAAACATGAATATAAAAGCCTCACAGCCACAGGAAATGATGCTTTTTAATAGACAGAATTCAGTTTTCTGAAATAATCAAAAGATTAATTTCTTACAGTCAGCATGGTGGCACATACCTGTAATTCCTATGATCAGGAGACTAAAGCAGGAAGATTGTGAGTTCAGGCCAGTCCAGGCTACAAAACAGAACCATGTCTCAGCAACCAAGGGTAGAGTGATTACCTAGGATTGCCACTAGGAAAAAATAAAACCCAGTGACCTATAAAGATGCTATCAATTCTCCAACAAAACCAAACTCTAAACGTATAGTTATATTTTATAGTTTTATTTATTAAAAAAAATCCCTTATACTCTTCATATAGGGAATTACTTCTGTTTTGAATTGTGACATATTAATTAGCTATCTGAAACTCCCCAAAATCTTAATTTTTAGTGGTAACCTAGCAAAAGCAATTTTTAGCTGTTTTATATCAACATTTGATAGATGTGCATCATTTCCTAATTTTTAGAGGCTTGTATTCTTTAATATAACCTTTTCATAAAAAAATACAACCTTTTCATGTCTTCTAATAAACCCTAAGCCACATAAAGGCAAGACAGCCCACTAGACATGTATCATCAAATATTAAAATGTGAGAGCAGAATTGTGTTTGAATTGTATTGAGTGTACAGCAAAGATGAAATAGCTGCTACAAGGAGTTCAATCAGCCATTTGTCTGCTTGTAGATAGTAACTCTGGTAAGACTGAGTGCTTTTCCTTCATAGCACTATCACTTATCTTCTTCATTTTCCTACTTGGACTATGTGCTCAAGTATTCTACCTCATATTGTTACTTATGATATCTGCGCTGTTTCCACTGTGCCATTCCATAAAAGAAGGAACACCATTTACCATGGTTGCCATTACATCTGTAGCCTAGTAAGACATGTTATAAAGATGGTCAGATGTCCACTCCATAAATTTACTGGTGTCTTCCTCAGCTAACCTTTCATTTCATTGCTCAGCGCTTTCCAGTTACTCCAGACCTGCTGAGTTTCTCAATGAAAATAGTGAACAATTGTTTTCTCTCAAAACAACTTCTCTTAACTTGCCCTAATCAATAGACATCATCCAGAAGTTTCCCGTTACTCAGAACCTTTTGAATCCTGTCTTCAACTGTACTAGTCAACACATAATAATTCAGCATGGTTAAGGGACAAAAATGACAAACATTTTTTTAAAGATCTACATGTAATTCAATGTAATGTAACTCTAAAACCTCATATCATTAGAAGAGATTCCTAGAAATATGGCAGGCTCATTTACAAAGTTTCATCTTTGTTCCATTCACCCAGTTTAGCCTTGAATTGCTCAATAAACCAAGTTAGCCCTTGAAAGGGTTCAAGAAATGCCACACCAACGTACCTGGACTTAGTATACTGATTGGTTAAAATTGAGGGCCCTGGAAAAGAGCAAAATGCAAAGCCTTCTGTGTTCCCCTTCATTTCTGTAGATCCTTCTAAGGGATTTGGCTTCTGTCAATCCTTTGAAGGCTAGCATTTCGAAGGAGATAAGAGTTTACCACACCAATGGCCCCACCAACCTGCTATCTGACCACCCAGTATGTGCATAAAGTACACCAACAAGTAGAGAGCTCCCAGCTGTCCAAGAACCCCCAACTGTCCCCTGGTTTTGAGCTTTTCTCAGACCCAGCTATTGATTTGGCCCAGGTAGTTGCCTTTTCCCATCTTCCTATTCACTGTCTGGACCATCCATCTGTCCTTCCATTTCTTTCTCAAGATCCAGTATTTCCCCTTTGCTTCTTCAGAAATTTTAATTTCAATTATGTATATATGTATGGGCTTTAATTAAGTGTATGTGTACTGGTGCACACAGAAGCCAAGATGGTCCTAGAGCTGGAGTTACAGGAGATTATGAGCCACCTGATGTGGTTGCTGGGAACTGAACTGGGATCCTCAGTGGAAGCAGCAAGTGTTCTTAAACACTGAACCATCCCTCCAACCCCTACAGCTTTCTTCAAAGCTGTAATCCACAGTGCCCTGACTTGGAGCCATCACGGCTTTTCTAGAGTCTTCACCATCTCCACTGGGCTCATTATTTTAACAATATAGAGCCACTTACATCCCTATCAGTTCCCAAGTTTGAGCTTCTCAGTCCTCCTTGAAACCCTTTGTCTCTTTAACACCTCACAGCCATTCTATAATCTACCTATGTAGAGATAAACGTACTGTGTTATCTATAATGCATGATCCCTAAGAACTAGGATAGTAATTAAGATTAGAGTAGAAGAACACATGCTTTCCTCAGCCAATGCTGTCAGGGAAAGCAAACTTATCTGGTAGACTGCTGCTACTAAAACCATTGTGCCTTGTAAATTTGTTGCCATTCAATGAAATCTGACATCTCAGAAAGACAAATATTGCTTGTCTAAGTTTCTGACATAATGTGCTCATAATGGGAGAGGTAAACTATATGTAGTATTGCCAAACTTCAGATAACAGATAAAATATGGAGTCAGAGATGTCAGGCTTTTGTCCTGCTTACATTAATCCTATTGTCCAACTGAAGGGTCTATACAAAGGCAGTTTCCAGTTGCCTTTATATCCACACAGAACCTGGCTACCAAGATTATCTGTTCTTCTAAGGGCTCATGCATTCTTCTGAAAATGATTCATCTTTTCAACTTCTAGCCATTTTAATCAATTCAGAAGATTAATTGAGTCAAAGGACTCTTCCCCTCTTTCAGTTGAACTACCTAATTATTGCTCTGAATCTGATTTTAAGGCTAACCATCACTACCCATCAAACAAGCAAGCACAAGGATGAAGCCTAGCTGAGACCTGTCACTGGGAGCTCAGCACAAAGCCTAATTCTTTTCTCTCTTTGTTGTAAGAGGCTTCCAGTGGTAGGGAAGACACTCACACAAATAGCCTATGGGCTTTTGTTTTGTTTTCTTTTGTTTTAAATAAAAGCACAAAGCTCAGGACAGTGTAAGGTTTTAACTGGGGTATAAAGGGATTAAAGTAGCAGATTCCCTTGATCTCATGGTTCACCCTCATACACTGTGCTTCTCGGTTTAGTCTTTGAAAGACCTTGGTGTGCTGATGGTGAAAACCCATCCTACTGTTTATGTGGGGTAAGTGAGGCCTCCATTTTTATAGACTCTACAAATTTTGTCCAAACCATAGTTCCTTCAGTGTGGTCACTAATTCCAGATTTGTTCTTAAAGGGGTCACTCTCTCAAAAAAGGGTACAAGGAAAGGGAATTCTCATAGATAACATTAGCTTGAGTTCCAAGTACAAGACATTCAGATTGTCCCAGTTTTACTTCCTATCTGGTCAGTCTGCTTTCCAACCCCAGAAGGTCATAAAACCTGTCACAGTATCCATGGACATTTGACATCATCCCATGGTTATGCAAATTCTCACAACATTAGTGATCCTCATCAGGTCTCTGGGACTTTCCCAGGGCTTGAAATCACATCACCAGCACCTTGCTCTGGACTGCCCTCAATGAGGTTGCTTGTACCTCATGATCTCTGCCAAAAGAATTCAGGTGAGACACATCACTCATAGCTTAGAAGACAAGTGATCTTGTGACAGAAAAACAGAGGGTACCCTCAAGGGATGAAAGTGGACAATATCCAGAGGGGCCATTTTCCTGATCTACATTGTAGGCAGGTTTAATCTACTTAAGGTCTTTGGAACAAAGAGCATTCCTGACAAATGTTTCCCTGCCTATTTGGACTGACAGGTCCCTTGTCCTTTACCAAAAAGCCCCCTGCTATCTAGGAATCTTGTAATGTTTAGAACTCCTGGAGTCTGGTTGAGATAGTTAACAATGAATGACCTTTGGGGCAGTTAAGGATGACATGACAAGGGCATGCTACTGGGGTCTTATCCTCTAAATGGTAATTAGAGTCACACAATTGCAGTCTTTGGTTTTACAAGCTGATTGGGAAAGGGTAGTCTGGGCTCAATGTCCCCACTGATCTGCTCACACCTGACTAGGTACTTAACAATTACTTCTAAATGCAAACATGGGTAAATAAAAATTGCTCAACCACAAAACTCCATCAGATAATTCCACACACAGAGTCATTCAGAGGGTCCTTATTAAACTCAATGGGTCACAACACAAAAAGACACGAGAAAGGAATATTCATTTACCAAGTTGTCAAAGTACATAATAAAATCATAATTTTAAAAGTTGCTCAAGCTCAGTTCAAACCATAAATCCACAGAGCTACAGAATCCTAGAGAGAATTTACCCATCATCCCTAGTGACTGCAAGAAAACAGAGAACACAGTGCCTGCTTACCTGATGGTCTGGTGTGGAGACAAGGCTGCTGGGGCTCTGCTTAGCATCTTGCCAACTATGCCAAAATGTAAGAGGGAAAATTCCAATTATGTCAAATAGAGTTTATATGAGCACAGAACAAAACACGATCTGAGATGCAGACAGCTCCCAGACCCAGAGGCTGGTTCTGAAAACTCCAGCCAACAACATGATCTTGTTACTGAAACTCCCAGCCATAAGGTCTGGCCCTGGGTCCAGATGGATTAAGAGAAAATGACACAATAATATATATATGGAAAAATGAATTTATTTACAGTTTTGGCAGAAACTAGAGAGGGAGAAATTCTCAATCTGTCTCAGCCTTGCCCATAGAGTGTTACAACTGATAGAAAAGATGAAACAAAGCCCAGGAAGTATGCATACAGAGCATTGCTGGGGACTCCAGTTCCAGGCACTGTAAGTGTTTTTCTCCAGACTTCACAGCTCTGGGGCTGGCCATTTTCATCCCAGTAAAGGTGTTTCCTTTAGGAATCCTGATTCCTACCCTACCAAATATACATGTAACCTATTACAACCTTTATGGAAATCCATGAGTAAGGCATAGAAAACATCTTCATTGAACACTGCTTAACTATCAAGCAATCTTTTGGTTACAGTTGAGATAATTGGTTTGTCTATCAATTAAAACTCATAATTGTGATTAAATTCTGTTGCCCTGGGATGTTGAGCCCAGTCCAAATCCATGGCCTCACACAAATTTTATTTAACATTTGACAGAAGTCTAAATAACAATTGCCCAGAAATGAAGCACTGCCTGGGACTTAAAACTGTTTCCATGTGACACATTTAAGGTCAAAGACCAGGCTAGAGGAAGATGGGCATCACAGCATCAAAAAGACATAGGATGTTGGATGCAGTAGTACAAGCAGACAAGACCTGTGAATATGTGTATCATCTTCGGTAGTCTTACCAAGACCATACTGAAAGGGGTTCCACACGTTTTGCAGCACAAGAACTTCTATCCAATGTAGTCACATCAAATGTCCTTCACTCTGCAGAAACTCCTCATTGGAAAAACTATGAACTTTATGAAAAGTGTTTCTAATTCAATTAAATTTTGTCTTGAGATTAAAAGTTCTAAACTAGCAGGGCGGTGGCAGTGCTTGCCTTTAATCTCAGCACTTGGGAGGCAGAGGCAGGCAGATCTTGGTGAGTTTGAGGCCAGCCTGGTCTACAGAGTGAGTTCCAGGATAGGCTCCAAAGCTACACAGAGAAACCCTGTCTAGAAAAAGCAAAAAAATAAAAGTTCTAAATTAAATTCTCTTACTATGGGTTATTTCCAAAATGGGCCCTGAACACCCCTCATGATTTATACTCTCATGCTCTGCTCTTCCTTCTCTTCCTGCTTTTCCAGAATGTCTGCTCCCCCATCTTCACCTTCATCAGACCACCAGGAACCTCCTTCTTAATTCTACGCAGGTCTTGTTTCTTCACTATAAAGCCTTCCTGAACCTCTCTGCATTCTTCTACTCCCCAGCCAAGGTGTAGCCATGTTTTGCTATGTTCCTGTGGTATGTGTATGTAGTTCAGTGAGCACCTAACCCACCAGAAATACAGTTACCCATCAATCACCTGTCTTCTTACAAAACTGTAAGTTTCTGGAATCAGAAGCCATATTTGATTATCTGTGGATTGTTAGCAGCTCAGACCAGTACCAAACAGACTAGGCCAGAAGACAGCAATTGAAGGTAGTGATGTGTGAAGGCCTGAAGGATTAGGGCAATCCCTTGAATACAGAACAAGTTACTGGAGGTGTCCTCTCTAAGGGGCAAGTGGTTTGGCACTGGTGACCTGCCTAGATTTAAGCTCTGCTGCACCCCTCCTCCACTAGTGTGCTTATAAGAGGATAGAATGGTGTGTTCTATGGTGTCTGCTTTCTGGACAAAATTAAATTCTCTTAGCCTCAGCTTTCTCATAAATACAGTATAGAATACAATAACCCATAAATGTGGGGTTACTTGGCAAAATATCATTAGTAGCACATGACAGGCGCTATTCTAGGTGCCTGGCACAGAGTAAGGATCCAGGACTGGTCAAAGTTATCATGAGTATTTATAATGCCTGTCAGAGAGCCGGTGGAAGCTTTGAAGCCATGTAATAACATTTTTGCACTTGACAAAGGTTGCTCCAGCAGCTGTGTGGAGGATGAATTGAGCAAAGGAAGAAAGAAGAATGAGGAGATTATTTGTTACCAAAGGGTAGATAAGAGATGTGAGGACTCAGAGAGAAGCAGAAGCAACAGCTGGAAAGCAGAAAATGTTTCTGTGCATCCTCTGGCTTCCATCCCATGCTCTGTAAGCCACTCCTCAAGGAGCCTCTGCACAGCAATCTCCAGGAACCAGCACAAAGAGCCCTGCTCCAAGGACGGTTGCCAAAGCAATCAAGCATGTAACAATACATTAAGATGGAAGGTAGGCTGGAGGAGAAGAAAAACCACCGTGCCTTCCTCAGGGGACCCAGAAAACCCTAACATGTGTCCACAATGCCCCAGAAACTTCTGCAACTCAAATGTCCAAATAAGATGTTGAAATGAAAGTGAAACTCCATACAATGAATGTGTGTTCAAAGACCCACACTCATGTTACTGAGACGGGTGCCAGACAGAACCCAGGAGAACTGTGAACTATCTCCCAGACCCACACACCAGAGCTCCCAGGTACAGGAAAGCAAGCAGGAGTGAGAGCAGGGGGAGGAGAGGAGAGCTGTTCCCCATAAGTCTTTCTCTCCATCCTGAGCTCATGTGCTCATTCTGGATTGGAAACACACGCACCGTCGGGCAAGGCAGGAACCAGAAATCAGCAACATACAAAAACATTGCCTGGCATAGACACTGTCTCTCCAGATCTCATCCTCCTCCCCTTCACTTCTTTATTGGCAGTGGGGTTTGCCAAAAAGGGACAGGCTTTTCTTTCCTGTAAATAATAATACAAGTTGAGAGTGCATACATGGTTTGTGTCTCAATTTCTGACATTCTGAACACACCTAAAATTGTAACAGTCAAGGGCAAGATTTCCAGTAGCACTTAAGACCTGCTTTGAGAGATGCAGAAGGACTTCTCTTTTTTTCTGGGAATGTCAAAATGCTTCATTGTTTGTGTTTTCAATTAATGCCATGTGATGGTAGCACGGCTTCAACTCCTGTCTTCCTATCTTGGAAGGACAGTATCTTTCAAAGGCATGCACCTTTTAACAAGCTCTACAAGAAACTGTTTTAAGTACGGGCATTTAACCCAGGACTTTCATATGCTACAGCAAGAGGTTCAAGAACATGCCCCAAATTTTGCATGGTGATACATCACATCTGTGTACATACTCGTATCTTTCCAGGGAGAAAGCCAATTTCTCAACAAGCTCCATCACCAAAGTGTTTAGAGTCACTGAGTTAACTAGTAACTAGATTTGTGACCTGCAGTTTTCATCCGAAGTTTGAATTGCTTTTAGTGTTTCATTCATGCAACAATCAATTCATCCTTAACATCAGTGATGAAAATCTAGCAGACCAGTCCAATGATGGGGAACAGGAATTGGATATACTTGTGAGCCTGCCTCTAACTGTGTGACTTTGGACTTTCATCTTCAGCTTCATTGTCTATATGTATTGATAGTAATACTCCTTAAGAATTTTTTTAGAAGATTAAGTAAGATCATCTATGTGCATTACTTGGAACAGCATAAGGGAAATAGTGTACAATAAAAATATTTTTATTTAACAAAGTAGCTACTCACTGCCACACTGGTGTGTGTGTGTGTGTGTGTGTGTGTGTGTGTGTGTGTGTGTGTGTGTGTGTGTGTATTTATCCCAAATTCAAGAGGCTGAGACAGAAAGATTACAAGTTCAATACCAGTTGAAACATCAAGAGAATTCTTTCCCATTTCCTTCACTACATTTTTTAAATTTAAGAATATTTTTTAATTTAGTTTAGAAACAATCATATTTTACATATCAATCCCAGTTCCCCCTCCTTCCCATCCTCCCATGCCTCCTCCCACTGAACCCCCCACCCATCCAACCCCTCATCCAAATCACCAAGGAGGGTGAGGCCTTCTGTGGGGGATCATAAAAGTCTGTCACATCATTTGGGGAAGGGCCTAGGCCCTCCTCCGTGTATCTGGGCAGAGAGAGAAACCTTCCTTGGGGAATGGGCTCCCAAATTCCATTTGTGTACTAGGGATAAACACTGGTTTTACTGTCAGAGGTCCCATAGACTGCCCAGGCCTCCTAACTGGCCCCCACATTCAGAGGGCTTGGTTCAGTCCAATGCTGGTTCCCCAGCTTTATGACTGGGGTCCATGCACTCTCACTTGGTCAGGTCCCGCTCTTTCTGTAGGTTTCTCCAGTATGGTCTTGACCCCTTTGCTCATCACTCCTCCCTCTCTACAATGAACCAGGAGTATGGTTCAGTGCTTAGCTGTGGGTGTCTGCTTCTGCTCCATCAGCTTCACTACAAATTTTTAACTTTATATGGGTCATAAATCTACTTCCTGTAGCTTCTAGTCTTGGGTCTTCACTGACACTTGGTCAACAGAACAAGAGGTAGAATTAAATGCAGTCTGTCCCATCATCCCTGACAACACTGGGGAAAAACTTAGACTCCAAAACTATGCATCACAAGGTCACTCACTCATTGTAGAGGAAAAATAGAGGTAGAGGCCTTCATACTCAGTACAACACATCAAGTTCTTTGTGGGATTTCCTCATAAAGATATTTTTACCACCTTGATGTTCTTTAGACCCATAAGTGGATAGTTTAAACATTAGTGAGAAAATCTAATGCCTGTATACATTTAGCTTTTACTCCAAATGTTTTTGCCTGTGGTTCCAATTACTACTATACACTGTCAGTAACAGTTCTTCTTACAAATTCTGTCTCACACATCTGTGATAAATGAAGCCACTGAGACATGTCAGGGTATTACACACCAGATTATACAATCCCACAGCAGAGCCAATTTCTGTTCCTGATGGCATGAAGGCTCCATGAGAGCAAAGACAGTGATTGTCTTCCTCCTCTAGAGTTCCCAGCACCCACCAAAAATCTGCTTCCTGCTAGGATCTTCAATTGGGCATGAATGCATGAATGCATGAATGAATGAACTAACCAACTTATAAGCAGTGATAATTTGCACTAACTATATCATGCTCATTTATTAATCCATAGAGTTATGCATAATTTAAGTTGTAAAAATTTATCTTGTGGTACACATTTGAGAACAGATTTTTTTCTCCCACTCACCAAATAATATATTTCATTGAATAAATATCCATATATTCTTATAAGTTATTCATTTTAATCTGTCTTTCTATTCTTTCAGCTCTTGTGTCCATTTCTTCTGGACATTGAAGACTGGTTTTCCCAAGGCATTGGGGATTGGGAGGGGGATGCTTAGGTTAAGATCTTTGCCCAGCTATTCAATGTGTTTCCATAGCTCTCCTTCTCTGGGGAAACCCATAGGTCCTGAGTCAGAGGCTCCACCCCCACCTCTTGGGAGCCAGCAATAGGATAGGTAAACTTGCCAAAGGGAGTGAAAACATGCAGACACAAAACCAAAAGCTCACTTCTTCCTTGTCCTTTTATGTGGGCTGCCACCAGAAGGTATGTTCCCCACCACAAGAATCCAATCAAGAAAAACCCTCACAGAAGTGCTAGCTGCTCTAGTGAAGGTGACAACCAGGGTTAAGCATCACAGCAAGGATCGCATGCAGATCAAAGAAGTCCATGCTGTGGTGGCCAGGAAGCAAAGAAAGGAGGAGGCTGGCACTTAGTGAGTTTTCTCTTACTCGCCTCTCACGTTATTCCATTCTGGATCCTAGACCACAGGACAATGCCACTCACATTGGGCGGGGGTCTCACCTCTCAGTTAATCCTCTCCAGAAGCACTCAAACACATCAGAGGTGTGTCTCATCATCTCCTAAGTGATTCATGTCCTGTCAAGTTGACAGGCTTAACCATCACACAGGACCACAAACTCAAAGCACAGATTTTACTGACTATGTATCACTCTTGTACCATCACAGTTGAAAGTCAAAAATCAACAAATCATTAAGTTGGGGCTGGAGACACAGTTTAGAAAACTGAGCTCAATTCTTCCTTGTATTCTACAACATTTTAAAGATTAGGTGCATGGGGTTAGGTGGTAGCAGAAGTGATACCTGATTGAAGTCAAATTCTATGCTTCAGAAAGAAGAGTTTGATTTTCTGATCACAGTGATGTCTAAGATAATATGTATGAATCACATCCTGCTACCTTCAGTGTGGTCAGGGAATAAATGACTATTTACAAGCCAGTCATTACTGGTACCTACCATATCCCCTGCCCACCATGAAATAATGAGAAATAAATGCTTTTGCCATCTGAAAGTAGTTATTTGGAACAATTTGAAAATGATAATGGTGACAACATAAGCAGCTAGCAGAAGAAATTAGCACACAACCAAAAAAACTATGTGAAAGTTCAACTTCGTTGCAAACAACCACATATAAACTAAAACTTCAGTGAGATATCGTTCTTTAATCACTACAGTGTGCAATGATCCAAAGTGAATGCAGCATGATTCACTGACTGTCATGGAATCAAGCTTTCCTAGTGGAGCTGGGAGAAGGAAAAGCAGACCAATGGATCCTTTACAGAGAGCAACTGGGCAGCCAGCTGACAGAACTTCGGGACACACACCTGTAACACAGAACCCTGAGCAGGCACTTCCCTTAATCCTTAGTTAGCTTCTGCTTCATTGCTCTCGGTGCCTCTCATGGGCACTTGTCAAATATGTATCCACAGCTCTACATAAATTATCAGTTTTGACTCTTTGACTAATGTCTCACAACCCCATTAAACTAAAATTCAGTGAGAGTAGGTCATGGGCCTAACATATATTAAGTACTCCATCAGTTTGAAATAATGTGTATGATATACATTACATAAAATCTGTATATAAATATGCACAGAAAAAGAACTGGAGTAAAATTTTCACTATTAATATTCTGACAGTGGCATTCCTAGGTCTAAAGGGATTATGAACATTTTTTCCTTTCATATCTTCTGGATTGAGTATGCAATGTTATAGAAAACACAGCTTGCAAAATTAGTATGGTGAGTGGTAGATATTTATACATGACATTTTCTGAGCATTTGTTAAATATAGGTTTAGTGTATATAACCTTTATTTTGTTGAGGTATGCTCTTCTTATTTCTAGTTTTATTCAGAGTGATATTGTCAAATTCCCTTTATACATATATTGAGAAGAGATGACCATGTGATTTCTGTCTTTATTTATTAATGTGATCAATTATATTTACTATTTTGCATATTGAACCTTTCCTTCTTCCCTGAATAAAACACAACTGGTCATGGTGAGCATTTCTTTGATGTTGAATTAAGTTTGCCAAAATTTTATTGATCATTTTTATATCCATATTCATCAAGAAAATTGGCCACAATCATCAGAGTTACAGAATAGAGGATCCAGAATTAAACACAAACATCTACAGACTCCTTATTTTTTTTACAAAGATTCTAAACCATACATTTTAGAACATTCAGCATTTTCAACAAATGATGCTAGGAAAACTAGATAACCACAATTAGAAAAATGAATCTGTACCCCTACCTGTCATCCTGCCCCAAATCAATTTAAAATGAATGAAAGATCTTACTATCAGACCTGAAACTAAAGTTGTTAGAGGAAATAATAAAAGAAACACACCTATATATAAGCCTAAGCAAGGATTTTTTAAAAAAGGATTCAAATAGTTCAGGAAATAACACCAAGAATTGACAAATGGAACTGCATAAAATTAAAATGCTTCAGCACAACAAAGAAAAATAATAAATTGCTTTTCAAATAGAATGAAGAGACGCCTACAACATGGAAGAAAATCATTGCTAGTTATATATCAGATAGAAGATTCATATCTAGACTACATAAAGAACTCTCTCATCCTATGAATGGATAATGTGCCTCCAGAAGCCAATGGTTGACACATAAAAAGTCCACAATCTGGTGTGGGACACCTCCACTAGAGTTGTTGGTAAGGTGTGACCCAGAGGCCCCTTAAACAGCACAGGTTATTGCCATTGCTTAGTTGCCCACCAGAGCTTAATGGTAAGACCCTGCTGTTGAAGTTATGGCAAACTTTAGTCACAGGACGTGGAGAAATCAAGTTGGTACTCACCAGGAAGCTTCCTCCCTGATGTGGAGCTTTCATAGTAGTGGAAGGTAAAATGGGAGCTATTCCGGGAGAGAGTCATCAACAGTCTCACCCACCTGTGAATACTTTAAGCTACAATAGTAACAGCTGTGGCCAGATATGCTTGTTTGCAATAGTGGTACAGATGTTACAGGGCAACCAACCACTTTCTGGTTTGATTTAAGTCCCACTTAACACAAAGAAACACACATCTGTTAGTGTAAATCATCTACACCTATGGCTGGGAGCCTCATATGGCCCAGGGTGAACCTCTACTATTACATTCCTAAATATATATACTACCAAACTACCTTCCTAATTCACATATCTACACTCACAGATTAGTGAAGCTCTTGGACATCATCAGAAAAGTTTCTTTGCACAGTGGACAAGAATCAATGCAGAAACTCACTACTGGTCAATATGCAGGAAAAAAGTGTGGAGTGCTCAGCCATAATAGGACATCTATATTATAACCCCTCTCCTTTCCTCAGGGATCTGCAACTATCCTGGAAAAATGGGTAAGAAGATTGCATGAGTTAGAAGTCATGGAAGGCTAGGACAAACAGTGTTTTCTGGTAATGTCGTAACTGCAATACAAACTAGACTCAGTAGATTGAGAGATGGAAATAGATAGATAGATAGATAGATAGATAGATAGATAGATAGATAGATAGACAGATAGACAAACCAGACAGATAGATGAGAGAGAATATGAATTTGAGAGTTGGGGGGATTGGATCAGGAGGAACTGGGGGAGAGTAAATATGATAAAAATACATCATATGTATGTATGAAATTCTCAAACACTTTGTAAAAATATTACATTTCGCCGGGCATGGTGGCGCATACCTTTAATCCCAGACTCGGGAGGCAAAGGCAGGCTGATCTCTGTGAGTTCGAGGCCAGCCTGGTCTCCAGAGCGAGTGCCAGAATAGACTCCAAAGCTACACAGAGAAACCCTGTATCAAAAAAACCAAAAAAAAAAAATAATAAATTACATTTCAAAAACAAATGCTTTAGATAAAAACACCAAAATATAAATATCAAAAATCCAACAAATAACCAAATAAATAAGTAATGAAATAAACAGTTCCCAAAAGATGAAGTCCAGATGGCCAATAAACATGAAAAAATGTTAAACATCCCTAGCAATCAGGGACATGCAAATTAAAATTATATTGTGATTTAATCTCACCCTGGTCAGAATGGCACTCATTAAGAAAACAAACAACAAAAATATGCTGTCAAAGATGGATAGGGGTGGAACAACACAGCAGTGTATAGGAGGCATATCATAGAACACAAGGGAACAGGAACTTTGAAAGGGGGAATGTAGTATGAACAAATACATCAGAATTCCAGGGAAATTGGTCCAGAATGAACTGCAGGAGGACTTAGGTGAGCAGTGACAAAGCCAGAGCAATTTCAGTGGAATGCACTTGGAAGCTAAGCAGCCGTGATTTTAAGAACAGGACTGTGCAGAGCAGACTGTGAGTGTGGGCTGCTATTCAATTTTAAGCTCATTAAAGAAAGATCTGTGTGTATCTGGGCCTAAAGGAGGACAAAGTAAGGCAGGGATCTTGAGTTAAAATGAGATGGCTAGGGACTGAAGGTAAGGGAGAAGTGTCTCTTATTAAAAACAAGAAAAAGTGGGCGAGTGACTCAAAAGAAAACTGGGCAAGGACATACCAATGGGATTGCTGTACTGAAGGAGGAATCCCTGTCCAGTGTATCCCCACATGATGACCAGTATGGAAGACACAACTATACAGGTTGTGGTCATCAGTACTTCTGGCAGTATATTGAATGGAAAGGTCTGGAAGGTCAGGCTGTGTATACCAAGGTCTCTGCAAAGGTTTATGGGAACAAGAAATGAGAAACAAAGCCGAGTGCCCAGAACTCCATAGGAAGGATCTCATGTGTGTCAAAACATGCTTGAGTTTTACTTAAGTACAGAAGAGGGTTGGTCTGGTGATAAGTACTTAAACTGTAACCTGGTACAGAAGGAGGCCTAGATACTGATAACTAATGGGTTAGTCCTTTTTGTTGCTAAGAGTATGAAAATTAAGTAACTATACAAATAAAATGTATTTCACTTAGTTTTAGAGGATGAAAGTTAAAATTTTGATGGTCCCAATGGCTAAGGCACTGGTGAAGACTTGATGGCACATGGCATCATCATGAAAAGGATGTATGCAGGGCAAGAGATGCCATGACCAGATCCTGGAGAGGTTGGGGAGAGGAGGCATGCACCTTTCATAATGCTCTTCTTTAATGAACTGAATAAGAATTCTCTTCAGAACTACCTGGGTTACCTTCCAGGGGCAGAGCCTGCATTCTCCTATGGACTTCCCACAAAGCCCACATCTTTTTTTTTTCTTAGTTAATTTTTTCATTTATTTTACATACTGACCACAGTTTTCCCTCCCTCTTTTACTCCCATTCCCTGCACCCGCCTCCCCCCTTCCCACCCACTCCTCCTCTGTCTCCATTTTGAAAGGGGCAGGCCTTCTTAGGGAGTCAACAAAGTAGAGTACATCAAGTTGAGGCAGGACCAAGCTCCTCCCACTGCATCAAGGCTGAGCAAGGCAACAGGAACAGGTTCCCAAAAGCCAGCTCTAGGACCACATCTTAAAGCAACACAGAACCTCCTAACATCTCCACACTGAGAATCTGGAGACACACTCAAGCTATATTACAAGTAGAACAATTGGTGGTCCCTTTTTATAATCAATGAAGCCATGTTTACCTGAGGCAGACTTTTCCTTATGGTTGCTATCTCCAAGTTTCAAGGGATGCAGGGAACACAGGAAGGTCCAGGACACTGCACCTTTCCTCTGAGACTACAAGAAATGAAATAAATACACATGAGGGTCCATATGAGGACTGTGTAAAAATTCTGATGGCAAGAGCTGGCTAATTCAGTCCCTCATTACTCTAATTTTTTTTCATGGAGATCTCAGTTAGGATGGAGACATGGCTTCTTAGCAGTCATTCAGGAACCTTTACCACAAGTTTTAACACAAGTCCATTGAACTCCCCAGCTTCAGGAGAGTTTGATGCATCCCTTTCATTCTTAGTGCCCATGTCCTCTACACAAATCAGCTGACTTCTTAAACATTGTCTGTCTTCTGCAGACATTTATCAAGGATTTCCTACACAATGGCATCTAACTGACTATGAGTTAGCTTTAACATGTGTGATCTTTGAGGCAAATATTGGTTTTACAGAAAGGTTGTCTCATTTATAAGTCAATTCATAATTTGAAATTTTAAGACATGTAGGTCAATTGCAATATATCATTAATAGGTTTTCTGCCCCACCCCCATGATAGATTTCTATGCTAACACAGTAAGCCACATGAAGCCAAACTTAAAAAGTATAACAACAGGTTTGTTTGAGCAAAGCAACTCCCGGGTGGGTTCTTCAGTCCCGGAGATCAAGACTGGATAAGCCACACAGGCAAACTAAAGCAGGGAGATTATATAGTTTGTAGACAAGTGATGATGACCACAAGTTGGGTCTGTGCCCAAATATTGTCAAAAGCTGACCATTTTCGGTGGGGACTTGGGTAGCTGGCAACTTCATGGGAGGAAGCTGCAGGAACCACCAAGAATGAAGAACTGGGTTTTTTTCTGCACCTTTTCTTTGTTCAGAGACTCTTTGTGTGGCAGGATTTGAAGAGAGAGACAGGAATGGAACTTTCCAGATCATACAGGGGTGAACTGGAGGTTCAGCCGAACAATCACTTTAGCTAACGTTAGTGCATCTTAGCCCCATGAATAGTTTCCTTTTCTACCATACATCACTTGCCTCCTGTATTATTTAGCCAATATGGTTTTCATTCTCCCTAAATTATGGTATAAAATCTTCCCATAGTGACAAAAATCATGCAAAACTGCTTCCAGGGAGAGACAAGTACGATGTTTCATAGCAGTAAGTGTCAAAGACGACTTTCGAGGATTCCCAGGGAACAATGGATTTGTTGAAGGAGGAAGTAAATCTTTAAATTCTGAAAGTGTCATGTGTGCTCAACTCTGACCTTAGTGGATTAAAAAAAAGCTTCAGACCACAGAGGCATCCAAACAGTGCTGACAATGACTCCATGGACTCATTCCTTTAGAAATAGCTCTGGCCCTAGTCTTGTCTTAGGTTATGCAGGCATGTGGTGAGAGAATCCAAGCTCTGAATGGACAGGAGTCTGAAAGCAAAAGGATATTGGGCCCCAGGTCCCATTTGAATTCTAAAACTTCCCAAAATATATGATGTGCTTGCAACAAAGTTGAAAGGGCAGTTTGACATGGTTCAGAAAGGGACAGATGGGATGGGAAATGTCTATTCCCTTAGCTCCAGAATTCTCTACTTTCACCTGCTGGTAGGAGAGAGTCTGAGTAGGGTATTTATGTTACAGCTATCAAAGACTCTTCTTCACCTTCTCAAGTTTCTAGAATTATTACTCATTTACCAAGTTTTTCCAGTATACATGAGTACTTATAATTGCTAGCAATGTTGAAATTTTTTATGGAGCTGGGGAAATAGCTCAGTGGGTAAAGTTCTTGTCATGCAAGCATGAAAACTGGAGTTAATATCTGGAAAACCAACTTCAATTCTGGCTAGATGTGGTGTCCTGTCTGCAATCTCAGCACTTGAGTGCTGGAGACAGGGTATCTCTGGATCAGACTAACTCCATAGACTATCGGAATTCATGAACTCTGGGTTCAAATGAGAGATCCTGTCTCAACATATAAGGCAGACAGCAATCAAGGGGGAAGACGCCAACCAGATGGCAACCTCTGTACTCCATATGAATGAATACACAGTACAAGTGCACCCACAAACATACATACACAATAATATATACACATGCAAAAGAAAAACTCTCTTTTGACTGTGATTCTTGGGTTGGTGATGTCTTTCTAATTGTCAATGTCAATTTCAATGAAATTGATATGCAGAGATACATTTTAACCCCAACTCAGGAAGCCATTTCCCCCACTCAGAACACTACACTGCTTTCAATGTACTATAAAAATACAAGGTCTATTTAATACTCTATTTTACATTGTGATTGTATTAAATGCCTAGTCAACCAAATTAAAGTCCTTCTCAAACCAGGTCCTTACCACCTTGCACCTACATAAAATTGCATTTCCTTTTTCTTTGCTTCAAGTAAGGACTTGACATTTTACACAGATGAATTTCATCTTATTGATTTTGGCCCACTATTCCCATCTCTTCTGAGATTATTTTTGAAACACTGTCCAGCTCTGGTCATCTCATATTGAATATCTGTATGAGCCAATTCTATGAAGACATAAAAGATACATATATCTATCAGGCTTGTGAGTAACACAGGAAGTCTTAGATCCCTCGAGGCCCTCCATTGGGATGGGTCAAAGGCATTAATCAGTACATGAAAGTGCAAGAGAGCATCTCCCTGACTAAAATCCAGCACAAACTTTGCCAAGCTTTCCAGAGGAAAGTTCCAGAAAATCATCTGTCTCTAGGTTCAAGCTGCCCTAATTCTTCAGTCCAAAGTGCTAGGGTCAAACTAGACAGACACACACTGGGGTCCCAGCTGTGGGAAAGTTACTTTGTCTTTCTAAGCCCCAGTTCTCTTATTTGATGATGGAAGATATCACAGTAAGCATCTAGTACTTTTCCTCTGACTTCTAATGACCATTTCATATGGAAGATGTACTCGCACCCAACACACACACACACACACAACAACAACAACAACAACAACAACAACAACAACAACAAAAACACATCGAAATTCACTGTTTTTAAAGAGACCCCCACACCTTCACCCATAATATGCCTGAAGGCCTACAGTGCTTTCAACATGCAGGAATCAAAATAGGCCTGGAAGAATCTTACTACTCATGACAATAGGAAGTCCTGGCATAAACATTCCTTGACTATAGTGTTTTACAGTTGTGACTTCACTAATTCTATCCTAAAGTTTTCACCTCCTTGCTAAGTTCTACATGCAGTAATTCTATAGCATTCCAAAGTTGGCAATGGATTTCCTGTAACTAGAATATGATTTGCTTGAAACCCATAGAGGAATTTAATCCAAAAATCAGATATTGGTATTAAGAGGATAGAAACTTAATCTAACTACAGAGTCTAGAGGTTAGGCCTCTGGAGCCCTATGACTGGATAAAAAGAGGGAAACAACAGAAGAGATACACATGCTTCCTGTCTCTTGACATATGCCCTGGGGCACCTGAGGACTGCTGGATGCCAAGAAGGCCCTCAGGAAAGGCAGCCCCTCCACTTTCACTTCTAAAACCATGAGCCAAAAAAAAAAAACCTATTTATTTTATAAAGTTAGCCTGCCTTAGGTACTTCATTATATTAATGAAAAACATACTTAATACAATTGGTATTTGCTTGCCTCAAGGACCCCAGACAACAGTCTCCTGAAGTCATCTAGGATACACTCAATGTACAGTCATAGTCAGTGTCGTCTATATAATTTCAACCACCATTTGCTGATAATTTTAAGAACTAGTCAATGCAACAAGTATGCATTTCCTTTCTCTCTCCCTTCTCATTAATGACTGTGCTAACCAGAGCAGGTGAACCTGGCACCTAATTAGAATGTGAGCACTAAACAATTGGTTCAAATAGTAGCTAGCTCTGTCACTGGAGGTACAGAAGATAATTGATTTTGTGCCTGAATTTCTTCACTAGTAAGTGGATTGTTAATGATAGCTACCAGATACACTTATCAGGAAAGATCTTGGGATACTGATTGACATTTCAAATCAAGATATTTGTCTATTGTCTTTCCTTGAAAAAATGAACTTTCTTCCTGTTTTAGGGTTTATGTTGACACATTCTAACCAGTTCCAAAAGAATGCACTAAAAAGTTTTGCTTATAAAACTTTTCTTAATTCCATCCTGTATTAGTAGTTTATGATCTTCACACACCATTCATGCTTTAGGTTCATTACTGTAGTTCTTGCATTTACACGCTCCATTGATTATAAAATAGATCATCAATTAGAAGAGTTTTCAGAGGAAAATGGGAATCACTGTTACATTAAACATACAGAACTCTGTCCATACTCCTACTTGCAAAACTTAAATGTTTATATATGTTTTCAACTAAATATTGGTATGGTACAGTCATATATATACCACCTAGGAGGAAGTGAGAGAATGACAGAAGTATCCTGAATATGAGCCACAAGGCTTACTGGTGTCTTAGACAGTGTTCTATTGCTGTGAAGAGACACCATGACCACAGAAACTCTTATAAAAGAAAGCATTTGATTGGTTTAGAGGTTCAGTCTGATGCCGTCATGCAGGAAGCCTGATGGCACTCAGACAGACATGGTAGTGGAAGTAGCTGAAAGTTCTACATTTGACTCCACAGGCAGCAGGAAGAAAGAGCGCCACTGGGCCTGGCTTAGGCCCTTAAAACCTCAAAGCCTACGGGAAGTGGTACATTTCCTCCAACAAGACCACACTCACTCCAATAAGGCCATACCTTCTACTCCTTCCCTTGATGACCAAGCATTAAACAAATGAGCCCATGGGGCTCATTATCATTCAAACCACCATACCCGGCCATCTTATACAATGACATCAAACGCCACTGATCACAAAACAGAGTCACTAAAAGAATTTTGATTGTTTAACATGATCCACTTTTTCTTAAAAAAAAAATACAAAATAAGGTCTGTGTTCACTTGCAATATAGACTTATATCTGTATTTCAAGTAATAATTTTCTCTTGAGGATTATTTTACTCTGTCTTTTAAAGTTTTATATTATGTTTCTGCCAGCAATGCATACTTGTTTCAGTATCTCAGGTCTTCTATAGTACTTGTATTTTTTTTTCAAGATTTAAATAGTGCATTTGAAGTAGAATCTCATTTGCTCACATTTGCCTGACAACTGGTGATGCACTCAGTTGTTTTCAGTGTTTATTGCCTTATATATCTTCTTTGCAGTCCAAGAAAGATTCCTGTTTATGAGTTGAATTAATGATGGAGCTCTTTTTGTATCCTAAATAATAATTCTTTATCAGAAAAATGACTTCTCCCTTTCTTTCAATTTCTTGAAACCACAAAAGTTATCAGTTCCAACTAGGCATAATGTATTTATTTATTTTGCAACCTACACTTCATGTTCTATATTCAAGAAACCAATGCAAAATCCAATGTTATGAAGCTTCCTTCTGTTTTCCTCTAAGAGCTTTATGGTCTAGTCTTAAATTTAGGTCTGTATTCTGAGTTCATATTCATATATAATGTTACCTATTGGTTCCACTACACTCTATTGCTGTATTAGAATGTTCTAGAATTACTTTTCCCAGCACATTTGTCCCCTCATAAATTCAATGTTCTTAGCACCCTTGTTGATAATCAGTTAACCATACATGTAAAGGTTTTCACTGTACAAATCTTTCCCTTGTTTAATTAACTTTATTCCCAGATATTTTATACTTTTTGGTATCACTGTAAATGAAATTGCTTCCATAATTCTCTTTTTAAGTTTTTCATTGCCAGAACATAGATATGCAACTCATTTTGTGTATTGATTTGTATTCTGCAAGCTTGTTGAATTCAGTAATCAACTTTAAGATTATGTGGAGATGTGGAAATGGTTTTCAGCATGCACCATCCTACTACCTGCAAACAGAGATAAAGATACTTCTTCCTTTCCAAATGGATTATGCTTTATTTATTTTTCTTGTCTTATCTTTCAACTAGAACTTTCAATACTATGTTGAATAGAAGTAGTAAGATTAGGCACTTATATAACATTTCTGGTCTTAGAAGGAAATCTCATAGCATTTCACAATTCAGTGTAAAATATTATCTGTGGATATTCCAAATGTGGGATTTTACTCATAGGAAGGATATTTACCTTCTTTTCCTGCTTATATTACCATTGTAGTTGAACACATCTTTTTGATGTGTTCTTGGATTTGGTTTGCAAAAGCTTTGTTGAGAACTTTCACATCTATGTTCTTGCAAGATGTTGGTCTGTAATTCTCTTTCTTTGTTGGACCTTTATATGGTGTAGGTATCAGAGTAAATGTGGCCTCATCAAAAGAATTGGATAATGTTTCCTTCTGTTTCTATTTTGTGAAATAATTTAAGGAGTATTGGGGTTAAATCTTCTTTGAAAGTCTGATAGAATTCTAGATTAAAACTGTCTCACTCTGGACTTTTTTGGTTTGGAGACTTTTATTTAGTGCTTTTATTATCTTAACTAGATCTGTTTAAATTGCTTACCTGATCTTGATTTAACTTTAGTAGGTGAGAAAATTTTCCGTTTTCTTTTAGATTTTCAAATTTGGTGAAGTATAGGTTTTTAAAATATGTCCTTATGATTCTCTGTATTTTCTTAGTGTCTGTAATTATGTCCCCCTATCATCTTTGATTTTGTTAATTTGGATCTTCTTTCTCCACCATTTAGTTAATTTAGCTAAGGATTTTTTCATTCTTATTGACTTTCTCAAAGAACCAACTCTTTGTTTCATTGATTCTTTGCATTATTTTATTGTTTCTATTTTATTGATTTTTATCCATGAGTTTGATTATTTCTTGCCATCTACTCCCTTTGGGTGTTATTTATTCTTTTTATTCTAGAACTCTCAGCTGTGCTATTAAGTTGCTAATATGACACCTCTCTAATTGTTTTATGTAGGCATTTAATGCTATAAACTTGCCTCTTAGAATTGCCTTCAAAGTGTCCCATATTTTATGTTATGTTTTCATTCTCATTCAATTTTAGAAAGTTTTTATTCCTTTCTGATTTTCTGTATTGGCCCATTTTTCGTTCAGTAGAGAGTTGTTCAGTTTCCATGAATTTGTAAGCTTTGTCTTGTTTCTGTTGTTGAAATCGTGCTTTAATCTGTGATGGTCAGATATGATATAGGGTGTTATTTACATTTTCTTTTGTCTGCTGAGACTTGCTTTCTATCTGAATATGGTTTAAAACTTTTTATGTGTGTATATTTGTATATATTCATTTTTATCTGTTTGTATTTGTACACATTCATTTACATGTTTTTGAACAATATGTCCTGATCGATTTGGCTAACTTCAATAATAAGAAATAAAACCGGTAAGGATGGGGCTAACAATCACTAACTCCCTTTCTCCTCTTCTCTGTTTCACCTCAACTAGAAAGAAAAGCTCAAACTACCAACTTTATTATGGATACAGTTGTTGCAAAACAAAGCCTAGATATACAGTACGGGTGGCTTTCTAACAACAAACTCTGAAATTCAGCACACTTAACCACTCAGCCATGGCAGCATAGACCAGGTACATAGTATAGGCAGGGACAGGAGCTACCTCTGACACTGCTGCAGCAAAGCCTGTGACTGCATCAGGTCAATGAAAAGAGCATAGGACTTGCCACACTCGCCATGCGTCGCATCCATAGTTTGCTGATCATTCAAATGCACCTTGCCCTAGAAATTTGAGAATGGAGTTCATTGGAACTGAGATTATCTGATCAAGGTGGAGGCCTCCCAAGCTGATGGACAGAGGTTCCCATCGAAGAGAGCCAGGAAGTGGAAGCCCAACTTCCAAAGAAGAGAGGAGGAAGCAGATGCTCCTCCTGCCCTGCTGCAGAAGAAAGAAAAATCAGAGCCTGGCATATACTGCCATGCCTTAGATTCCTTTGCTACCCCTAGTAACAGTTTCTGACAACACAATGTGTGTGGAGTGTACCTTGGTATCAAATAGCTGCTCTTGTCATGGAGTTACAAAAATACATTTCTCCCGAGTAAGGTACTGAGTTGAAAGTAGACCATAGGTGGCTTTTAGGGCTCAGCCGCAGGATTGTCAGGTTTGTTTCTCAGCCCCCTGCTCTATGTCCTTCTACCAATTACCTAACCTCTGCGTACCTTGGTTTTTTCTTTCATTAATGACATTACATTAATTGCAATAATATCTATTTCATGACGTTATTTTGGAGCTTAAGTAAATTAGTTCATGGAAACTACTTAGTTACCCGAGTACCCTATAATTATTATCTAACTCTTAATTATCTCCAGTTTTCTTTGTCTACCTTTTTAAAAAATTTGTCTACCCTGAAGAAGAGACATCGACTTTTGAAATTGATTTGTTATAAAGAAACAGAAGCTCTTAAACTTTTATTTCTTAGTTTACAAACCTAACTTCCTCTGGTTTGGGAAGCTTATGGGGTGAAACTCCCCCATGGTGGAAAAACTTCACAAGAGTGCTGTTTCGATCTGACAGTGAAAGGTGGACATGATTTCTGCACCCTGCACATGCACAGAAGTCACTGGGATTCTTACTTCCTCCCCTTCCTGCACAGCTGCCTTAGTGTCAACCACTCTGGGTTGTAACCCTGTTCTGCCCCATAGGTGTGGGCAGAGCAAAGTTGGCAAGACTGTGAAGTCAAGGGCTTTTCTATCTCAAACTGTGCTAGGTGATACAGTTGTGAGTGATATGCTTTGTGCTCTTAAGGCATTTCACTGGACTTTTAGCATAAACTGTCACCCACAGCTCAAGTGGGGATGAGGGGACAAGACAAGCTGGTGAAACCCATAAGAGGGATCTGGGAGCCAAGTTACAGGCCAGAGGCAAATGAAGACAAAAACAGTGGCTTAGGCTTATAAACCGGAAAAGCATAAAGAAGAATCTCAGAACACAGGAGCTGGTAGAGGATACCATTCCATGGGCCTTCAAGAGAGGCCCCAGCTGAGAAGCTAGAATCAACTGGCTCTTGCTTAGGATGGTAGTGGAGCCCAAAGCAAGGGCTCTACTTTACATTTTGGAGGTAGGTTAAGACAGAACTCTGGGCACTAAACCAATTATTATTGGAGGCTGCAAGGATCATACAACCAACATACATAAAACTGAGGCAAGGCCATAGGGTACTTTGTGAAGTGGGGTAGCTTTCTTTGGGAGCTTGTGACACTTGGAATTTATAGTAATAACTGTAATTGTTGAACTATCTATTAAATGTCAACTCTGACAACTACCCTGATATGCATATTTAGCTCATCAAATCCTGATAGTAACTTTCGTACACTTGATTGTAAACACAATACAGGAACTTGCCTTATCCTATTTTCAGCACTGTGTCCAGAACCAAACATACATGGACAAAAGGGTAAACTTCATCACTCCCTGTGTCACTCTGCAGCTTCCATGATGAGATTGCTCCCCCTCTTTCTTCTTTCTTTTTTCTCTTAAGTTATATGAGGGAGTGCTGCAAGGGCAGAGGGCAGATATACAGGGAAGGAAAATGAATGGGATCGAGATACATGATGTGAAAGACACAAAGATTAAATGAAAAGAAAGTCACACGCCTTTGATCCCAGCACTTGGGAGGCAGAGACAAGTGGATCTCTGTGAGTCTGAGGCCAGCCTGGTCTACAGAGTGAGTTCCAGGACAGGTTCCAAAATTACAGTGAAACACAGTCTCAAAAATCAAACAAACAAACAACAAAAATCCAACCAACCAACCAAACAACAACAAACCTTTGCAAAAACAAAATGAAAACAAATATGGTGGCCCAGAAGAACAAACTTCAAAACAACCATAAAGTTGCTTTGAATGCTGAATATGCCTCACAGCACATTTAACTTAGTATTTCCTAAGAATAATTACTGTGTACAGGGGAACTCCTAGTGGGTTATGTTCTTTTCTTACCGGGAATGAAAAAACACCTCATGAGCAGTCTTTGATATCCCTTAATCCTGCTCTTTAGGTGCCTTTGTTCAGTGAGACAAAGACAGCTATTTTATATTATGGTGCTGATCCTTAACTTTAATGAAGGACATCCCTTCTAGAATCTAGTGAAAGTTATAGATCAGCTCCACTTCAAACCTTCCAATCCAAAGTCATATGCTCAGTTTCACAGAAGTCTACCAAATCAATAGACTCTAGATTAAAGCCCAAGTCATTTCAACATATACTACTGAAATAATAATTCAATAAATATTCTGTGAACACCTGGAAACACTTATGCACAAAAGGAAATTTTAGTTCTGATCCTTAGTGCATATAATATGAAAATTAACTCTAAATGAATTATCAGCTAAAAAGTATTACTTCTAGTAGAAAATATTGAAGAAAAATTTTTGTGTCTGTGAATTAGGAAGACCTCTTGACTGTGATGCAGAAGGCATGACATACACAAAGAGAAAAGGAACAAATGGGTGCCATCAAAAACAAAGACTTGTACCCTTTGGAAGTCACTGTTGGGGAAATGAACAGACAAGCCACATATAGGAGAAAATAATTACAAAACATCCATCTTTGTCCTCCTAAATTGGCTCATAGGTCCTGTCCAACAATGCCATTATATTTGTTAACACAAATTTATCATAAACTGGAAAGGTGTAACTAGGTCTCATGTGCTCTTATTACTGGTTCTTTGGCCAAGACTAAGAAGCACAGTAGACATGCTGCTGAGAGGTGTTTATCTATAGCAAGGTAACCAACTTTGGTCCTGCCCACAGGGCTATAGGACAGAATGTCTCTGTCCTGGAGCTCTGTGACCAGAAAGAGTAGGAAACCGAGGGGAAATCCGTGTTCTTTCCAATCTGCAATGGACTATGAAGAAAAATGCTGAGAGACCATTAAAGATAAAGCTGTCTGTAAAGCACATGAAGGAGGTGGTCATGAATTGGGGCTTTACAGAAAGTGATTTACAGAAGCAGGAAGGCACAATGGTGGTGCACGCCTTTAATCCCAATACTTGGGAGGTAAAGGCAGGTAGATCTCTGTGGGTTCCAGGCCAGTCTGGTCTACTGAGCAAGTTCTAGGACAGCTTCCAAAGCTGCAGAGAAACCCTGGTCTCAAAAAAAAACAAAAATAGAAAGAAAGAAAAGAAAAGAAGGAAGGAAGGAAGGAGGAAAAGAAGGAAGGACAAATGAACGAATGAACAAATGAATGAAAGAAAAAGAAAGAAAGAAAGCAGGAAGGAGAAAAGGCCTTGGGCTTGGGATAAGGGAACAGAGAGCTGTGTGCTGCCCTCTGTGACTAGAAAGGAACTATGCCCAACTGCTGCAGGAAGGGTGACTTGAGAAGCTCAAGCTGGTCTGCTCCAGGTCAAAGTGAGACTGAAGAGAGCCAGAGAACTCTTGGCTTGATGAGAGAGCAAGCTTGCCTAGAAACACCGAGTGCCTGTGCAGAGGCAACATTCCTCTATTTCCAGGAATGAACATCTCTCCTGCTCCTCCAGTCAGAGGCATTGATAAATGACTTCCAATAATCTTTATTACAGAGCCAGGTACAGCTGAGAGGTTTCATCAGCACAGCATCCAGGGCTATTACCAAGTGGTCAGAGTTGGTATTAGGGACCTACTCTATATGTCACAGCAGACATAAGCCAAGACGATCCCCACCTTATCTTTCTCTCTCTAGTCTTGTCTCTGCTTGACAGTCTAGTTTCACCCAGAGGGGGAACACTGGAAGAGAACCAGGATTCAATGTCACACAATCATAGCCAGAGAAGGGTTAAAGGAGGAACCTGCTGGGATTCTGCCACAATGACTTCAGTGTGAAATGGCAGCTGAACTGGAGTGGGAATAGAGAGACAAGGGCCAGTATCAGGAATTCACAAAGAAATGAGTTTAATAGTCTGGTATGGGGAGTCCAGATCTTCTGTCTATTCTACTCCCACACCTGGCAAAGCATCGGAAGAGTATGCTTTGGGGTACACAGCTCAGCTCACACTAGAGCATCTTCTTTGGGTTTTTCATAGTTTAGTGTATCTTGACCAACAAAGAGGAAGAGAGAAGGCCACTATGTACTGAACTAGGGGAGCTGTTCTCTTGTGAAAATTAGAGGACAAAATGGGTATTTCCAAAGCTGTTGTTAAAGGCTCCCTTCCCCACCTAACAAAGCAACAGAGGAGAGATTTTGCCTCGTGCCTTCTTCACATGCCTGCCACTGTCCCAGCATCGCCATGGTGACACTGTGTATGTTTGTATGGCTGGAAGGATCCTGGGACAGAAAGCAGAGCCAGGGTGGACCAGAGCAGGGACTCCAGCAGGAATTCCTCTCTCTTCCTCTGCAGGCGATCAGTTAACAGAGTGCTAATGTGCCCTTCTGAGGTTAGTCATCAGCCCTGTTATTTCCAGCCTCTCCAAGAGAAAAAAAAATCACAAACCACAACAGCTACTCTTGGGAATGTTCATGAAAATACATTCTATTTGGGCAAAGTTACAGGGACTATGAATTTCTTTCTGAAAATTCCTTGCGCTGAAGACCAATAGGCCAGCACAGGAAAACATTGTGTCACTGGGCAGATGTCACAGGTACATCAGGACATTCAGTGAGGTCTTGCCTGCCTACTCACCTCCTGACATTTTTCATCTATGTTTCATAGACTTGGGAGAAAATCTCTCAACTTTTGAAAAGGATCCCCTTTCTAGATGAGAACTGCACCTCCAGATGCTTCTGGCTGCTAGAAGAGAGCCAGAGGGGTGCTTGGGAATTCTAGAAAGCCAGCTAGCCTTTTAACCATTTCTTTATCTTCTGAATCACCTCTTAATTTCTCCTTCAATTTGCGCAGCCACAAGTGAACAGCTTCAAGGACTCTAGCCAGCGTGCAACCCAACAGGAGACTAATGCACATAAAGACAAAACTTACTTTTAGGCAAATTGTGCAGCCATATGTGCACTCCCCATCATTTAATTCAATGTCTGGCACATAGCATGTGCCCCAAAATATTTATTAACAAATGAATAAAAGTTTCATAGATGGGTGGGGCAGTGCCAAGAACATATGGAAAGTGACTCCCACTTAGAAGTTTAGTGAGCTTATTTTCATGAGAGGGAGACTGTTGGATTGGATGGAGTAATAAGCTGACTGTATTTTGAGTACTGCAGTCCTTACTCCATAGCACCACCCCTTATAAATTCCTTCTCACAGAAACTTCAGGAGCACAGGGCTCAAATGTAGTTGGTGATGTATTAATAAATCTCAGTTGGCCGGTAGAGCATGTCTTTCTCACTCTAAGGGCCCGCGATTATTGGCAGATGGCAAAGTGGGATGAACGAAAGTCAGACATGAAACAGGCTGAGGAATAACTTAAGGCCTATGAAGATATGACTGTAATCCCAGCATTTGGGCAGTAGAGGCAGGAGGATCATGAATTTAAGGCCAGACTGAGTTACATAAGATCTTATCTCAAAAATAATGACAATAACTTCAGATATAGTAATTTAAAACAGCATAAGCAATCTTCTGTAGGCAGTAACGGTAGTTTATCGGGTAGACAGCACTGCTCCAATTTTAAAATGCCCTGAAATGCACAGAATGAGGATATGTGTGAACTTGCACCCTGTGTCTTTCCTAAATTTACATGCTGCCTTACAGATACTAAACCTATATCAATCCAAAAACTAAAGTCACCAAGTGATCATTTTTCACCTAGAACAACAATCCTCAACCAGGCCAGCTTTGTGCCCCCAGGGGAATAGACATTCTCTTGACCAAATTCACTTCCATTAACTCCTGGGTAAAACACCTTGCTTCATGCACAGTACCCTGAGCATGTGTGGATAAGTCTACACATATCTGCTCCTAAGAGGTAAAGTAAGCAATATGCTTGTAGAGGGCCATTGGTGCTTCCTGCCAAAGCTGTTTATGCAGTGAGTCTTAATGATAACATAGCTATAGACTATAACTATAACCATAATGATAACTATAACTATAGATATTATGTAAACTTGTGAAATATGATTTTTTAAAAGGAATTTGCTATTTTCATTCAGTTTATCACACTTTAATGCAACTTCATAAAGATTGTTGGAAATGAATAACCTCCATGTTACATAAAGGAGCACATGAACACAGAAAAAATAATTCAGCAAAGTGAATTCTTTTTTTTTTTCCAAAAAGCACACACCAGAACTGAAACCCAGCTAATGAACACATATGCCAAAATGGTGACTTTCTTTTATCTCTGAAGTAGGACGTGATTGTGGCTCATCCCATTGGTGGAAGCTAGACTTCAAAGTCTGCCATGATTAGCTAATCAACTTAAATGGAAAGGACCCTTGCTGAAATAGTTACCTTTGTTAGGGGAAAAAATATTTCCCAGAAAGATGAAGCCTAAAAATAAATGCAATTAAGTTAGATATAGACAAAACAGCTTTTAATACTTTGGGTAGAACAAAGTTTTTAAATGCAAGAACGCTATGCATTTACATTGCTTCACTGATGTCATCAAGTTCTCAAACCACTTTTTAAAGAGCTGTAACTGGAAATCATAAATGTTCCTTTATTGGTGTGGTTTATGCAGGAAAGATGACTCCAAACCCCAATCAACCCACATGCCAAGGAAAGGTCTTGGCTCCATTTCAAAACATTGAATGAAAATACATTCAAAATATATTTTCTGTGTTTTGAGTTAAAATAAAATACATATCACATGTATATTTACATTTTTATGATTCTTTGTAGTATCCAAATTTTTATTAGTCTTATCAGGTATGACATCCTCTACCATGTCTGGGTATGACTGCCACACTGAGCATGCAGAAGACATGACAGTAAGCAAAAAACAAAAGGTGATCTGGGGTCAAACTATGATGAGTGTTTGAACCCATGATGTATTTAAGATGGGGTAAGTAATAGAAGCTATTAAAACTTTTTAAACAAGGGAGTAATTTGACCATGTAATGTACTTGGCAACATAGTACTATGGTTCCAGAGCAAAGCATGGATTGGAGGAAAGCAACACTGCAGGTCTAGCTAGGGATGTCTTGCTATAACTCAAAAGATTTCCTGAAATTACTGAATAAAGGAATATCACTGGGGATACAGAGGTAGGAATGGGTCCAGGGGATAACTATGAACTAGTATCCAGAGATCTTAGTTACTGACTAGTGTAGAAAAAAAGGACAAGCCACAAACCACATGCTCAGAGATGTCAGGTGAGTTATTTGCATATAATATCTCTTAAGTAGAAGACAATATAGAGGGTTAGGACTGGAAGATGGGGAGATGAATTTTGAATATGTTTAGCCTTGCCATCCTGTGAGACATGTACCCCAAGAAATAGGATTGAATTCCGAAGTGCAGTGCTTAGAAGAAAGCCTTATGAATGGAGTTATGAGTGGTCATTTTATAGGAATAAATTAAAGTCATAAAAGTCAATCAAAATGTCTAGCTAGAAGTACACAGTAAAAAGTTGGTCTGAGAGAATGTATTTAAAATGTTCTATGAATCAATTAAATTAACCCAACAGAAAGGTGTACAATACAAGAAAAAAAATTCTTAAAAGTAAGAAAAATAAATTGCACAAGAAAAATTCTTAATTTCTTTACTAGCCAAGAAATTGCAATTGATTTTCACAATGAGATCATTTTTATGCAACAGAATAGGCAAAATGTTAGTGTCTTACTGCCTATATCAAATAAGGATTTGAAAAAGTTATATTAATGTGACTCTGAATATTGGTATAATTGATTTGGAAAGTATTTTAATATATATGAGTATCATAACAGATACCCAATAATTATTATCCTAGGTGTACATCCTAAAAACTCTTTAATATATGTGCCAAAAGACATATTCAGAATAATTTTAAAACCATTGTTGTCCAAATAAAAAATAAACAGAGAGGGGCTAGAGAGATGGCTCAGCAGTCAAGAACACTGGCTTTTCTTCCAGAGGACCAAGTGTTGATTCCATCACCTACGTAGTGGTTCACAGCTATCTGTAACTCCAGGTCCAGGGGATCAGGTGCCCTCTTCTGACCCCACAATCATTGCATGCACATGGTACACAGACATATGTGCAGGCACTTATACACATAAAATTAAAAATAAAATTTTGATTAAAATCACAAAGAAACAGAAGAACAGTGGAACTAAGTAACACCAAAATTAAACGGAACTAACAGACATCTACACAACATTCCACTTTAGCACTAGAAAATGCAATTCTTTTTTTTCAACAATAATTTGTCTCAAAATATATCACAGTTAGGATACAAAGCAAATCTTAACAAATACACAGAATTTTAAATTGCATCCTATATTCTACCACAAAGGAATAAAGGTAGCCATCACCAACAAGAATACTGCATGAAAGAAACTAACTCATGAAGATTAAACAACACACTATTGAATAATGAATGGGCCATTTAAAAAATCAAGAAATAAAACCAAAATTTCTAGAACTGAATGAAAATGAAAACATGGAATACCAAAATCTTCTAGATACAGTGAATGTGCTCCTAAAGAAAAGTTTATAGCACTATGCATTCTCATCAAAATGCCAGAGAAAACCCAAATAATTTAATGATATACCTTAATGACTTGGAAAATAAGAACAAATCAAACTCAAAAGCAGTAGGTAGGAGAAACAATTAATAATAAGAGTAGACACTAAAGAAGTAGAAACAACAACAAAAAGTACAAAGGAATCAATGAATTGATTACTTGGTTCTTAGAAGAGGTAAAAAAATTTAACAAACTTTTAGCTAAGTTAATCAAAGAAAGAAAGAAAATACCTAAACTAATAAATATCTCTTAGCCTACTAAATTAAAAAAACATGAAAGAAATTGATTAATTTTTAGATACATATGACCTACCAAAATCAAACTAAGATGAAATAAATAATTCAAGCAGATCTATAATCAACAACAAAACTGAAGCAATAATTTTTTTGAAAAATGTTAACTAAAAATAAGCAAACAAATACAGACCCTGGTGATTTCACTGAAGAATTGTATCATTCAAAAAACTATCTCCCATCCTATTCAAATAGAAAGAAAATATTAATAAAATTTAGGAGAGTGATTGTCTCTGGTGGAAGAAGGAAGCCAGGGGAAGGTATAGAGAAGATGGGGGTACTTTTACAATACGCACATTGCTAAGAAGATATTTGGTTGAGAAAGGGTGCACCAAAGCACCACACATTATCAGTTACACATGGTGTATTAGTCAAGGCTCTCTAGAGTAACAAAACTGATAGAATAAATAAACAAACAAACAAATAATGAGATTTATTAGATTGGCTTACAGACTCTGGTTCCATTAATCCAACAATGGCTGTCTACTGATGGAAAATACAAGAATCCAGTAGTTGTTCAGTCCACAAGGCTGGATGTCTCGTTTTCAGTATAAATCAGAGTCCTCAAGAAGTAGACTCTAATCCAGTGGAGGAACAAATACACGAGCAAGAGCAAGTAGGCAGAGAACAGTGCTTTCTTCTTCGATGTCCTTCATATAGGTTACCACTAGAAAGTGTGGCCCAGATTTCAGGTATATAGTCCCACCTCAAAAAAATCCAGATTAGGGTAGGCCTTCCCTCCTCAAATGATTCAATCAAGAAAAATCCCTTATAGGTGTGCCCAGCTTCTTGGCCACATGTAATTCCAAATATAGACATAACCAAAAATAGTCATAACACATGGGTTTTTTCTTTTAATGAATCAAAAGCACATTCAGATTAGCATAAAACATTTAAAATGTTCTTATATTTATATTTAATTAATATATGAATATATTTATATAATGCATCTATATATAATATATCGTATCTTCTACATTATATATTTATGGTCCATCAAATCAGAGTTCTAGATTCTGGATTTATTCCCTTGCTAAAATGGTTTTTACAGAATGCTTTAGGCCTTGAATTTGCTTCACTACAGGCTCAAATCTGTATCCCAGCTGTAGGACACAGAGGACCAAGGAGTATGCATTTTGGGATGATAAAATTACCTGTGGTTTCTTCTTAGTATCTTCCCATCTCTCTCTAACTCATTCAATTATTAATTTTCATTGCCTTACATTGTATGCATCTGTAAGCCATCTCACATGTTCACATGGTAAGGTAGCACAAAAGTAACCAAAATTAAAATACTATATCCTATCAGAGCAGAAAACATTAAATTTCATATTTTCCCATTTTTGGTTCCTTTTCTCTGGCTGGCACCCTGTTGGAAAGCTTCCGAAGGCTTCTTGCCAGCCAGAAGGTGGAGGTGGCCAGAATAGTTGGTTTGAGACTCTGTCAAAGCAAGTACTGGTGGCCCACTAAGACCGGATGTCTGAATTCTCAGCCAGGTCTTAAGCAAAATCAGACACACTTACGGGGTTTTCAGAGTCCTTGCACTATGAATTTTCTGAGTCCCTGAACTCATACCTTAAGCAGTCCCTCAGCCCTCCAGACTTCAGGGGATAATGGACTTCCTGTGGTTCACACCCTCACTTATAACTCACTATACCCTATGAGATAAAGTTCTTCCTGAGTGGGCAGAGATGCTGATTCCATAGAAATAAGGTCCATTTGATCCAAAAACACCATTTGTATGAAGGTACAACCCCACTGCTAAGGAAACTGATCTTCCTTATATTTTGCCCAACTGAGATAGTGGGGAAGAGGAAATTTTTTCTATACCCTAGAAATGACCAGGAAATATTTCCTTAATATAGAGTCAGTATATTAAGGAAATAAAATTTAAGGAAGTCACAGCTCCGGCCCTGATCCAGCTGTGCAGGACTCAGGGGGGCCCAGAATATAAAATAGGTTTTGGAGACTCACTATGGAGGAAGAATCTGCTTCAGACTCTATGGGAAGAAGTAAGGGAAGCAGTCATTGGCCCTTATCCACCACCCACGTTCTCCCTGGGTCACTACATAGCAATGACCCACACATCATCTTAATAGTTCCCTGTCCATCACATCACACAAGAGACTTCTGCTACCAGAAGTTTACAAGATAGTATTAGATGATGAAGAAAAAGAGAAAGGGGGAAGGGGAGGAAGATAAAGAGACAGAAGAACAGGAGGAGGTAAAGGGGAAGAAATATATTTCTTCATACAATTGCTGTGGCTGTGGCTGTGGCCATGATACAGTCTGTTCTTCTAAGATCTATGCTTAATGCTGAATATTAAAACCACACTGTTGGATCTCAGACACACCTCCATGACCCCCTCTCTCTGCCCCAGGAATTCCCATAGTGAAGGAAAAGGGAGACAGACTTTCTTCTTTCAGACTTGCTCAGATCTCCATACAGTCATTTTTCTTAGCCACCATCTTTTCCCATCATCTTGGTTACTTTTCTATTGATGTGATAAAAAACCATGGCCAAGGCAAATTATAAGAAAGCATTTAATTTGGTTTTACAGTTTCAGAGGATTAGAGTTCATGATGTCAGAAGAAGGAACAACCTAGAGCTTATATCTTGATGCACAAGCATGAGAGAGAGAGAGGAGAGAGGCGAGAGGCGAGAGAGAGAGAGAGAGAGAGAGAGAGAGAGAGAGAGAGAGAGAGAGAGAGAGAGAGAGAGAGAGAGAATTGGCAGGAGTCATTTGAAACCTCAAAGCCCACCCTAATCTCTAATGAGGCCAAGCCTCGTAATCCTTCCCAAACAGTTCCTTCAACCAGGTACCAGGTATTCAAATGTGTGTCAAATGTGTGATCCCATAGGAGTCATTCTCATTCAAATCACCACACCCACGGTCTCTTGAGCAATATTTTTGTTGGTTGAGGTTTATGAAATCCATGCCCTAAGGCACCTGCAGCTTCATCTGTAGAAAGTAAGTTCATGAGTAAAAGAACATCTTTTTGTTGTTGTTCGATGTTCTAAAATACTGTAATAATTAAGACTGGTGGGAAGACTGATATACAACGTAATTATTTATTTTACATGATTCTGTACATTAGGGAAGCATCTTGACATACAATATACTAGGCTTTACATAACGATTATGACTTCAAATTACAGAAAGAAAACACAAAGTCAACTTTTATATACATTAAAACAGAAAGAACCACTGACTAGATGCTGCCCTGACATGTTTCAGAAGACAAATGAGATGACCAGTGAATCTAAACCCTTGGTGGCACACAGGAGCAGACAGGTCGCTCAGGCTTGGCACAGTGAGGGAAAGCGGCAGGGAAAGACATCTGAAAAGTCGCTTTGCTGTCAGGCATGGTGGGGCACATCTGTTATCCCTGTACTTGGGAGGTGGAGGCTGGGGCATCAGAAGGTCGAGGGCTTCCTTGGTCATACAGTGAGTTTGAGGCCAGCCTGGGATACATGAGACGCTATCTAATAAAACAAAACAGAGAATGTCACCTCAGCCACAGACAGTGTAGACATATGTAAAGCAGTCTCCAATCCAACAGTAAAGAGTGCTTGGAATCAGGGCTGGGGAAATATCAGTGGCAGACAGCACTGGTCTGGTTATAAGAACTTGGGTTTCATCCTGAGCATACGGAACAAAATGCAATCACAAAGGAGAATGGTGAGTGGTCAGGTTAGCAGTTACCGAACCTTGTATCTAGACTTCTAACAACTTACAACTGTCATTGGCTTTTCCCTCCTTAACCCAAGTGTTAAGAAGCTTTGAGGTGGTCAGGAGTCAGTCTTGTTTCCATTGCCAGAAACTACCTGGCAGTAACAGGAAAAACAAAACCACCTTTTCCTCCGTAGAAAAGGAAGTACTATTTTTAAGGTCACTTTAGATTTTGTTTGTCCTATATTCTAAGTCTTTAGTAAATGTGATGTTAACAAGGAGAAAGTTGCTGAAAGAACACAAACAGGAAACAGAATAAAGCAGAAGACACACTAAAAAGTCACAGTAGCCGGGCAAGAGTTAGTTCCAGGACAGCCTCCAAAGCCACAGAGAAACAAAGGTCACAGTTTACTAAACATTAAGGTGAGTAAGGACTGGGTATGCCTGTTGACGTATATGACCCCAGATGGAGAAGGTGGGAGGAAGATCTCAAGTCTAAGGCTACCTCAGCTACATACTGAGTTGCAGACTAAAACAAAAAGAAAAAGAAAAGAGAAGAACCAGGATGTATTTCTTTCCCACTTACAATGTATATAGCAGTCAGGAGGAAACAGTGAGGCTGTATGGGTTTCAAGAGAAAAATTCTTTGAGGTATATAACCAGATTTGCTTTAGGAAAACGAGCTTACATCACAAATACAAATGGGGAGGGCTTGTTCCAAAACTTAGGCACCAACCACACTGGCTACAGCATGGAATCGAAAAGGCAAGTAAGGTGAATGCTGCCAGGGAGAAGAGCAGGAGGGCTACTGGGGTAAAGAGGGGCTCTGCAGTAAGGAGGGCCAGCCAACAGCACCGAGGAGGGGGCTCTGGCTGGAAGCCTGGGCACCACCAGCACACAAATGCTCCCACAGGGTACCCACTGGCTGAAGTGATTTACAGTATTATTGGGTAGGAAGAACATACAATAGTTTGTGGAGTTTAACCCATGAGTCATTTCTCTGCCAAACTGGCATGAATATTAAGGCCTTTTTCTTGGTTTGTATATAGAAACTGCACATGGCATTCTCATGTGAACAGCTTGATTACAGCTCAGGCTGTTTAATGAATAAATTTCCATCATTTTGTTAAGATCACTTTAAAATAAGGACCAGGATGAAAGCCAAACATGATGGCTCATGCTTGTAATCCCAGCATTTGGGAGGCTGAGACAGGAGTTTGAGGCCAGCCTGAGCCACAGTTTAAGATCTTGTCTCAAAACAAAAAGAAAGGAGGGACAGGTCAGACACTGAGCTTTCTGTGGGGCCTTCCTGCTGTGATCTAGAAGGGATAAAAGAACATCTTTCAAATGTATTTAAGTCATCTGCATGCAAAGAAAGCCATTTAGCCTATGTATGTAAAACCTCACCCATTTCTCAACATTTACTAAAGGCTTGTGATTGAGAGAGACCATCATCACACCTGATAATGGAGAAGAAAATCTAGACCAAAAAGAACTCAGTCACAAACCCAGTGTATCCTCAAGACCAGATCATAAATTTGCCTATTTAAAAGCCGTGCACGGGACTTCTTAGGTCTTGACATGTCAGTTGGATGAACTAGACAGTACCAGGTGTGGTATTGGAATCTGTAGTAAAAGAAATACTGGACCCCTGTAATATCCAGTCAAAGTCAGCTCCTGACCTACTGGGAGAAAAGGAGCCCCCCCTCCAAAAAAACTGGTCATAGGACTACTTCCTGCTTGAGGACATCTCAGAGGCAGTCAAGGCTTTATAGTAAATCCAGGGTAGCACAGAGTCCCACCCTGGAGATGAACAAATAAATGTTCATGTGAGGTCACTGAAGTCTCTGGCCCTGCCTAAGCCCTCAGCTCTCCTTTCCATACCAAGGTACAATTCCAGCCCTTTTTGGCCAAGGGGCAGCCTCTATGCCTCTCCTCCTCCTTGGCTTTTGCTGATGTAGAACAATTGTAATGTCTCAGTCAAATGGTAGAATAGCAATAGCATCTAGAAAAATTATTATTGAAAACACAATTCTCTGTGTTTTGGCTCTGACCCAGCTTCTCCCTCCCTGCCTGGGGCCTTCTCTGAGGCAGCCTGCCTGGGTCTCTCACTTGGCTTGTCCCCCAAGTCACCCCGACACAGAGCACACAGAGGGGTTTCCACGCCTGACTTGTTCTACTGGCATCTACAGTCAGACCCTTGCTCTTCAAGCTGTTTAATAAAGCTGAGAAATGATATGTAGAAGTAAGCACTTTTTATCATCATGATCCCTGTAAAGAGCCCTACTTAACTATCCCCCGACATCACTGATTCCTGGTCACAGCTTTAAATTACATTTACAGAACATGAGCTTTTCCCTAGGAGGGCATCACCAAAGTGTGTTTCATGGAACACTAGCTTGACAAAGTGTTCCTAAAATACAGTGATTCCATGATTTGAATATACATATTCTCTTGAGTTTCTCATGATTATTCATATCTAACCCCTCATAAAGCCGTTTTTATTGGATTTTGCCTTTTTCTATTAGCAGCTAAGAAGCAAAAAGGCTTTGGAGAAAACATTTTGGACAAGGCTGCTCTGAGCTTACTTTTGAAAAAAAGATTGCCAAAGAATTGGAAAATGCAGCTGAGTATGGTGGTGTAAGCTTTTAATCCCAGCTCTCAGGAGACAGAGATAGGCAGATCTCTGAGATCAAGGCCAGCCTGGTTAAAACAGTGAATTCTAAGCCAGCAAGGGCTACATATATAGTGAGTGTCTGTCTAAAATACAAGAAGGAAAATTCAAACCTGTTTCTTTTAAAAAGTAACTATGATACATAAATGCCAAGTTTAATACATTTTCATGAGCTTTAAAAGCTCAATTCACTCTTTAAGCACAAATAAGCATTGCAATCACATTGCTAGAACACTACTTAGCAAGCAAATATTCTTTGTACTCTATTCCACAGTTTCTTAGACTCCATGGTGAGGGATGAATCACATAACTGAATTCAGAGGGGTCAAGAAAACTGATAATATTACAAGGTTGCAAACATGTGGAGACCAAAAAGTTAACTAAAATCAAATATGATGAATTTGAGGTCTTTATGGTGAAGGGACCAGCTCCCCATTTTGGCAGCCATAACAGCTGAACACTCACTTGCCTGACCTTGTCTTAGTCACTAAGGCCAGATGCCTGCCCCTTTCGGCAGCCATAACAGCCGAACAGTGCTTGTCTGACCTTGTCTTAGTCACTAGGAAGTCAGATGCCTGCCTCGTGACAAGGAACCAATCAGAAGTTAACTGGTGGTGCTACACTTTACGGCTCTGGGTGTGCTTTATGGACAAGTGCACAGCAATGACATGCAGAGCACAACCACCCTGGGAGGGCCTATGGGCCATAACAACCAGTTGACCAACAAACCCTCCAAGCCTGGAGGCACACCAATCCTGAGCCTGTGTGTACCCCTAGACACTCCCCTTAGCTGCCCTATAAGATCTCTATGCAGCCGGTTTGAGCTGTCTTTCCTAGCCATCCGCCATGGTGGATGGATGAAAGACCCAAGCTAACATGGGGTTAGCTCGTTAAACAACTATAATAAAGCCTCGTGCAGTTTGCATCAAGTTTCCACCTCCGCCTGGTGATTGGGGTGACCATGGTCCTGGGCTGACATCCTGGAGGCCTGAGTTTCCGGGGGTCTTACAATGGCATCACTCACCCATGCTGCACTGTGCAACCTCACTGCAGCCTTCGTTCTAAAAACACAAGTACTTGGCATCACATGAACTGTCACACTGTACAACAAATGGTGCCTGGAATGCCTTGTTCAGACTCAAGAGTCCTACGTGCTATAAATTACAGGGTTTTGGTTTTTTATACATATCAAGTTCTCTGCTCCTACAAGCATAATGCTTGAAAACAAAAAAGTGTGGGGTTGGGGACACTTAGTATTTCTCTTCTGGCAATCCTCAGGATATAAGTATTAAATTAATACATCTTTGGATTCTACCATTAGCTTATCTGATTTTAAAATCCATTTCGGTGGTTGACTTTTTTTAAATAAAGTTGTTAAATGCATTTTGGCTTAGGATTGGGACAGAATGTTCAATGATTGATGAAATGATCTCAAACATACTTTTGTTTTATACTACCTATTTATGGGAAGCTGTCTTCTCAGTGATGACTACTATAAAATAAAAGTATCTGTCAACTCTGAGAAACATTGACAGTGCTCTGCATCATCCAGTGTCAAATATTCAGCCAAGACTTGATCACTTATTGAAAACTAAAGCTTTGTTTTATCTCATTATATGCAAATTTGAGTTTGTCTTTAATAAATAGTAAAATTATATGTATAGCAATCAGTTGTTTAAAAATAAATTTCTTTGTGATTTATTTCTAGTAAATGATTAATTTGTTTGCTTATTTTATATACCTATGTACCTAGGGTCTCACAAAAATTTCACAGGTTCAAAAGTGTCATGCATAGAATAAGTTTGAAAATAACTATTCTACAACATCAACTATCCATTCAGCCTATTCCTGGAAGATTTACCTGAGGTCCCCTCTCAACTAGGATTTCAAAACAGACAGAAGATTTCTTACTAGGCATTTGTTACCACTTTTTTCCCCTTCAAATATCTGACTTTTCCCAACCCATCCTACTGGCTAGAATAAGATGCTTCTAGACAACATATGGCTAAAACCAAAAAGAATGATAATACCAAATACTAATGAGGAGGAGAAAATATAGTCATTTATAATTTGGTGGTGGAAATGTGAAATGTATAGCCATTGGGAAAATGGTCTGGCAGTATTATATAAAATTAAATATTTGACTACCTCACAACCTAGTAATTGCACTTTTGGGCAGAATTCCACATAAGGAAAATCTTATTTTTCTTTCAATTCACATTCAAAATATGTATGCAAATGTGCATAGCAGATTTATTTGTAATATCACATGTTATTGTCTGAATTTTTGCCTTTTTATTAATTTATTTTTTACATTCCAATCCCCTCCCTCCTTTCCTCCCACTCTTCCCATTTCCCCCAGCACCCCACCTCCTCAGAGAGGTTAAAGCTTCCCCTAGGAAGTCTACTAAGTGACCAATCATCTCGTTAAGGCACGACCAAGGCACCTCTCAACCTCCCACACCTGTGTCTTAGTTGAGCAAGGTATCTCTCCATATAGAACGGGCTCCGCTAAGTCAGTTTGTGCATTACAGTTAGATCTTGGACCCACTGCCAATGGCCTTATATATTGTCCCAGTCACACCATTGTCACCTATATTAAGGGAGTCTAGTTCAGTCTTATGTAGATTCCCCATTTGTCAGACCAGAGTCAGTGATCTCTCACTAGCTGGGGTCAGCTGATTCTGTGGGTTTCCCCATCATAGTCTTGACTCTTTTGTTCATATTATTGCTCCTCCCTCACTTTGATTGTACTCCAGGAGTTTGGCCCATTGGTTAGTTGTGGATGTCTGCATCTGCTTCCATCTGTTTCAGGAAGAGGGTTCTATCTTCTCTGGGCTTGTGGATTGTAAGATGGGTATCTTTTGCTTTATGTCTTGTATCCACTTATGAGTGAGTACATACTATATTTTTCTTTCTGGTCTGGGGTTACCTCACTCAGGATGTTTTTTTCCTAGTTCTATCCTTTTGCCTGCGAATTTTAGGATGTCATTGTTCCTTACCACTGAGTAGTACTCCATTGTGTAAATATACCACATTTTCTTTATCGTTCAGTTGAGGGACATCTAGATTGTTTCCAAGATCTGGCTATTATGAATAATGTTGCTATGAACATAGTTGTGCAAATGTCCTTGTGTTATGAATGTGCCTCCTTTGGGTATATACCCAAAAGTGCTATTACAGGGTCTTGAGTAAGTTTGATCCCTAATTTTCTGAGAAATTGCCATACTGATTTCCACAGTGGCTGTACAAGTTTAAACTCGCACCAGCAGTGGAGGAGTGTTCCCTTCTCCAACACAAGCTGTCATTGGTGGTTTTAATCTTAGCCATTCTGATCTGTCTAAGATGGAATCTCAGAATGGTTTTGATCTGCATTTCTCTGATGACTCAGCATGTTGAGCATTTCCTTAAGTGTCTTTCTTGCCATTTGAGATTGTTCTGTTGAGAATTCTCTGTTTAGATCTGTATCCCATTTTTAATGGGATGATTTGGTAGTTTGATGTCTAGTTTCTTTTGTTCTTTGTATATTTTGCAGATCAGCCCTCTGTCAGATGTGGGGTTGGTGAAGATGTTTTCCCATTCTGGGGGGAGCTGTTTTGTCTTGTTGACCATGTTCTTTGCTTTACAGAAGCCTCTCAGTTTCAGAGGTTCCATTTATTAATTGTTGATCTCAGTGCCTGTGCCACTGGTGTCTTATTTAGGAAGTAGTGCCTATGCATTCAAGTGTATTTCCCACTTTCCCTTCTATAAGGTTCACTATGGATGGATTTATATTGAGGTCTTTGATCCATTTTGACTTGAGTTTTGTGCATGCTGATAGATACGGATCTATTTGCATTCTTCTACATGCTGAGAGCACCATTTGTGAATTTGTTTTCTTTTTCCATTTCATATTTTTAGCTTTTTTGTCAAAAAATCAGGTGTTCATAGGTGTGTGGGTTAATATCGGGGTCTTCCATTCCATTGGTCCACCTGTCTGTTTTTACACCAATACCAAGCTATTTTCATTGCTATACCTCTATAGTAGAGCTTGAAGTCAGGGATAGTGATGCCCCCACATGACCCTTTATTATACAGGATTGTTTTGGCTATCCTGGGTTTTTTTTTTTTTTTCCGTATGAAGTTGAGCATTATTTTTTCAAGGTCTGTGAAGAATTGTGCTGGGATTTTGATGGTGAATGCATTGAAACTGGAGATTACTTTTGGCAGGATTGCCATTTTTACTATTTTGATCCTACCTATCCAAGAACATGGGCGATCTTTCCATTTTCTGATATCTTCTTTAATTTATTTCTTTAAAGACTTGAAGTTCTTGTCATACAGGTCAGTTAGAGTTACCACAAGATACTTTATGCTATTTGTGGCTATTGTAAATGGTGATGTTTCTCTAATTTCTTTCTCAGCCTGTTTATCATTTGCATATAGGAGGACTATTGATTTTTTTTAGTTAATTTTGTATCCTGCTACATTACTGAAAATATTTATCAGTTGTAGGAGGTCTCTGGTAGAATTTTTGGGGTCACTTATGTAAACTATCATATTATCAGCAAATAGCAAGAGTTTGATTATCTGAATTTTTATTCCCTGTAAATATTCATATTTTGAAAATTCTAATCTCTAGGGTAATAATGTTAGGAAGTAGGATCGTTAGGTTGTGATTAAATCATAAGGACATACCTTCATAAACAGAATCTGTGTCATTAAGAAAAAGACCCAAGGGAGGTCCTTCATGTTTTCCACCATATGAAGACACAGCAAAAAAAAATGATTATGCATGAACCAGAAAGCCAACCCTCACCAAACACCAATCTGCTGATGCCTTGAGGACGTCTCAGCTTCTAGAACTGTGAACTATATCTCTGTTGTTTCTAAGTCATCCAGTTAACAGTACTTAATAACACCAAACCCAAAGGTACTTAACTATACAATCCATAACTGGGAACAGCAGGCATGCCCTCAATGAGTGAAAGTAATCGACTATTTATATATTCAACTTGCACAGGTAGCAAGAGAACTGTGATGTGGATAAAGTCAATCAAAAATATCACATATCATCTGATTCCATAACACTCTTGAAATGATGAAATCACAGAAGTAAAGACAAGATTAGTAATTACTGGGGATGGGGTAGGATTGAGAGGAAGCAGATGTAGTTATTTAAAGGGGAAGCAGAGAATCTTGTGGTGATGGGAGAGTTCCAGATGTTGACTATGATGATGGATGCTGTTTCCTATACATGTGATAAAATCATAACAGAACTTCACACAATAAATGAATACAGACAAAAAGGGAAATCCCAGATAACACTGATGGTTGTGATACTGTTACTTTGAAGAAACTGGACAAAGAATACACAAAATAATATGGCCACATAAGAAAGGGGATTATAAAAATGTGTGTGTCAATGAACCCTCATGCTTTCACCAAAGACAAGATGTTCATAACACACTACTAATAGTTTGCTTTTCTCTGTTGGAAAAAAAGACAAGAAATAATACTAATTTTAATGAAGAGATGAGCATTATATGGGAAAATGTTTTCCAACAAGAGTTTTTAGATCATGGATTTCCTTGTGAACATGCTCTGATGGGTACTCAGCTAAGTCCTTACAGAGACACTGAAGATTTCTAAAATGTTCTCTCATGTCTGGGACCTCAGCTGTGTACATCATTGAGCCCTGTGTTTTGGGGTGTTTTTTTCCCTTGAGGGTAATTATAAAAATTACAGTGTGTGTGTGTGTGTGTGTGTGTGTGTGTGTGTGTGTGTGTGTGTGTGTGTGTGTGTGTGTGTGTGTGTATTTGAGGTGACTTACATTTTCAGGTTTCCTTTCTTCACATTAGAGAAGACTAGAAGGAAGATAATTTAACCAGAACCGGCATTGTTCCAGAATAAAAATAGAACAACCCAGAATAACCATTGAAAGACAGGGTTACTGCAGTGTTATGCTTTTAGGCTCTTTAGAACAGGAAAGAGTCTGTTGCTCTCCAATCCACTCATGTGGTCCCAGTATTCCTAAAGGACCAAACCAGGGAGCTTCTACCAACACGAAAATACTTATTTCCCAGCAAAAGATTGAACTATCTGGCTTTCCTTAAACCCTTAACTTTAGCTTTAAATTGCTAACATGCAACTTAAAAAGGGAACTGGTAGATGACCAAGTGTCACTCATGGGACCATATGGTTTGTAGGCCAGAAACTTAAAATCAGCAAACATCTAAACTGAGGTTTTGACTCAGTTTATATAGAGCTTTTGCCTGTTTCTTACATGGACCCTAGATTCAATCCTCTGAACTAGAAAAAAAATCAGTGAATTCCTGTGTTCAACTATTTAGTGTTTTCTGAGATCAAAGACCCAAGGAAAAACCTAGAGTGTGGAGAAGGAGTGTTTTTCCAGAGGAAAGGGTTGAAGGACCCCAGCTTAAGAAATTTGAAGAAGGAATGCATATGAATGAAAGTGATGCTAACATCAGGACAACCAGGTCAAAGAAAGAAGGTACATAGTCAGATTTCTGTCACTGTGACAAAGTACATCATGATCAAATTATAAGTAAGGAGGATTTACTCTTCCTCATGGTTGAGGTCCATGGTTGAGTTGGCTTGTCCCTTTGAGACTATTGCAAGAAGTACATGCTAAATTAGCTCTGTTCATTTCCCAATGGCTGGGAAACAGAGGGAGGAAAGAGCTGTGTACCAATATGTGCTTGAAGGGCAAGCCCTGTGACCTAATTTCTCCTCACTAAACCACACGTCAAAAGAGTCTACCATCTGCCTGTCACAGGCTGGGGACCATACATTCAACATGTGGGTCTTTGGAGGGCATTCCAGATACAAAGTAGATCATACATCTTCCTTGGAGAGGTCTAAGATCTGAAGTTTCTGTCTTACTGAAATAAAGTGAAAAGCCAAATAAAAGTATAAATTCAACCTTTGTTCATATTGGGAGAACTTTTTCTTGTGAGTTTACCCTAAACCTGTCCACAGGAAACTGTATAAGTAGCACAGCCTATTGCCACACTGTGGGGAGATGGCTGCTTCTCTGCATTGGTCTCTGCAAACCTGTGGAGAATGTATCAACAGCTTAGTTTCTTAACTGAGGCCACACAAGTCTGTGGGACCACATGTCCTTGACCAGCTCATTCAAAGTCTCCAGTCTTAGCCTGTTGCTATACCATCTTCTGAGGCTAACACCAATGTTGGGTAGTGAGGCAGACAGTAGCAGGCTTGTAGGCTATTGGGAATAGACTGGGTTAGAGTCAGTCTTAGGTTAGAATTCTTTTTTTTAAGTTTATTTATTTATTGTACATCCTAGTTGCATTTTTCCCTCCATCCTCTCCTCCCAGTCTCTCTCCCAACCCCCTCTTCTGTTCCCACAACCCAATTCTCTCCTCCTTCATTTCTGTTTAGGAAAGGGCAGATCTCCCATGAGTATCAACAAAACATGCCATGTCAAATTACAATAAGTCTAAGCATCACACATAGGATATACATACACATATATAAAAATTAAAATTAAAAACTTCCAAACACTAGAAATATAAAATGTTGACAAGTATATGGCACAATCAGAAATGTTTACATTATTGTCAAGGGGGGTGTAAAGTTGTTAGGAACATAAGTGAAACCATTTTGTCTGACTTGAAAACCATTGTGTGTGGCTTGGAATAATATAAAGCTTGCCAGATAGGAGCTAGCCACAAGGCAAGTCTGATAGGAGCCAAGCCTAAGGCAGGCTTTGATATGCTAATGAACAAATCCCAGGGTGGCATTGCTATGTCAGTTAACCGGCCCTAAGCTGGTTAACTCCAATAGCATGCCCATTGGAATAATACAAAAAATGGAACTTCAAAGATGGCCCTTACTGTTGTAGCTCCAAGTTCCCAAGACATTTTCACTGAAACCTATTGGCACAGGGACTTTGAGACTAGGCACTGTGTGGCTCGGGCTTCAGCAGTTCTGGAGTATCTGACACCATCACTCAGTCACACATACCTCCCGTCATTGCTAACAAATGGCCCATGCTCTCAAGGACCTTCTGGGACCTCCAACAGTGGCATCATACAGGCCCACCACAGTTAAAGGACCTCATAGCAAATGCAGATGGAGCTTGGAGACCATTCCTCAGTGGAATCTGTAGCAGTCTCTACTGGATCAATCATTCCTGCTTGGTGGGTTGTCTGTTGACATGAGATCACCATAACCTTTATGATAGCATGGTATTTTAAGGAATGCTTTTTGCGAATACACTGTGCATATTCAAAGGCAAAAACAAGAACATCCAATTAGTTTCTCTTAGCTGCTAGACCATTGATGTCTTCCAACAATAAGGTGTTCAAACTTTGTAAGTTTCAGAGAGATACTGTAAATCCAAATGGTTCAATTGCTTTGTAGGTTATAAAACACTGTTCCTATAGTCCCCTGACCCTCTGAATTCATGCAGGAGCTTAATCACTAATGACATATGTTAATTGTGTTAAGAAGCTGAAAACATAACAGCCACTTTGGAAATCAGTATGGGGGTTCCTTAGGAAAATAGGAATCAGTCGACCTCAAGATCCAGCAATTCCACTCTTAGGCATATACCCGAAGGATGAACATTTCATACAACAAGGACATCTGTTCAACATGTTCATAGCAGCATTATTTGTAATAGCCAGAACCTGGAAGCAACCTAGATGCCCCTCAACTGAAGAATGGATAAAGAAAATGTGGTACATTTACACAATGGAGTGCTACTCAGCAGGGGGTGGGGTAGGGACAATGGAATATTGAAATTCGAAGGCAAATGGGTGGAACTAAAAAAAAAAACATCCTTAGTGAGGTAACCCAGTCACAAAAAGACAAACATGGTATGTATTCACTTATATATGGATTTTAGACGTAGAGCAAAGGATTGCCATCGCTCCAGAGAAGCTAGTAAACAAGGAGGACCTGAAGAGAGACGTACCTGGTTCCCCAGAGAAGGGGAAAAGGACAAGATCTCCTGAGCAAACTGGGAGTACAGGGGAAGGGGAGAGGGAGTTCAGAGAAAGAGAAAGGAAGATGAGGAGTAGGGGGAAGGATATGAGGGAGCAGGAAGATTGAGTCAGGGGAAGAATAGAGGAGAGCAAGAAAAGAGATACCTTAATAGAGGGAGCCATTATAGGTTTAAAAAGAAATCTGGCACTAGGAAAATGTCCAGAGATCTACAAGGATGACCCCAAATAGCAATCTAAGCAATAGTGGAGAGGCTACCTTAAATGTGCTTCCCCTGTAATGAGATTGACTATCTTAAATGTCATCCTAGAGCCTTCATCCAGTAGCTGATGGAAGCAGAAGCAGACACACACAGCTAAGCACTGAGCCAAAATCCTGAAATCCAGTTGCAGAGAGGGAGGAGCGATGAGCAAAGAGGTCAAGACCATGTGGAGAAACCCACAAAAACAGCTGACCTGAACAAGGGGGAACTCATGGTCCCCAGACTGACAGCTGGGAAACCAGCATAGGACTGAACCAGGCCCCCTGAATGTGGATGTCAGTTAGAAGGCCTGGAGAGTCTATGGGGCCTCTGGTAGTGGATCGGTATTTATCCCTAGTGTAGGAATGGACTTTGGTAGCCCATTCCTCATAGAGGGATACTCTCTCAGCCTAGACACATGGGGGAGGGCCTAGGCCCTGCCCCAAATGATGTGACAGACTTTTATGATCCCCTATAGAAGGCCTCACCCTCCCTGGGGAGCAAAAAGGGGATGGGGGGTCAGTGGGGAGTATGGAAGGTTGGGAGGGAGGGGGAACTGGGATTGAGATGTAAAATAAGATTGTTTCTAATCTAAATTTTAAAAAACAGAATACAAAAAGAGGAATTCAAATTTTTAAAAAAAAAGAGAAGTTGGAAACAGAAGGGAACAATAGGAGGTCATTAAGATTAGGTACAGTTATCATATTGGAGGTGCTATGATTAGCTTCTAGTTGCTCTATAATGAGAAGGGGGGAAGGAGAAGGGGGAGGGATGGAGGAGAGGATAGCAAAGGGACCAGTTATTCCCAAGACAGATATGTACTGCATAGTCTCTTGGCATGTGATGCTCTGGGTCTTCTTGGGACTTTGCCATCAAGAATGCCATCAACAGATGTGAATCCGCTCATTCCAAACCTTTGATCTAAGTAAACTTTTCTTTGTAAAACTAGCTTGCTTCAGGTACTGCATTATAGCAATGTAAAAAATGAGCTAATGTAACTATGACTTGAAGTAAAAGGGTAGCTTTTACTAGCAGCTAGACTAACTTTATTGAATATTTTTCCCAAAATAGCCCATAGATTCTGATAAGGCAAAGATTCCAGGTCCTATTCATAGCAATAGTCTCAGTTTTCTTTCCGTGTCTGGCATTTTAGAGGAACTTGGGAATGTTAGTTGATGGGAAAACCTCAGAGAAGCTCTTGTTCCCTGAACAAATCTGAACGGTGATCAGAACATGGACAACATGAAACGCAGCTTTCACATTATGGTTCTAGTCCTCCTGCTGGGCTTTAGGAACCGGAACTAAAGGGTGATGAGATGACCCTTGGTACCATTTAGAAACCCTTCCCAGTACATTGCTGCAATGTCTCTGCTAAACCCTAAAGCCTCACGTCTCCTCTTAGCTCGGTAACATCTGTGTGTTTCCTCAAGTCCGTTCCCAGATTTGATAAATATAGAAGGCTGAGCAGAGTGAGGCAGCTCTAGGAAATGAGAGTGGGGATAATGGGTCCCTGTGCCCTAGAAATCTGGCACTGCTGGACTGAGCTAAATTAGGTGCAAAGAAGCCATCTGGTCAATTTAGTTTTAATCCCATCAAGTTTTTGAAAAACACTTGCCAGTGGATCGGGAGTGAAGGGAAATTTTAAAAATAGTATAATTAGATGTGATGCCAGCAAATCATGTCACCAGCCACCCAAAAGCAAGAAAGGAAAACAAAGTAGACATTGCAAACATGATTAAATGAATACAACAAAATAAATAATACTAAACCCAAGCAGGCTCCGGCCGTAGCCCCCACATCTTTCTCAGCAGCTCCTTGCCCTCCCTGTGCTTGGCAGGCTACGATTGATTAGCAAGGTTCAGCAGTGCCCAGGAATGTGTGTGGGGAGAACTGCCAGGCACTGCTGCCCAGGCAGGCTATTTGCAAGAGGCTGGGTATGGTGGGACTAGTGGCATCAGCAGGGCCCTGATGTTGAGGTACCTTACATTACACCAAGTTATCTGGCCTCCAGGATACAGATGTGCACCACTGCTCACCAAGAGAAGAAAGGCAGCCTACTGATGTATTTCTAGGTTTGAGCTTGTCTGTACCTAGGAACTGCTACTCAGAAAGTGCCATACCCTCTTGAGTCTCTGAAAACACATGTTCAAAAGTTCTTTGTAGATACCAGATTCCCTACTTTAGTGGGGATTTACAAGAAATCTTAAAATTCCAGTGCTAGAAGATTTCATACCAAGCCATACCCAGAGGCCCCAGATCAAACCTCCAGAGACAGCAGTTAAAAGGAGTGTCTGTCTCTATTGCTCTATCTGAAAGCACATTCAAGATCAAAGCTACCAAGACACCAAAAAGTCAGCACCTTCCCTCTGATGTGACCTGTTCTATATCCTGCCAGATGTGTGCGGGTGGAACACTATGGAAAGAACTGTGTCCACCTGGCAATAGGATTTGATGTCACAGAGTGCCCATCTCAGAGCCTGTAGACATTGGTCTGTGCCTCAGTCTACCACTTGTTGAGTCTACAATCATGGTACATGACAGAGAGTCTATGGCATGCAACTTGCTCTGGGATAAAAGAGGCTATAATGTTCTATCTTCATAAATTTGACGAATGAATGTTAGGTGTTGCTATCATAAAAGGCTCTCTTGAGAACTTACTGGAAACACTCAGAGATGAACATGTGGCAACATGTATACCCAGGCTGGGAATCATGCAAATGGTTTCTTTCCCAAAATTATCTGTGAGTCCTTCAATTCCCTGAGCCCCTACATCTTCACTTGCTAAATGGCAGCATAAGAGCAGATGTTTGCCTGAAGTACTTTCCAATACCACAGCTATTGTATATAAGGAAGCTAATCATGGGAAGGTTGACATAGGACTTGAAAAGACTGACAAGGACTGCCCATGGCACAGATCTCCATATTCAAAGGGAGGCTGGCACATTTCAACCCACGGGCCATATCCAGTCTGTAAATAAAGCATTACTGAAACACAGCTGTGCTCATCCATTACCATAGCTACTTTCATGCTAGAACAGCAATTGAATAGTTTTGGACAAAGCTGTATGGAGACAAAGCCTGGTTACTTACTGTCTTGCTTTTAATGAAAAGTTTGCCATCCCCTATTCTAGACTATCCTGGGGGGATTTCAGCAAAGTATCAAACAACAATTTACTACAATTCTGTGTTTGTTTTTAAAGAAAGCTTGAAAATCAAATTAGTAATCTGATAAATGTTTATGCTTTTACTTTACATTTTGATAAACTACTTGGATTCTTTATCATAAGACAATATCACAAAATAATAAATTTGTCAATCTGAAGGAAATGCCATTAATTTTTTCATATCTTTTTGTTTTATTTTGTGTTATCTTGTTTTTCTTTCTTTTCCTTCTTCTATTGGCAAGTTTTGTTCAACATTCATGGCATTTTTATTAATTAATTTTTATTTTTATGTGGCTGTTTTGCCTACATGTATGCTTATGCAGCCCTTGCATGCTTGGTGCCCACAGAAGCCAGAAGACATCAGATTCTCTGGAACTGGAGTTATAGACAGTTGGGAGCCACCATGCGGGTGCTGGGAATTGAACCTGGGTCTTCTTCAAGAGCAACAAATGTTTCCAACTACTGAGTCATCTCTCCAAACCCCTTCATATTATTTTTATCATACTGAAATCGTTTTAGGCCACATGCTATGTTTATAGACGAAACACAAACTTTTCTTCCAAACTAAATAAAAGGAAGGCAGACTCATTATTTTGAAGGGACTGAATCTTGGTCACTGAGTGCAAATCAACCATGTCCTCCAAAAGAAACCCCTCAGCCCTTTCTACTTTGTACCACTCCTATCCTGAGTATCACATCTCCTTTTCTTCCCACAGCCACAATCTCTTCCAGAAAAGCCATGACCCACAGATGGACAGAAAGACAGAAAGAAAAGAGACAGAATTCCTAAAATGTCTGAGACTCTCACAGTTACACAGTGCAGGAATACTGAAAAGTAGGACATGGACCCTGTGGAGGAAGATGGATCCCCAAGAAAAGCTGCACCAGTTCCCATTCATCACTGTCTCTAGCCACATAGAGTATGAAACAAGAAAACCATGGGAAGGGAGAAGAAACGGAAGTGGAGGTGCCACCGTGCAGGTGGGACTCTGGGGACCAACATGCAATTATCTACTCTATGAACCTGGGGGACATTTACACATGACCACACATGAGCCTTTGCTCCTATGACTGCAAGAAGTGCGTTACCTCCTATTTATAGTTGTGGTACTACACACCCCATCATCCCAAATTAGTTTTAGCTCTTGAAGCTGTTAATAATTGCGTTCAACTGCTCAGTCTTCCCTAGGCTTTCCTTCTGTCATCCATGCAACTAAAATTAATGTGAGCATCAGCCACTTGTCGGTTGGTAAAACGGCATCATTCCCCAACTTAGTTAGTGCTTCCTGTTGGCTAAGTTGCGTGTCTCTAGAATATTCCATGGTAGAGGAAGGTTTCCAGTAACAAGAGAAGGCAAACTCTCAGTGTATAAACATGTTCACGCTTCATTTAATATCACATTTGCTAATGTTGAATTACCAAAGCAAGTTTCCCAGTGTTTGTTACTATAACACATAGCTGAGATAATCAACTTTTAAAATAAAAAGGTTTGCTTTGGCTTATGATTTGTAGGTTTCTGTCCATGATCTGTTGACCCTTGTCCTTTAGCCATGTGGTAGCACATAATGGCAGAAGGCTATGGTAAAGAAAAAGTCACTTATCTCATTACCAGAGAACAAATAGAGAACAGAGACACATGGGTCTTTGGGGGACATTTCAAATCCAAGTTGTAGCATCTGGATCAGCTCAGATCAAAGGAGTAAAGATGAAATGCTCACCTCGTGGTCGAAAGCACAGCAAAGGTACCATCCTCAGGATGTGGATCCAGAGACAGGAAGGCTCTCACCTTCCACAAGGTGTCACACCATCTAAGTTCACAGAGGATGAACTCAAGACCGGAGTAGCTGCAGTTTGTTAAGGTAGGGGGGACTTTAAGAAAGGACACTTCGGGGAGTCAGAAAAAACATGAGTTCACAACTGAACCCCACTGCTCACTTCCTGCGTGAGTGGAGGTGAACAGTTTAATCCCTCCTAATTCTATTTCCTCAACTGTAAATTGTGGTGGTATTCCCTATCGCACACAGAGGAGTGTTGTCCACAGTACCTGCAGTAGAGTCTGGGAGATGTGGCTTTCTCTTGCAGAAATCTGGGTCTCTGTGAGTGAGACAGCAGCTATAGTTGTACAAGGAATATGGGTGTGGCTCTCCTGAGCACTGAAATTAGGTTGTGACAAATAACAACACAGTGATCCCCAATATGCTACCTCTCATATCTAAACCCACTTGTCACTTGAAACGAATTGGCTGTAAGGGGTCCAGGGCTTGGAAACTTGCATTAGGGTAATCATACAAGGGGGTATTCGTGCTATCATGCCCAACTCTCTCCATTGTAGCCTTACACTGGCCAGCCAAGAATCCAAACAATTTGGCAAAAGGTGAAGCTTGACTTTATCTTGATTCCATTAAAGGATCTGAATGAGCATCAGCATTCCTCTTAGGAGCTAGCCATAGGCCAAGGAGCAAAGACAAAACCAGAGACTATATCTACAACAGGAACATGGGGGCTGGGAGAACACGTGTGTACACGAATACACATGTGCAAATGCCTTTGCTTCTATGACTGCAGGCAGCCATTCCCTTCCATTCATAGCTATCTATTCCTGAACATGCAAGCATCCCTCGAGGGTGGGAACAGACAAAGGTGAAGGAACTAGAAAATGGGAAATCACTGAGCATCAACACTTGACAAGGCAGAGTTCAGCACTTGTCCTCTGGGTGCCAGGCTGTGGCTCCCAAACAGTCTGAGTCTTGTAGCAGTCAGTGTTTAGAATCTCAGTGCTACTCCACAGCCAGATTGTAATGTACTTCCTGGCAGGAATCACCCTCATAATTAGAGTGCTTTGGGGACATTAGGAGAATATGTTTATGTAAAGCTCTGAGTGGTTCTTGGATACAGTACTAGGACCTTAAAATGGCATGCTCACAATGGTGACTACACGCTTACTGCATAAATAACCAAAACCCATGGGCTGGAGACACAGGAGCTTCCCAATACTTGTACCAGAAGTGCTCTTTTCAATGCTTTCAGAAATACTAGATGGCTGAGAATATTAGATACTAGAAGTCCAAATGATTAAAATGAGGGAGGTTGGATAACTTATTTTGGTTTCCTAACTTTAGCACTTAAAACTCCATGTCCAAGAAACCCATGAGTTTCATGCACACCAAGATGGTTTGAGTATCTCAGTCACCAATATAGTTACCAAGCCAAGGGTAAATTCAGTCCTAGATATATACTGAGAAGCAGCAAAGATCTGGTGGCAGGAATAAATTAAACAAGGCAGTGAAGAGTATATGTTGGTCCTAAACTGGTCCTTACCCTTTATGTTAAGGTACAGGGAGAGGGGGAGAGAGGAGGGCACTTACTGATTGATAATTGAGGACTGGCTTGTCCTAATAGAAACTAATAGGTCTGGAGACTGGGGGAAAGTTACTATTGTAACCTTATGTCAGAGGCAATCTGGAGACAAAATTTGTTCATGCTTGGGAAATGTCAATCTGTTTCCTCTTCCAGGTTTCATCTGTTTAGATGAGACCCCTCAACCTATGGAGAGCAACATACTCAATATCCAATCATGTAAATGTTATCTCATCCAAAAAAACATCTTTGTGACAGCATTTCACACTGGTACCTAACCAACTATCTGAGAACTATGGTCTAAAGAACTGATCCATGTAATTAACAACTGCACCTACTCAGATGCTAATCAAGCCAAGTTCCCTACTCCTGACAGACAGCAGGCAGCATCTTACATTCTGGTGGAACATCCTAGGAAGGATGTCCTCCAAGAATTGAAGGTAATTCTGACATTTACAAGCCCACTACCCATTCTAACTTAGAACTGGAAGGTTCTGATTGGACCTTCGCTGAACCAGGAAAAGACCAAGGTCCTGACTAAAGCCAATCTCAACTTGTGTTGTGGTACTTTGAAGTCACATCACTAGAATGGATGTACAACCACTTCCTCCCTAAACTAAGGGAAGAATTGGAAAACAAGACCCAAGCTTCTCAGAAGGGTTGGGAAAACTAGAGTGATTAGTCTCTGGGTTTAGCAGTGACAAGTGACAGATTTTAGAATGAAGCTTGACTTTCTTCCTTTTAAAAAGGACGAAGACTAGCTAGGATGTGCAAGCATAGCCTATAGCTATAATTACCAGACAAATATAGTACCCATGGTTGTACAGAACACATATTTTTAAACACTGCAGCTGTAATATTCTACAAGCCATAGAATCTCAGCGATGGGAGGAACTTAAGGTTCATGCGGTCATTGCCTCCAGCTGCAACATTTATTAATCAACTGCAATAAACCAGAGGTAACACCATTGCTCAATAGGCTCTGATTTTCCCCTTGTGTATTAAACAGAATATGCATTAAAGGAATGTGACATCTTCCAAGAAATTCTAATTGCTTCTGCTTATCAAAGTATTTACTCTATTTCCATGTTCTCTACTTCTTAAGGTCTGTGTTGATAGCACAAATATTGGAAAGTGAAGCTTGGAGCAGAAGGGAAGGTCAAGAAAGACAAGTCATCAAAAGTAAGAAAGGTAGAGTTTGCAGACAAGCAAAGGCACGAAAACCCAGAGATAGATTGTGGTGAGTTAAGACACAGTGTATGTAGACAGAGCCAGGCTGGAATGGGCATGTGGAGGAGCAAAGACTAGCTGTTGGTGGTGGTGAAACTACCACACTCACACAAAGACAGGAAGGCTGGTGGTCCAGTGCCCTTTGGACGCAGACCTGGCACTGTTCTCCCTGCTTCTGCCCTGAACATGGTGTTCCATTCCCTGGACCTTGCTGAAGTCTAACCCTGTAACATCAATGAAACAAAGCATATTGGGTAATTTGACATATTCTCCTAATAGGTATCTTTGGCCATATCACAAGAGGCACAGCACCTCCCGGTGTTGTCCCCTATACTTAGAACACACACTCCAATAAAGAAAAACATACCCACACATGTCTTCCCAAAGCATATTGTGACATTTGCTTTATCAGCAAACAAGCCATGGAAATTCTCCAAACCCTCTAAAAAAATACACCCAGCCTTTCCCCAGAAGACATGAAACACACACATACACATGCACACAATCCTAAACACTGAAAAACTGAGCAGCTGATCAACCTATGTGGAGACATTATATGTCAGAGTTACTCCTGACAGCCCATGAGGGAGTCAATGCTATGGCCTCTGATGGTGGTGACCAAGTTGCATGGTGAATGTACAGTATGTCAAAAGGAAAAAATATTTCCAAGAACAATAATGGAAATAGCCCAAATAAGTGCTTGGAGAAAACCAAGTGAATTTGAGTTTTGGTCCAAGTAAAATATCAAAAGGATGACTCAGATAGAAAATACACACATGCGCACACACACAAACACATACACACAAAAATATGCACATGTATGTATATATGTATGTATGTATGTATGTGGGGAGTCTTTGTAAAGTTATTTTTCTTCATATACTTAAAATGGCAGAATTTCAATTTGGGTTTCAAGTGAACATGAGATGTGTCAAATGATCCAGTTTGTAGCCTGTGACCAGCCTGCAGGGGAAATGATAAAACATTGTTTTGATTATGAACCTAAGATTGTTTCAATAAACACAGCCTAGAGACTATGTTAATATCATACTTTAAAGCTTCTCTTTTTACTGAGCTTCATAAAACAATTTTTGTTTGGGTTGAGAAGGGGTCTTTGAGGGTCTTGCTTGCAGCCCCAAGCATTCCACATCCCTACTGTTTTCTGAGTCTTTTTGGTCTCCCTTTGTGCAACTCCTTTGAGATGAGCTAGAGCCTAAAACTTTTATAACACTAGAAAATAAATCTTACTCTCAGGGTCAGTTCAAGGCCATGAGACATTAGCTGACAAAAGTGACTCCACGTGTCTGTGACTTTGGGGGATGTCAGCAAAAGAACTGAGATTCAGACAAGAAACTCTGACTTCAACTCAAGCCTCTGATACTTCAGAGGTTTCTCCCCTTTCATTATTTGTTAAGTGTCTGAATATGAAATGTCACCCAAAGCTTCATGTGATAAATGTTCAATCCCAGTTGCTAGTGCTATTTTGGGAACTTCTAGAACCCTTAGGAAATGGGGGCCAGTTGGAAGAAATGAGTCACTAAGGACATGTCACTGAAGGTTATACCAGTCCCTAATTGTTTCCTTGCTCTGCTTCCTGCCATGTGGTGAACAGCCCCCTCCTCCACTGGCTCTTCTCAGTAGCAGCCTCACTGTGGGTCCCAAGTCGATGAAGGACAGGACTGTGAGCTCAAACATTTAAAACTGTGAGCCAAAACCCATCTTCCTTCCCTTAAATTGTTTACATCAGGTATTTTTGTCATAACTACATGAAAACCATCACAACGCAGAGTACTAACCACTATACAATCACGGCAAGAAAACTATCACAGTGTCTAATAGTTACCATGCCCAAGTACTGAACAGAGACATGTTTGGGGGATTTTACAGTTAGAGCAATAACATAATGCAAACTGAGAAGGTTCAATGCACTACAGTGCGAGCAATGGTGAAAATGCATACAATGTACCGAGGGAAGACATTTGACCCAAGTGAAAGAAAAGGGTGCTGGATGTTGATGGGGGAGGTCCTTCTGTGTATATGATTGTCTTATTGGTTGATAAAGTACTGTTGGCCAATAGGAAAACAATATAGGTGACACTAAGAATCAAGGAGGATTCTGAGAAAGGTAAGAGAAAGTGCAGTGACCATGTGAGCCTGGGAAGACAGGAGGCCTCCGCAGGCATTCGATGAGATAATCTTATAAAATATATAGAGTTATGCGAATTAAGACTGAGCTAGCAGATGAGAAATCCTAGTCATTGGCCAAGCAGCATTTGTACCTAATATAAGTCTCTGTGTGTTACTTGGGACCTTAACATGGCGGCAGGCGGAACTTGGGCAGCCTGGAGGAAACACTTATTGTTACAGAATGTGAACTGTAAAATAAAATAGTAGAACAATATATATATATATATATATATATATATATATATATATGCGTGTGTGTGTATGTGTGTATGTGTGTATGTGTGTATGTGTGTATGTGTGTATGTGTGTATGTGTGTATGTGTGTATGTGTGAGCTAGACCAGTGGGAAACATCGGCAGAGACATTAAAAAAGAGATAGCCCTTGAATGAGATGTTGAAGAGTGAGGCAGAAGCAAGGATGAAAAGAAAAGGCAATTCCATGATTGACCAGTGGTGAGACATAGCACTGACACAGGAAACCACAGCTCAAATGAGGATGAATTTAGAACAATCTGCAGAGGCAGACTTACCATGGAAGCACCGCAAGGCAACAGGAGGACCGGGGGACACAGTTGGACCGGGGACTCCAGCCTTAATTCAGAATAGACAGCCTTGAAGGCTTATACCAGGAAGCAGTGTAATCACAGAGCTGTCCTGTGCATCCATCTTGATGCTTGGGTCAGTCAAAACAGCCACAGCAGGAGTACAGCTATAAGGAGACAGGACCTGAGCCACAGCACTGAAGCAGAGGGAAAAGGCCACTCCAGGGAACACTGAAAGATAAAATCCATGGGACCCTGGCAACTGCAAAGATGGTGCTGGCAGTGTCCAGTCAAAGGGTTCAATGACTTCAAGAATGTCTAAACAGAAATAGCACAGTAAAGCATGCACATTTTTTAGTGTGTGTGTGTGTGTGTGTGTGTGTGTGTGTGTGTGTGTGTGTGTGTGATATCGTATTCTTTTACAAATATTAAGCTTATTTGAAGAAAAATCTGAAAATACAGTTAAGGAAAAGAAAAGCAAATGTCCATAGTCTCACTGTGGCCATTCTCTTTTGGTGTTCACCCCCAGGGCTTTGCTTTCATTGCTTTGTATTTTTAATAGTTTAATCACAAACTGGGAACTTTCCATTTTATAACTATTTTTTTCACTCAACCATATAGACTAAACATCTTTTTGCTGTAGTCATTTTAACTCGGCATCATTTTACTCCGGGATCAGAACCCTATTTTGTGAATTTATCACCATTTATATACTCCCTGACTGCACAGATTCGGTGTAATTCTGATCTTGGTTTCAATTAACCTCCTTGAAGTTGGATATCTTCATGCTTCTTTATTTCTTTTAAATGAATTTTTAAAAGTATAATTTGTGGGCCAAAGGAAATGTGCAGGCTTAGTGTTGTTGAAGCATAGGGCTGGCTTTTCCTCCGGGAAGAATTAAGGACTTACCTTCTTACCAGCTGTCCCAAAAAGTGAAGAGAGATTTCTTCTCAGAAGACATGTGGGTAGTTTCGGACATGCGGATTTTAAAGAGCCTATAGGATGCAGGATTGGCAACAGCAAATAAATGGTTGTGAAGGAAGAAACGGGGTTTGAAAAGGAAAACTAGATTCCCCCTTCCCCCCACAGTCTCTATTTCCCTGGTGGAGTCGAGCAAGGCGGTCATTCCTACTGTGAGGTGTAGGAATAGGAGCCAGACTTCGGGAAGTCAAGTGTCAGCACAAGGGCATCCTGAGACTTCTGAGGGTCTTGTGGTCCATCTTGGGCAAGAAGCCATGTGTACAAGTATGTTTCGGAATATTATTTTAATGAGGCAAAGGTATGTTTCATTTGTTTATGCTGTAGAATATTACTTTAACTGTGTGAAGGTGTGTTACATTTGTCTGCTGCCTTTGTTAATGATGTAAAGATATGTGACATTTGTTTATGCTGCATCTGTTTAATTATGTAAAAATGTGTTATATTTGTTTCATCTTGCCTGCCAAAGGCACCTGATTGATCTAATAAAAAGCCGAACAACCAGTAGCTAGGCAGTGGAGGATAGGCGGACAGAGAGAATAAATAGGAGAAGAGAAGGAGGAAGAAAGAGAGGGACACACCCATGTCAAGAAGCCAGGCAGCTGCCAGACAGACAGAAGAAGCAGTGAAAGTAAGACATACTGAAGAAAAGTAAAAGGCCCCAAGGCAAAAAGTAGATAAAGAGAAACAGGCTAATTCAAGTTAAAGAGCTAGCCAGAAAGAAGCCTAAGCTAAACCGAGCATTCAAAACTAATAAGAAGTCTCTATGTCATGATTTGGGCACTGGTTGGGGGCCAAAAGAAAAGGCCTGGTACACAAGTATATAACTTAGTACAGATTTTCAGAACCTCTGAAAATTGAGACTGGCTGCTGTGCAGGGCAGATGGACAGCGGCAGTGACAGGAAATTAATATACAGGAGGAAAAGGCAAACAAATGAATACATTGAGAATTATGGAAACCAGGCTTTTCACTGGGCTTCTGGATTACTCTGGGTTCTCCAGGCTAGACAGGAGAGGCTAGATGACACACAGGAGAGAGACAGGTGATCAGTTTATTGGAAGATAGTGGCTTACACAGATATACTGGCTGAACAGTCTCAACACGACACTTTCGGCAAGTCTGAGACGCCAGAGAGTTGAAGATGCAGCTTCAGTCTGAGTCTGAGGTCAAGAGACTGATGAGCAACTCACAGATGCAGAGAGACCAAATCCTCTAGAGCCTTCTGAGGGGTTTTATTCTATGCAGATCTTCAACAGAATGAGTGAGCTGGACCATGACTGCAAAGGCAACCTTCTTCACTCAGTCTACCAATTTGTAAGGAAAACTCATCCCAGACACACCCAGAGCATTGTTCCACCAAGTATCTACACACTTAGTGGTCTATCAGATTAACATCTAGAATTAAGACCACAATTACCAAATGGTATGTGTGGGTTTGCATGTGACTTGTATTCTCTACCATTGAAAAGGTGGAATAGTTCCCCAACAGCAGAAAACTCATCCAGCACCCAGATTTTGTTATCTTAAATGCACTCAGTTTCATTGGACAAACCCAGATTTCTTGGGAGAATGGTTGATTTCAGAGCTTGGTGGGATAAGTAAGTAAGGAGCCTGAACAAACTACTGTGTCAAGCATTCAGTAGGGCAAAGAATAATGGATCGAGGCAAAGGACAAAGAAACCAGTCTGAAGGATGCTCGTAAGTTAAATTTTAGCAAATTTAAACATAGTATATAACAATATACAGCATAATCTATTAGATAAAATAGGAGCCTGTATGCATATAGATATACATAAGTGAATACATTGGAAGTTTGGCGGTGAATAGAACATTTACAGTGTCTTAAAGTAATTCCCCAATCAAGAAGCTGGAAAGAAGGCTCGGTGGTTAAGAGCACTTGCTGTTATTGGAGAGAAACCAGGTGTAGTTCCCAGCAATCACATGGCAGCCAATAAGCATCTATAGCTCAAGTTCCAGGAATCTAAGGCCCTTTTCTGGCCTCTGCAGGCACCAGTCACATACATTATACACACACACACACACACACACACACACACACACACACACACACACACACACACACACACACACACGCAAACACACACAGAGAATCAATTCATAACTCTCAAATCAGAAAATTAACACTGACACAATACTATGATATCACTTCAGGTCTGATTTTAGATTTACTTTATTGTTCTAATAAAATCTTTTTGGCAAGAGTTGTATCTGTTGATGCTATTGACTTCAACCACTAGGTAAAAATATCATCTTTGTAACTATGACTTATAATTTTTATTTTGGGACGGGAATTCAACAGTAAGCTATAAATATGCTAGGCAAATGCTCTAGATTTTCTGAGATTATGTTTTGCTACATGTTCCAGGCCAGACTTGAACTCATGGTCCTTCTGCTACATCCCCCAAAAGTTGAGATTACAGGATGGCCATCTTGGTATCATGACCTTTAACTGATGAATCTTTGATGGAAGTTAGTTTTAAGTTAATTTGACTTTGTGTGTGTGTGTGTGTGTGTGTGTGTGTGTGTGTGTGTGTGTGTGTGTGCGTGCGTGCGTGTTTGCCTACATGGATATATGTGCATTGATTATGTGCAAGAGCGCCCTCATTTGTAAAATGCATGTATATGCAGTTCTGGTGTGTCACAGCTCCAATTTACTCCCAAATGCTGAAGGAAAGAAAGGCCTCTTTTGACTGTGGTTGAGAAAGGCTGAGGAAAGGTGATGGGCGGGCTGACTGGCAGGGCTGGGACCACATGAAGTGAAAAGCACTAAAGGTTATCTTATCAGCCATGCTGAGAAAGTAAGGAAGTTGCCTGGGCTATCTGGTCTAGCCTGAAAGCCAGTCCTAATTAAGGTTATGATAAATAAGTACTAAAAGTCTGTCTTAGTCATTGTTCTATTGCTGGGAAGAGACACCATGACCATGGCAACTCATATAAAGGAGAAAAAGTTATTTGGAGCCAGCTTACACTTTCAGGAGTTTTAGTTCATTATCATCATAGCATGGGAGTATGGGGGCAAACATGGTGCTAGAGAAGCAGCTGAGAGTGCAGATATCAGGAAGAGAAATAATACCATGCTTTCTTTTGGGCCACAGACTACCTCCCAAATCATGACATGGAGACTTATTAGTTATGGATGCTTGGCCTTAGCTTATGCTCATTTCTAGCTAGCTTTTTTTTTCTTTAACTTAAATTAACCCGTTTCACTCCATCTACATTTTGCCTCATTGCTTTTTACCTTTCTTTATTTCTGTATATTGTACCTTCCAGCTCTCTCTATATCTGTCTGTTGTTAGTTGCCTGGTTTCTAGCTCCAGGTGAGTGCCTCTTATTCTACTCATTCTCTTCATTCCTCTCTTTCCTCTAAGTCTAGACTTCTCCTCTTACTTATAGTTTTTGCCTATGCCTCTCCTGCCTAGCTTCTGGCCAGTCAGCTTTTTATTAGACCAATCAGGTGCCTTAGGCAGGCAAGGTGAAATAGCAACACATCTTTACACAATTAAACAAATACAGCATAACCAAATGTAACATAGTTAAATATTCCACAACAAGAGTGACACTGGGCCTGGCTTGAGCACTTGAAACCTAAAAGCCTATTCCCAGTGGCAAACTTCCTCCAACAAGGCCACACCACATGTATTCTAACAAGGCCACACCTCCAAATAGTGCTACTCCCTGGTGACCAAACATTCAAATCTTTGAGCCTTTGTGGGCCATTCCTATTCAAACCATCACAGAATCTAAAGACATTGAGTACTTGATCTCACTTTCAGCCCCTATCCTATTTGTTGAACCCAAAGCCTGCCTAGAATACCATTCACTTGACTAGAAGCAAAAGACTCTGTCAGTTCTAGCTAGGTCCCTATCACTAATGAATGATCAATACCTTGTCATTCAGACCTATTTCCACTTACTGGGGTCTGTTCAGAAGTAGGTGGGGTATTTTGAATGACAAAGCTACCAGCCACCTGATTCCAAGTATTTTGTCCATTTGCATACATAAATTTCCATGTCTGATTCACCACATCTCCCCTTGAATGTTTCTACAAGAGCATACCAAACTTGGGTGGTACACAGCTTTCCTCCTGTCCTTTGCTGTGTATTTATGGATTCTCTGTAGACTAAAAAGACATAGAGTTAAAAGAGGTAATCAGAGCTGAGGTACACTATGCATTAAAACAAATAAAAAGGGGGATTTTTTTTGAGATTGTATTCTAATTACAATATATCTCCCTTCTCTTTCCTTTCTCCAAGCCCTCCCATGCATGCTTCTCTGCTCTCCTTCAAATTCATGGTCTCTCTTTTCATTCATTGTTGTTGTGTGCATATATGTATCTGTACATATATATGCATTCCCAAACATACCCTATTGCATCCATATAATGTTATGTGTTTGTGTTTTCAGGGCTGACTGTTTAGAACTGAATAACTGGTTGATATTTTCTTCCCTGGGGAGGTCTCCTCCCCCACTTCCAGCCTTATTCAGTTGCTTGTAGTTCTTTGCATAGGGTTGAAGCCTCAGGAGCTCTTACCCATCTGGCTTATGATGGTCATTGTTGTCCTTCTCATTCAGCTCATGTTCAGGCAGTCATGTTGGTCAGACTTTATGAGTGTAGCTTCTGATGTTACCAGGAGACACAATCTCACAGCAATGTCCCTGGTTCTTTGACTCTTAAAATCTTTCTGACCCCTCTTTGGAAATGTTCTCTGAGCCTTAGGTGTAGGGTGTTTTGTAGATGTAGCCATTGAGATTGGCCTCCACAACTATGAGTATTGATTGGCTGTAATTATCTGTAGTGGTCTTAGTCTGTAGCAAAAAGTTCCTTTGGTGAGGGGTGAAGACTATATCTGTGGGCACAGGACAAATGGTTATAGATTGTTGTTAGGGATTGTGCTAGTTTAGTAATTTAGTGGTTATAGATTATAGTGGGAAATTACCAATATGGAGTCAGGTAGAAATATAAGGGTATTTAATAGGGAAAAGCCTTACTTACAGAGCGACCTAGCCTGCCGGTGGGTCAGCAGTCTGCACAGCAAGAACCAAAGTGAAACCAAAAAAGCAAACGCAGTCATACTACGTCACTCTGACCACGCCCTCACAAGCGTGGTCAGGCACACCTGTAGCCAGCCCCTAAGTAAGCATGGCTACAGCTTCCCCTACAATAGATTCTCCTGCAATAACCATGACTTCACTAGCATTGAGTAGTTAACTAGATTTCCAGTACCAGTCACGGTACCCCTCTTGTTGAGCAGGTCTTAAGTCCTCTTAGAGGGTTGCTGGCTACTGTCACAATATGTGTGCCACTACTGTACCCATAAGGTTACTGTGCCATGCTGGTCATTAATGTGGTTCATAGGTATCATGGTTAGGTGGGAGTGTCTGTTGCCTCTCTCCATTGGAAGACTACAAGGTACCTCTGGCACCTTAAGAACTAGTCCTGAGGGAAAGGGCATTCAGGTCAGTTCCAGCTCAGGGACCTCTGGTCTGTACTTGTATGTGTACATGTTTTTGAAGTACATGAGTCTTCAGCAATAGGGACTTAACTTCCCCCGCTGGGGGTAACCGAGGGCAACAGCAATAAGCTTTATATTTTGGGAGTCTCTTGGACAGCCCCAGAAAACAACTCAAAAGAGAGGGCTTCTAGTGTCTGGTATTGGGATTTTTGTTAAGTGTTCTTGGTTCTTGGAGGGAGTGCAAAGGGGAAAGTTTTGACAAGACAATAGGTTTGGCAATGCAAAGATATCTGGTTATGATAGCATTCAACTTGATCCTTGTGATGTCTTATGAATGCCACAGAGCAGTGGGAATAGAAGCCAAGTCATGAGAAGCAGAAGTAGTAAAAGCAAAAAATGCATCCATCCTCCAGGTAAGGTTTAATCCACATAAAATGCCATTGTTTGGGAGGAGGTGACTGATGAGGGCACAAAGACCTTTTGGCAGCATTCTTTTTCTTAATCAGGTAACAGGTTTATCTTGTTATATCTTGTGTCTTACATGTCATGTAAAAATGGGGGCTCCCATTAACTATCTCAGTAAGCTTGCGAGAGCTCTTAAAACTAGACTACTCCATGCCTCTTTCCCTCAGCCATTCAGATCTAAAACTCACAGTGTGTGAGTCACTTTCCATCATTGACACAAAATGTCTGAGATACTATTTTGGTTCCCAATTTTAAAGGTTTAGTGAACTCACAAAAATCCGAGTTCTCCTTGCAGCAGAGAAGCATAGAGACAAACAAGAAACCAGATGTTCTGAACCTTAAACAAAAACAGTCTTTAGGAGAAAGATGATTATCTCTAAGTAGCTCATGAGGGCAGGGGCTACAAAGGAAACCCTCCATTGGCAGAATCCAGGTTTCCAATGAGGTGAGGAAAAGGAGGAGTCTGGGTCAAATCTTGGGATGTGGACTCACTCTATAGAATCACAGAAAGTTTGGCCTTAAAAAGCTTAAGCCTCAGCAGATTGCATCTTGGTCTTACAGAGACTAGAGGCCATCCCAGAGGTGCTCTGCAGAGTTGCTGCAATCCCACGGGCTGTTTTGTTTTCACAAATGATTTCTCTAGGACTAAAATTTCTTTCCTCCTCTAGTGCCCCATCCATTTCTAATGCTGGATTCAAGAATCAGCTATCCGAAGAAAAACAGCATAGAGAAGCAGGCCCAAGGATGTAGAAGCCAGGAGAAAACAGTCCACAGGGAGCCAGAATCTGCTCACAGAAGGTGGTTAGAAGTGGGTCACAGCAACAAGTCACTGAGAAGTTATCCCCTAAGCTGCCAGAGACATCAAAGTTCACAGTTACCACCAACCCTTTCCTTTCTTTGCCAAAAACATCCACTCCCACCATGACAAGTTACTGAAGAGCATCACATGACTGGAGGCCCCATGATGTGTCACTGACGATACTGGATTATAAATAAATGATAAACATGAGAGAAAGGTCAGGCTCCAGGAAAACAATTCGCGTAAATCCTCTTGATCCCTGTTGCTCCATCTAGAAGACGATTAAGTGTAAAATACTGATCTTGAATGGAGTCCAGCCAAAATTCACACAGCTTAAAGGCTTTCTGGAAGGGCCATGTTCTTTCAAAGGAAGTTGGTTAGTTAGTACAGCACTGGTAGAAGGTTTTAAGGGGGGAAGTGGAGAGCAGTTTCATGAACCAAGTGAGCTCTTCCAGATCTACATGAAAAATGGCATTCAATTTATTGCAAAGTGAGTGTTGGTTCTATGGTACAGACAGTATGATTGTAGTAGGGAGCTCTGGAGATACTATATAGGCTTGTTATAACAAGATATATATATATATATATATATATATATATATATATATATATATATATGTTACATATATATTTGGCAATGCAAAGATATCTGGTTATGATAGCATTCAACTTGATCCTTGTGATGTCTTATGAATGCTACATTACATGTTACATATATATTATACTTTATGCAGTTAGTGGAAGAGAACTTTCAGGTTGCAAAGTACAAAGGAGTTTGAAGTTGGAGAAGCAGAAAGAATTGTGTGTGCCTCTGGCTATTTCACTGAACCACTCGGTCTCAGTGTGTCTCATCAGTAAAATGGGGAGAATTAGAAGATCTGCATCAAAGGATATAATGAAGGTTCAATGGGATAATGCATGTCACCTTCTTAGCTAAGGCCTTGAATTTGTCAACTGTCCCATAATGTTAGTTATTCAACTGTCCCATACATGTTAATTTTCCCCATTGCAATCCCAACCATTATTGATTGCTCACCTGGGTAACAAAAGTTTATGGTGTTCACAGGGAGTCAAAGGAGACAACCTGAAAGGTCTTACTCGCTTTAGGGAACAGTTAGCTTAATGGAAAGATAATAGGGTCACCTAAAAGCACATACTAAGGAGGACTCTGGGGGGTGAAAAGTGAGATAGACATGAAACTTGACATTGACTTTTGACTAGATCTTGAGTGGGAGACAGGAATAGCAAAGTCTCTGAGAGATCCATCATTTGTTCCTGCACTCATGTGCCAAGCTTTGGCCTGGGTAGTAGGGTTATGGTGTTGCCAACCCAAGCCCTTCTCTTAGGATCTTACCGAGAAGTGGGTAGATAGGTAGGAGAGAGATCAAAAATGTGCCTGTGATCTAGTAGTTGCTATTTCCTTTTAATGTCTTTTCCAAACCAAATCTAGAAGTAGGATAAAGGGAGAAAGATAGACAAAGACTTGAGACCTTATTTGTTCCAAAAAAGGAAGTTAAATATGCTTTAAAACAATCTGATCACACTGGAAGTAGCCCATTCCCATGAAACCTAACCTACTTCCTGGAGATGAGCATTAATTCCTGTTAGAGATGTCACTGCCAGCGACCTAATCATTTCCCATGCACTGTCCTATGGCTGGCCTGTTTGCTTATTTGCAGTTTGTTTATTATGGCAGAATACACAAAACATAAAATGTATCATTTTATTTTTAAATACATAGTCCAGTAGTATTAAATACATTAATTTTGCTACACTGCCTTGTAAATTTCAAAGCCACATGACCAGTAGAAGTGGGACCCCCATGGTAATACCATTATTCCCATCACCCACCCCCACACCCACCCCCAGGCTTTTTCTAAGAACTCCAGGCTCTTTTCTTTCTGCACAACACAGAAGTGGTTTGAGCATAAAGGTAAATAAAGCCCAGGCTGCTCTGCCCTGTGCCTTTCATCTGGTATATAGTTTGTGTGAAACTTGACATTGTTCACCTGCTTCTGACACATACTTCCCAGGGTATGCCTCAAATGGGCCCCACTTGGCTGACATCTGTCTTTCTGACCTGCCTGGCTCTGCAGGGCAGCTGCGATCTGGCAGAAAGGGTGTTGTCAGGTTGCTGTTCCTGGCACAGAAAATCAGGTCTGCTGCCTAACATAGCACGGGCCAAGGTGGGGTTCCTAGTCGCTTTCCCAAGGCCTTTGCTAATGCTCTGTGGGACTCTTCAGGAAGTCACTCTGCACTTCACTGTCAGGAACAAGAATAACAGAACAAGTTTCTATATTGTTCCTTGCTGGTGATTCATGTGACCTAAAATATTGTAGGTCGTCTAGATAAAAAGTAAGAATGGTTAACCCTGTTTTAGGAAAATGATCTGGATTTTGGTGGATAATGACTCATGTTTTCTTAGTTTTCAACAGATGCTAGCTGCCACGCTAGGTGATCTGGGCCAGATTATCAATAAATAGATCTCAGAAATGTTTGTTAGACATAGCGCTTGCTAAGTTTCTAAAGAGTCTGATAAACGGGAATCCTTTCAGGCCAAATGAATCTCTTGATGGGACCTAAGTCTCCACCTCAGGAAGCAGAACAAGCCTACATGATCGGCCTAAGAAGTTCCTTTAGCATATTTACTTCAGATCAGAATCTAGAGAAGAAGCCAGGGGTACCCTTCCTATGCCTCCTTCCATGCGATGAGCCCTTGTGTTTGTCTTCTCTTCTATGTCCACTACAACAGCAGGAACAAGCAGTGAGGAGATCAGAGAGAAGCAAGTGAAGGAGAGTAAGACCACCAATAGGGAAAGTGTTACCTTCCTCCCTCCGCAGGAGGGCCCATGGCTTCTCTTCTAGCTTCACTGTGTCAGAAGATATCCTCCTTTGGAGATGCCACCTTCTGCTTTGAGCTTGTAACCGAGGCTCCTAAATCTCTGGTCATGGGAAAGCTGGGAGGATTCTGGGAAGAAATCAAGTTCTCTTCATACCTTTAAGGGATCTTCAAGAAAGGAGCCTTGGGAATATATGCACATGTCTTTCTTTTGCAAAGTTTCCTAGTGCTGTGTCATAACAGCTAAAAATACTCAAGTGAGGAAAACTGAAGAATTTGTTTCCTGAAATCTTAATGGAGGCACACAGTTACCAAATAAACAAACAAATCAAACCCTGATGTAGTCTTTGGATGTATTGATGGAACACAAAATACCAAAGAGCTTTCCTCCTTCGTGTTGCTGACCACATCTGGAAGGATTCTCATTTCACTTTCAGGTTACCATCATTCAAGAGAAATGTTGATACATAAAGAATCTGACCTACTTAGGGTTACTATTCCTATAATGAAACACCATGATCAAAAGCAAGTTGGGGAGGAAAGGGTTTATTCAGCTTATACTTCCACATCATACTTCATCACTGAAGAAAATCAGGACAGGAACTCAAGCAGGGCAGGAACCTGGAGACAGGAGCTGATGCAGAGGACATGGAGAGGTGGTACTTACTGGCTTGCTCATCATGGCTTGCTCAACCTGCTTTCCTATAGAACCCAGGACCACCAGTGCAGGGATGGCATCATTCACAATGGGCTACGCACTCCCCATCAATCACTAATTAAGAAAATACCCTACAGCTGAATCTTATGGAGACATTTTCTGAAGTGAGGTTCCCTCGTTTCAGATGATTCTAGCTTGTGTCAAGTTGACAAAAAACTAGCCAGCACAGAATTTTTGAAAGAATAAGGCATGTAGCCTCAGTAAAGAAAATTGATGCTGTCTTGTAGTGGATGATTAGGTTAGGTAAAAGCCATGAAAGATGTCTTCAAATTCTCACAGATTTGTCACACAAATCAGAGCAGAAATGATGCTAATATGTAGATACTGCAGTCCTGTACTACTAAAAATACTTCTAGCAGAATCATCTGAGAGCTGAACTGGATGCTCCATGACACTGGGTTATTTAAACAGCCACTAGATGATTGCTTGGCATAAACACTCTAAATCCTGCAATGAATGGTAAGTTCAAGTAGATGATATCAAAACACTATACAGTGTTTAGTTTTCTGTTCTTACAGATAAAACAGCACCCAGAGCAGAAAACAGTTTCTGCAAATGGTAGACCTCACAAAACACAGTTTCATGGACTCTCATGTTGGAGCAGGTTGGATGGAGATGGAGAAAGACAGGATTGGAACTCTTAACAAGGGAGAGACAGTGATAAATGGGGCAAAGGGAAAATGAGGCGTGTACATGTAAGACAGTTCCCAAGAGATTCAGGGGGGAGGGGTGGCCTCCAGAGGGACTTTATGAGGAAACTTCCCCAAATAAAATGAAAAGACAAACCTCACTTAAATTTACAGCTCATAAACAAAGGCCTGGGAACCTAACCATGGGGAGCAGGGGTCAGTCTAGCATCTGCTTTTATCTGCTATCCCAAGTCCCAGGTACCTTCTTACCTTTAATAATAAGGAGATGAAGTAGACTCCCAGAAATGCCTGTATCTCTGCCTCTGGAAGGAATTCTTTCTCCTCTGATATCTTCTGTATCCAGCAAGAGAATGGACACAAAGTGGAAGTTCAGGCACTGACCACCATAAAAATCCGTGCTGATGGTCCCCATGGCTGTGATCAACTAAGAGCAGAGACGATGGGATCTAGACTCTGCCTGGTTTTCTAAGAGCCATCCCTGTAATGGGGCCAATCTAAGCAGCTAACTTACCAAAGTTAATTCTCAAGCAAAAAGCATAACTGAACGTCAACTCGGTCCCTTCTCTGGTGATAATAAACCTCTCCCTATACTTGACCCAAGTCTTACTCTACAGTCTGGGGATGGATGGACACAATATGCTCATCTCAAGAGTCTATGACTTAAAATTGTAAAATAAGAGGTGGGTTGTGGTCAGTCAGACTGCCAGAATTTGAAATCTACACCCAGCATTTACTGAAGACTGACTCTGAGCAAACCACTTGACTTTCCTAGACATCAACAACTTCATCTACAAAAAAAATAAAAAAATAAAAATCAGTATAATACCTAACTCAACTGTTATGCAAACTAAAGAATACAATTTAACACAATGCCTGCCATATGGGAAGCTCTAAAATATGTTAACTTGAATTGTCTTGTCCTAGGATTTAAGAGATACAGGGAATCTCAACCCAATTGTGCACAATGCATGGCTGCAGAAGCAGGCGGCATGCATAACTCCAGTTGAACTAAGGTTATGACAGAGTAAAATTTATTATGATTTTACTTGTTCCTATTTTGATTTTTTTAACATAACTTCATCTCATGTTGGTTTCACTTAGTAATAATCATAAGATCTACCATGCTTTTGGATAGGTAGGATCAACATAGTAAAAATGGCAATCTTACCAAAAGCAATCTACAAATTCAATGCAATCTCCATCAAAATTCCAGCACAATTCTTTGCAGACATTGAAAGAATAATACTCAACCTTATATGGAAAAACAAAAAACCCAGGATAGCCAAAACAACCCTGTACAATAAAAGAACTTTTAGAGGCATCACCATCCCTGACTTCAAGCTGTACTATAGAGCTATAGTAATGAAAACAGCTTGGTATTGGCATAAAAATAGACAGGTAGACCAATGGAATCAAATTGAAAACCCTGATATCAATCCACACACCTACAAAAAATTGATTTTTGACAAAGAAGCTAAAATTATACAATGAAAAAAGAAAGCATCTTCAACGAATGGGGCTGGCATAACTGGATGCTAGCATGTAGAAGATTGCAGATAGATCCATATCTATCACCATGAATAAAACTTAAGTCCAGATGGATCAAAGACCTCAACATAAATCTAGCCACACTGAACCTATTAGAAGACAAAGTGGGAAATACCCTTGAATTAATTGGTATAGGAGACCACTTCCTGAACACAACACCAGTAGCACAGACACTGAGATCAACAATTAATAAATGGGATCTCCTGAAACTGAGAGGCTTCTGCAAAGCAAAGGACACAGTCAACAAGACAAAATAGCAGCCCATAGAATAGGAAAAGATCTTGACCAATCCCACATCTGACAGAGGGCTAATCTCCAAAATATACAAAGAACTCAAGAAGCTAGTCACCAAAACACCAAATAATACAATTAAAAAGTGGGTACAGAACTAATTAGAGAATTCTCAATAGAGGAATCTAAAATAGCTGAAAGACACATAAGAAAGTGTTCAACATCCTTAGCCATCAGAGAAATGCAAATCAAAACAGCTCTGAGATACCATCTTACGCATGTCAGAATGGCTAAAATAAAAAACACCAATGACAGTTTATGCTGGAAAGGTTGTGGAGAAAGGGAAACACTCCTCCATTGCTGATGGGAATGCCAACTTGTACAGCCACTTGGGAAATCAGTATGGCAGTTCATCAGGAAAATGGGAATTAGTCTACCTCAGGATCCAGCACTACCATTCTTATACCCAAAGGATGCACTTTCATACAACAAGGACATCTGTTCAACTATGTTCATAGCAGCATTATTTGTAATAGCCAGAACCTGGAAGCAACGTAGATGCCCCTCAACTGAAGAATGGATAAAGAAAATGTGGTTCATTTACACAATGGAGTGCTACTCAGAAGAAAAAAAACAATAAAATCTTGAAATTGGCAAGCAAATGAATGGAACTATAAAAAAACCATCCTTAGTGAGGTAACCCAGTCACAAAAAAGGACAAGCATAGTATGTACACACTCATATCTGCATATTAGACATTGAGCAAAAGATTACCAGTCTACAATCCACACTTCCAGAGAAGCCAGAAAATAAAGAGGACCCTAAGGGAGACATACATGGTCCCCTGGAGAAGGGGAAGTGACAAGAGTTCCTGAGCAAATTTGGAGCATGGGGGAGGGGGAGGGAGCTAGGAAAAAGAGAAGAGAAGAGGAGGGGAGATGATATGAGGGATCAGGAAGACTGAGTCAGGAGAAGAATAGAGGAGAGCAAGAAAAGAGATACCTTAATAGAGGGAGCCATTATAAGTTTAAAGAGAAATCTGGCACTAGGGAAGTGTCCAGAGATCCACAAGGATGACCCCAACTAAGAATCTAAGCAATAGGGGAAAGGCTACCTTAAATGCCCTCCCCCTATAATGAGATTGCTGACTACCTTAAATGCCATTATAGAGCCTTCATCCAGTAGCTGATGGAAGCAGAAGCAGACACCCAAGGCTAAGCATTGAGCTGAACTCCTGGAATCCAGTTGTAGAGAGGGAGAAGGGGTAAGCAAAGGGGTCAAGACCATGTGGAGAAACCCACAGCTGACCTGACCAAGTGGAAGCACTTGGACCCCAGTAGTAAAACTGGAGAACAAGCATTGGACCAAACCAAGCCTTCTGAATGTGGGTGTCAGTTAGAATGGGACCTTTGACAGTGGAACCAGTATTTATACCTAGTGCACAAATGAACTTTGGGAGCCCATAAGAAAGACTAGCTTAACCTCTCCTTCAAGTAATTAGAAGAAAGCAAATCCAAGAGCTAGAAATGAAAGCTTGAACTTTTGCAAAAAGGGAAAGCCATTAGAAATCCACATTTTTTAATGTGTATGAGTGTTTTGCCTGCATGTATATCTCTGCATTGTGCATGTGCCTAGTGCCCACATGGTCCATAAGAGGAAATCAGATCCCCTGGAACAGAAGATGGTTGTGAGCTGCCATGTGGGTGCTGGGAATTGAGCCTGGGCTAGTGCTCTTAACCACTGAGCCATCTCTCCAGGCCATAAGGGTCCATACTTAGAAACAAAGAAGGATGAACATTTGGTCCAGTTGTTTGCACATGATTCTAGGAAATTCACTAAAGAGTTTCTAAAAGGTATGTAGGAGCGGTATGTTCTGAATGTATGCTTTGCTTCCTACACACAAAGGTGTATCTGGTTTGTACAATTTCTGTTTCTTCAAGCTCTATAGAGTGAGCATGGCCCTCAGGAAACTACAAACATTCCCATAAAGCTCTTATGCCCCACTTTGGTTACCTCTATGGAATATTGTGCTTACAACATCAGTACTAAATCCATAGGCCTTCCCTGCTACCAGGTTAAACCAAGGCTGCTCCTAAGTGCTGGATAACATGAAAATATCCTTCTGCTCCATGAGATGAAGCCAGCTTGGCTATAGACCACATAGGAGACTGCTGCAGGTGACCCTGCTCGGACCCCTTGTGGGAGGGGGTGAGAAGATGCAGCACCAAAGACCCAGACACTGGGAGTTCAGTGAGTAGCAGAGCATGCTGCAGAACCATTTATTATGGAAGTTAGCCCTGCCTTTATACCCCCTCCCAAGGTCCCACTGGCTCAGGCAGCCAACTCTGCTGTATTGTCCTTTCCACATTAGCATCTCCAATCAGGTGTCTCTGCATCAGCAGTGTCTGGGTGCAGTGGCAGGCCTTAGGTTGGCTCAGGGAGGAAGTGCCTGCCACATGCTCATGCGGGCTGGTTTGGGCAGGTTGACTGTATCTTGGGCAGGCTGGCTGACAGTTTCTCCCACAGGAGACCACCAAAAGGAGGTAGCCTCACCTTGTGAACAACAGTGCTGTAGGCCTGAAGGACTAGTAAGTGACCTTGCCTCAGAAGGTAAATCCTAAATTGGTCATAGAGTTGTTACCTGTAATCCCAATACCCAGGAGATGAAGGCAGGAGAATTGCCACAAGTTCTAGGCCAGTTTGAAATACATGATAAGTTCCAGGCCAGCCTGTGCTAAATAGCGAGCCTGTCTTGGTTTTAAAAGTAAGGAAGTGGTAAACTCTGCCTGATTCACCCAGAATCTGCTCATTTTCTTAAACTTGGTTTTCTTCCAAAATTACTAGGGACTCCCAGACAGGATCCTGAGGTTTTTAATCATTTAGTTATTAAGCAAGTCTTCGCTGACAGCCTACTAGGTCCAGACACCAGACACACATGGGGAAACAAAAACAGGCTGGGCCAGGGAGGAGAGACAGGGTGCATAAAGAGCCTAAGAAAAATTGTGAAAAGCAGAAACACATTAGTTGTACTCATCTCCATCCTGTCACTTCTTTGTATTACGACAGGCTCTCTCAGCTGCTGCTTGCCTCTTTCCTCATTCCTAGGAAAACAACTTGGTTAGTATTCATTTACTAACCAAATATATGTTGAACACCTGATGGACAGCATCTACTATACCACATACTACAAGAGGCTAATTTTTTTCCTATCATAGACTCTATCAATTTTTAATGCTATAGTTTAATCATATACTTGTATATGATGCATTGCTATTACATTTCCCCCACATCCCTCTCTTGTCCCCCTCCCACTTAGGCCAACTCCCTTTTTCTGGTGAAGTAGCCCTCCGTTCCTCTCTTTCTTTCTTCAGGCCTAGTACAGATAATCACAGCTGCTGTGTGTTCATAATTGCAACAGTCATATCATATCCACAGGAGGTAACCCACCACACTCCTCCTCATCCTTTGGTTCCTTCTACACCTCTTCCTTGATATTCCTTGGAGGGGGTAACATAGATGTCCCATTTGAAGTCACCCAGTAGCCAGATAGTCTTTGGAGTTCATTCAATTATGAGTTCCCACTAAGACCATTGCCCACTGCTAAAATAGGTTTCTCTGACCAAAGCTGAGAGTTGAAATAGTCCATGAGTCCATAAGGACAAGTACAAATGAAACAAAATCCTAACATGGAAAAGTTGACACAAAGTCCTACCCTAACCAAGAAGCCATTTGCTATCTGCTGGGGAAGAGGCAATCTGTTTCCTCCAAAGGAGTGACACTGGATAGATCAACTACTCCCCATGGCAGGCCCCATGCCTAGTAATAACCAGTACAAAACAGACTCCATTTTTAAATAGTTTTTCTTCTGTTTTGTTCTGAGTATGTGTGTGTGTGTGTGTGTGTGTGTGTATGGCAGGGGAGGACGTGTTGTTGTTTGTTTGTTTGTTTGTTGCTGTTTGGGGTATTATTGTCTTACTGGTTTTTGAGTTTTGTTTTTGTTCAGGTGGGGTTTTTTGAGAAAGAATAAAGCTGGGTGGGTAAGACAGTAAAATGATCTGAGATAAGTTGGGAGAGGGAAAGAATATAATTAAAATATATTATTGAAAAATCAAACATTGTTTGAGGGGGAAAACTAAGTATTAGAAGGCAGTTTAGCTACATGTCTGTTTGGCAAACAATAATAGTAGATTTTTCCCATAGGGCCAATGACATTCCTTCCACCCGTGACCCAGCCATAAGATTTCGACCAGTTCAGTGCTGCCACACGTGTACTCCTTCCCACAGAGAAGGCCTCCAAGTGAGTCAGGAAGTGGATTGTTACCTCCAGAACACTCATACCACTATTGTGCTAGTGAACACATCTTACCAGACAATTCATATGGTAGCATGTGGCCTTATAAGTGGGTGTGATCACTGCTTTTCTGCTTCTGTTAGAGTGTTTGCATTGGAAGAGAATTCCTAGAAGCTCCTGTTGCTTGCCACGGCTTGAGTTGGGCTAGAGGACTGTGAACTTCTAGGAATTCTCCTGCCTCCACCTCCCTTCTTACAATAGAGCCTGGAATTACAGACACACACTACCACATACAGATTTACATGGGTTCTGGGAATTTAGCCTCAGGTCCTCAGGTTTGTGTGGCAAACAAGTTGCCCACTACATCATCATGCTGGCCCACATTTTTATTCTAAGTGGGCACATAAGGCACCTCATCCAATTTTCAATTAACATCATTCATCAAGAATATGAATTCCATGAGGGACAAAACTTTAATTCCCTCATTCAGGCATAACATCTAGAGTAATACCTGGCACATAGTGAGAATTCAATGACTATTTTCTGAGTAAATTAATTTTTAAGTGAGAATATGAGAAAAGGATTTTTAATTCTGTTATTCCCTACACCCTAGAACTTCATTAGCAAGCTGTGGCTAATTCTATGCACTTGTAACACCTACCCCAAGTGTCAGGCAATTAACTGACACTCAATATTTGCTCAATGTAAGAGATGAATGAATAAATAAGTAATATAGGTTTGACATTTTGGAGTATATAAATAAGATCGCATGGTCAAATCTGCTATAGGAAGCACCAGCTATTGAACATCTCAGTTCCCACTCAGTGGTAAATAATGCCATCAATTCCATTTCAACTACAGTAAATAGCGTCCCCCAAGACTACAGTGACAATATAGCTCTGTCCACTACCATCCAAGCAATTCTATAGTACTTGTTAAAACTTGCTGTTCCTGAAAAGTACAATTATGGAATTCTTATATATCACGTCAGTAGTGACTTGAAGAGTCAGCTGGAGCCAGGCCAGGTTGGCAGGACATTGAGGCCAACCTGTGTGTCCAAACTGCTAGTATTGACTATGGAGCTTTTTTTTTCCTTTGACTCTCACCCAGGAAATGCTGTAAGTACATCTGGAGACACAGTGAAAACACTTGGCGAACACACCATGAGAAATATCAACAGAAACACCCAATGAGGCCCAGGCAGTCCTGGGGCATAGGCACTGGAGGGTGGGAGCTCGTCAATGTTTCTTATGCAGCTGGCCGCTCACTTCTTTTAAAGAAACCCCCATTTTTCCCACCCTCGTATTCCAGGATTGTAAGCTCTGTGTGTTAGAGACTGAAATCCATACTTTCTAAATATGCATCTAATTTTATTTAACTCAGGCAATTGTGTGAATAATTGCATTGTTATTAGAAACATATTTTAACATTTTAATGACCATGAAAGAGATTTATAGCTATTACAGACTTGCTAATCCTTGGTAAGTATGCTTTTAATTGGGTTAGCATCATATATACGATAACTTGTCTTATTGATTCTGGGATGAATTTTGAGCCTTTACAGAAAGCCCAACAGTCGATTTCATTTCCTTGGAGTTCTTTGAGTGACACTTAAAGAGTAGAGATTAAAACGGGATTTTTCCACCCTGCATGGGAAACAAAAGTCCAAGCATAAGACTGAGTGCAGCAAGTCCAGTTGAAGGCAGGTAGTTCAGCGTTATTGAGAAGATTCTGGATGGAGGATTAGGAGATCAAAAATCTACATCTGTGTCTACAACTAATATCCCTGCGGCTCTGTCCAAGTCACTTAACCTTTCTTAGTCATGGTTTCCTCATTGTCAAGTAGGGATATCACATCTAGGCAGACCTCACATTTTTGTGGTAGGAAATCTGGTTGGGAGGGGCTGGGGAACAATATGCCATGATAATCTCATGGTGTGGCAGTGTAGGCCTGAGGGGAGCTAGTCTGGGTTCTGCATTTAACAGAACAATCTGACACAGCATTTAACTTCCAACCCTCATTTTCCTCATTTATACATCATGGATGATGTTGATAGTGGTGATTGGTTATGATTATGTTGATATGGTGATGGTGATGATAGTGACAATGACAATGCCTACCTTTTAAAGGTTTGGCCGGTTTAATGATATGTAGAAATGTTCACACAGAACAGAGTACATAGTAAGTACAAAAATTCTTCTGTCCCCAGTTCAATTCATTAGGAATGCACATCCTTTTGTAAAATGAAATCTTAGACTTTTGGGAAACTTCAGAAGTGCCGTCATCCTTCTCTGACAGAGCACACAAGCCTGCATTACCATGTGTGTCTGCATTCCAAGGCCTGGGCCCCCATTTCACACCCTTTCAATTGCTGCTTGATTGAAAGTCCTTGACAAACTTCCAATTAAAAGTTCAGCATGACAGTCTGCTGGGGAGAAATGTCACCAAACTCGGGGACACAGAAAGAGGTGGTGTTTGAATTGTTTATAGTTCTTTCAAGAGAAGTGCAATAGAGAAAGGTTTGGGTCAGCAGAAATTTCCTTAGTAGCCAGAGGCTTTCCAGGGAAGAAAGCTGCTGCCTGGGGGTGGCTTCATTCCTGAGCATGCAGCTTTCACTGTTGGCTCTGGGGTAAAAAGTGACCTGAGTGCGGGGGTGCCTACCCACGACCAAACCCCAGATTCATGTCTCATCCCACATTTCCAGCAGTCTTAAAACCTCATAGCAAGCCAGTTTCCACCGACCAACAAGAAAGTACAAAAAGTGTGACACAAACACACAGTCGAGGGGAAAGCCCAACACAAACACCCAGTCCAAGGGAAAAGCTCGACACAAGAAGTGACAACAGTCAGACCACAGCAGGCAATCAGAGCATGTGGGGCTTTTAGCTTTCTTGACTAAACAATGCCACTGCTCACTACCATCTCACCCCTCATTCTCCAACATGCTCTCCTCCCCACCAGGGACAAGGTGCAGAGAGATTAGCTACATAAACCAGGCAAGCTTGTAAAACAGCCTGAGAATCACATACTCAAGAATGTTTTGGCCAAGCCACTGACCCATTTCCCACCCTGCAAAGCCCAGGGAAGGAGGAGGGGGGTAGAAAGAAAAATAAAGCACCAGGGGCAAACAAAACCAAATTATTAAGTTCTTTTCATTAAATAAACAGGCTCCATCTGATGGGGGCTTTCCCTGGAGTCATGGGATGCCATCAGTCCTGGGAAATGACTTGAGGAAAAAGAAAAAAAAAGCACTAACAAAGAGGCCTTGGTCTGGACTGGAGTGAGAGAGGCCACTGGGCCCATCACTCAGTAAGAACACTGGAGGAGCCGTGACATACAAATTGTGGCAGTAAGTAGAGCCTTGGTGTGGACCAGGAGGCAGGACCAAGAATCAGCACTTTACACTCTGCCTTTCAGCCTGGGCATACCTACTTCTGATGGGAATGTACAGACTAGGTCTCTAGTCCAGTGATTCTCAATCTGTGGGTTGTGACCCCTTGAGGGTCACATATCAGATGTCCTGAATATCAGATGCTTACAATTGTTATGAAGTAGCAATGAAAATAATTCTATAGTTGGGGGTCACCACAACATGAGGAACTGTATTAAAGGGTTGCAACATTAGGAAGGTCAAGGACCACTGGTTTAGTCCCTACTGCTTCTGACCCCTTTGAAAGACTGTGACCAAGTCAAAGGCACCTCCTCCTTCACTTTTCACTCGGCTTCAGCTTCACTCTTCCTTCACACATCTTCACCCAAAAGTAGTGCTTCCGCATGCCCGTCAAGCAGCCTCCTGTCTCTTTCTTCTGGTCCCTAGAACCAGCTGATGGCCAGCTCCTGTTCATTCCTTGCTGCCTTGCCTTCCAGAGCAGGCTTCCCGTCTATAAACCTGTGTCCAGTAGTCGAAGCCAGCACTTTGTCAAACATCGATTTAAGCACAAAGACTCTTCTTAGTTTCTCAGCTATCAGCCTATGCTGTGTCATCTGCCAGGATCCCAGGGTGTTACTGTACAACAGGAAAAGAAAAAACCTATTAGGTCATTTCCTGGTTGAAGATAGTCACTGAGTCATTGCCACCATAGCAGAGTATGGGGACCTTTCACAGTCAATCCTACAGCGTTATTTCCCTCCTTTTATTGTCAAGGACCCTCAACCTACCTTGTGCTTTTGACCCTTACCAGACTGCCCACCCTGGCCCCATGACTCTTGGCTTGTTCTGCTGTTCTTCCTGCCTGAAAGTCTACTGTTACATCTCAGCCTGGCTGACTCCTCGCCATGTCTCAAGGCCCACCTCTAAAGCCTTCTGTTCTGAGGCCTAACTCCACAGACCATGGTGAACCCCCTTCGCCCTACTCCTTCATCCCTCAGTCATTGCACCCAGTGCCATTTCTCTCTTTGTGACTCTCCCACCCCTGGAATAACACTTCCTCTAGCCTTTTCCTCGTGTTTCACTCATGTTTGCTTCAGCATGTCACCTGTGGCAAGATTTCTTAAGTATTTTGCTAAATGAATGAACAAAACAGCAGATAGATTGAGTGATTGAACGGGCAATGCGGACTTGGGCAAATGACTTCCCTCCCAGTTTCCATTTCATCGCCCATGTAATGAGGGGTTGAATAGAGCAGCTCTCAAAGTTGCTTCCCAGCTCAAGCTTCCCAGGATTTTATGAGTTTTAACTGAGAGATACTGGTGGAGTAGAATTTTCTGTGTGAGAACCGAAGCAGTGTGCTGTAAATAATGTAAGGCAGCAGAGAGCCTTCTGTAAACACAGAGGTTTGGGGTACTCAAGAGCAGACAGGTTTATGCAGAGGTAAGCCAGATGTTTTCACTAAGAGTATAGCCATGTACAGTATCCAAGCATCATATTAGACCTTGCAACCCGATATGCCTGCAGAAATCCAATCCCAATGCTTAAGGAGAGCCAAATTGATGAAAGGACTCAGGGAGAAACAGAAACTGCTCAAAAGCAGGTGGGAAAGTGAGCAAGTGAGGTAAGCAGCCATGCAGCCTCTCAAACACCACAGCCTGTCAACCCCAGACTTCTCTTCCAGGACACAACACTCTGACACAAACACGGCCCTTTAAGTTAGCCAGACTGGTCTACTCTACCCCACCCAGCTCCCACTATACAACCCAGCCCCCACATTCCTGTCTGTTCTATTTCTCTTCCTTGGAAGGCTACATACCCCCCACACAAATATATAACCACACATTGAACATTCTTAGTGCCCACCCCACAGTTCACTCCTTATCTACCCCAACTCCAAGGAATCAATCTCTTTCCTCTCCTGTATGGCTTGAGTACCCTAGTTATTACTATGCAGTGTAGCAGTACCTGAACAATACAAGACAATAGAGGTCTCTTGGGTTGATTATGAAGCATATTAAGAACTAAATGAAACCCATGGATATGAAAAGCCCTGCACTCAAGAGAACTTAATATCATAAAGGACTCAGATGACCAAAGCAACAGATAAACAGATTGACAGGGAACATACCAGGATATGTCGAAGTGTCTGATTGTTGGCTTGGGGGTTATTTTGTTTGGGAATTGAAGAAAATGACTTCCTGTGCCTCTGAACATCCGACAAACTTATGCGTGGAGACCAAATGTCCTGTTTCTCTCCAAGATGCACACAACACTTTGCATGTAAACACAAAGGGTATATTTATTGATTATTCTGAATAAAGTCAAGGTTTTTAAGGAAAACTAGAAAAAGTACATGAGCAGAAGAAGGCCCTGTAATGGGACCTTCTTCTGAGAGAAGATAACTTGGGGAACTGGTGTCAGGCTGCCAAGAAAAGAAAGAGACCCAACAGAAGGAAGTAAATAAAATTCCAAGGCTCCAAAGAGCAAGTGCAAAAGGGAAGCTGGGCAAGATGAATAATAGTTTCAAATAAACGCTGAGGTCTAGTTAAGAATGGAAACAATTAGTGTGGATGGTGTCGGGTCACAAGCACTAGACACTGAGCGCATTCGGTTTCAGACAGTCATTTTTCTATGAGTGGAAAACTGTAATGGGAACAAAAGCGCATTTTGTCAGAAAATACGCATCTAGCCACTAGAATAGGGCAAAGTTTCTGTCCAGAGATGCTGTGATTACAAATGAGATTAACTGAAACAAGTAATTTTGTTCCCATTGCTTAATTAAAAAGTCTTGCAAACAGGGGGAAGGGGAAGGAAGAGGGAAATAAGAAAGAGGGAGACAAGCATCCAGAGAGGAGCCACCTTCCATTCTTCTGGGTGAAGGCCAGGGGAATACACCATCCATTCCTCTTAACTCCTTCCCAAAACTCTGCTCTTCGTAGGTATGTAGCAAAACGCAGCCACTTACTATGCTGTAACTTATAAAAAGCAGAGCTGTGTTAGGGACAAAGCCTAAGGGAAGTAACCCTTAAAAACAGTTGAGTTGGTAGGCTCCCTGCCTGTGGAAAACAACATGCTTCACTTTAATGAGATTACCTCGTCATATTCCTTGACAGGCCTGGCATTTATGGACAGGCCATATCAGCGGCATGAATTAATTCTCCCTTCCTGTGAGCCCACGGGTTGTTTTGTTTTAGTGTGAGAACAATACTAGTCTATCTCCACCACTTGTCTGGGGCACAGCAGATACAAACACCAAACAAGACTTTGAGCTAAGGTTTTCTTCCTGCCAAGGTCTTAACGCCATGAAAAACATTAACATTTTAGAAGTGTGAACATCAAAGACATTTTGAAAGAGGGTAATAGGTCAGAAAACTTCAGTTACACCAAAAGTGAAGGAAGAAAGTAATTTTTTCTCAATAATGGTAGGAACCTTGTTCCTGGACATAGTAGATGCATATTCTGTATCTGTTGGGTGGATGGATGGGTGACTGGATGAATAGGCGAGCAGATGGATGAGTGTGTGGGTACTTAGGTGGGTATGTATACAGACAAATGAGTAGGTGAACATATACATGGGTGGGTACCTGAGTAAGTGGATGTAGATGTGTGGATACACTTGGAAGAATGGATAAGTTGATGGATAGATGGACAGCTCTGTGGAAAGTATATGTCTATGGCCAAAGTAGGTCACTTTCTTAAAGGTACATGATCATTAGGGGAAAAAATCAAAGAGGAATGATTTCAAATAACTGCTTACTCTGGGATATGGAAAAAAATCAGTGCTTGATTATATGTCTAGATGTCTGTTTTTAAGGGCACAGATGCCAATTGTTATAGATATGTTTATCACCTTTGCATGTGTAACCTTACTTAAAATTTTTAACCATTTTTTTCTGAAAAGAAAAAGAACCATTTGTGCTAAAATGACTTTAAGTATAATCTATAAATTTATAACTATTACTCCTAAAATATGAAATTATTAATTTTATGTACTATTAGGAAGTCATAAAGTAGAAAAAAGAGATTGTGAAACGTGGGAGAATGTTTATGGTGAGGGAAAATTCAACATTGTATGTCTATTTCCTCTGCAGGGAACATGTAAATGCTATAACTACAAAATATAAATATTAATTACAATTTTCTATGCAATTGCAATTACAACTATGTAGAAGTATTTTCACATCAAGAGGCTAGAAAGATATGGAAAAATGTAGAATTCTGGATGACATTTTAACTTCTGAAATTATTTTTAAATATATATATTTAATGGATATGTGTAATTATATTCTCAATAAAATACATAGATAGGGGGAAACATTTTTAAATGACTTTCATTGCTGATGCCAGGAAGGCTGAAATACCTCAGCACTGGGCTGCCGAGCCACTGAGAAATACAATGGATTACTGGGAAAGGTCCCATTCTCTTCCCTCCCTTTTCCCCAGCCTACTCCATGTCCTATACTCATCAGTCACTCAGACCACACAGCTGGAGCTGCTTCCAAACCTTTTGACCTCTGAGCTTCCTCTACTCCAGCCTCACATTCTCCAATATTTCTGCCTAAAGATTACACTGAACATATGGCTTTTCTCTTGCTGTGTACAAATCCCCAGAAGCCTGCCAGGGTAAGGTACCATCTTTATTACCTGACCATTTCAGTGTGCCAAGGGCTGCCACCCACTCAACTCTCAGAACCTGCCATCAGGTGCCAGTGGGACTGCATCCTCAACTAGAGGCTCACCTGAGGAGGACTCCTCTTCAGAGCTCAGTCAGCTGCATTCTGAACGTCCCTACCTTGCCTCTGTGTGATAAGGCTCTTCCATCCTTATCTGGCTATTAGCCAGAAGGCACCTTTAGCTCTCAGTTGCACTTCCTTCTCCAAAGACAGTTTACATCATGTGTTTCTCTGTTATCTGCAGTTATATCACCTTCCAATGAGATGAGTCTTAACGAAGTAAGACTCATCAACTAGAAGCAAGTCACAGGTCCCACTCACACTAAACGGGCAGAGATCACACAGGGTATGACACCAGGGTAGTCACTATGGGCCCTTCTGAGAATTCTGCCTCCTACATTGCGTCTCCCTTGCCTAGACCTCTCCTGCTTCAAGGCATACAGAACTGTACTGGCTTCACAGACAAGTTACTTTAGGACTTTAGAAAGTGCTGCCTCCCACCATGAAGCCCCAAGGAACTTCCTCCAGCCTAATGCCCTGCAGGATTTCTTCTTCATCCTCCCCCCCAGTCCCCCCCCACCCTCTGCACCTCCTCTCTCCATCTAATTCTCTGGTCTGCTCAGCTCCCACTTGGTCTGTTTCCACATCACTTGTTTAAGGAAAGCTTTCCTAACACCCAGACTAAGCTACTAATTAAACAATCATTGAGCTGTTCTGAGTGGCAAGGTCTGTGAAAGGAACACTCCATCATGTTCCCTGTTGAGACTCCAGTGCTTGTTTAGTTCAGCAGATGTGTCCTAAATAAATTATAAGTGGATGAAGTATAAGCACTACTTGTGAATAGAGACTTCAGAGGCTAGCACCCAACTTACTGCTCCCTCTCTCTTCAAGGGTATCTGTCCTTTCCTTTCCCGTCTACAGCTCTTGGCATGCTGAGTTAGATGTTTTTCCAGTTTGGCTTTGAACCACTGTATCCCTTAGTTGTCTTCCTCACTCCTCTGCTCAGTCCTTTTGCAGGGCTTTCTGGCTTGTCTTCTTCATTTGGAATTTCCACTTTACCTCCTTCCAGAGAAATCCACAGCCTACACCTTAGCACTGAGCTCTCTCTCTCTAACGAGACTCCATTTCACTTCCATGACTCAGCCACACTTCAAATTCAACTTGACAAAAATCCTGTCCTCCACAGGGATGAGGGCCTGGCCCTTCTTAGATCCTTACCTTTGTTGTTGCCTTAATGTCCCCCTCCCCAGATCTCCTGGGATCAAAGCCTCAGAGCCACTGTTTCGTGTTTCTTTCTCGTCACTGTGGTAGAACATACTGACATAGACAGCACAGGGAGAGGAGGCTTGGCTTGGCTGACAGTCTAAATTACAGTCCATCATTTCAAGTAAATCAAGGCAGAGACTCAAGCAGAAAGGCACATCACATCCGCAGCCAAAACAAAAAGAATGAACACCTTTGTTTGCTTGCTTGCCTACTGATGGCTACTCTGCTAGATTTCTCAACTCCTATAGTTCATGGCCCATTCCATGAGATGGTGCCATGTACCTTGAGGTTGAGTCATCCTACTTCAATTAGCAATCAAGACAGTCCCTACAGCCCAGACTTATCTAGATGATGACTTAGTAAGAGTCTCTTCCCAGGTAATCTTAAATTATATCAAATTGTCAGTTAAAACTAGCCAGCGTAGTCGCCCTTGACTCTTCATATTGTCCCTTGCACTCAATTCTTCCTTAACTTATTTCATAATGGTCCTGTTGGAGGAAATATGACACTGGAAGGTTAAATTTGAGATTTCAAAAGACTTGGGCTATTCCCAATGTCTTTTCCTCTCTCTACATTGCTTGTGGGTCAGATGTAAACTCTCAGCTACTGCTCCAACAATATGTTTCCCTGTCTGCTGTCATGCTCCTTGCCAGGATGATCATGGACCCTGATCCCCTAGAACCATGATCCCCACGTTAAATGCTTTCTTTTATAACTTGCTTTGGTCATGGTGTTTTGTCATGCCTATAGAAAGGAAACTAAGAAGTGACCACGGGCATTTGTTCCAGGACCCCTGTGGATAACAAAAGCTCAAGTCAGTTCTATAAAATGGTCAGTATTTGCATAGAGCCTTCACACATCCTTTGTATACTAAAAGTCATCTCTAAGTTAGCAATATTATCTTATACCATGTAAATCCAGACACATAGTCCCCATTTACAATGACGACAAAGAATGACGATGACAAAGAAAGACTGGGATGTGTTTAGCCGGGCATTGGTGGCACACGCCTTTAATCCCAGCACTCGGAAGGCAGAGGCAGGCACAGATCTTTGTGAGTTCGAGGCCAGCCTGGTCTCCAGAGCAAGTGCCAGGATAGGCTCCAAAGCTACACAGAGAAACCCTGTCTCCAAAAAAAAAAAAAAAAAAAAAAAAAAGACTGGGATGTCTTCAATACAGAGGTAAATCTGTTTGTTTTATTGTTGTTACTGTTTGGTCAGTTGGTTTTTCTTTTGTTTTGTTTCTTTGTTTTTTGAGACAAGGTCTTGCTATGTAACTGGCCTCCAACTTCAATCCTACTGCCTCTCTCTTCAGTGTGCTGGATTTACAGGTGTGCATCACCACACCAAGCCAAATAATTTGACTCTTCAGATGTAGAACCCATGAATACATAGAACCCACTTTACATATCCTATGAGTACTTGAATAAATGATTCCCTGTGGGGACACGCTAATGGCCACTGCTTATCTTCTAAAACTCAGTTTTAAATACATTCTGCTGCACACTTCCCTTCTCCTGACTTCCTTGTTTCTTTTTATAATTTCCATTTTATTTTATTTTTCCCAGATGGATTTTCTTCTGTTTTCAGGAAGTCAGCTCTTTACCCTTGCCTTGGTGAAGGTTGTGTTGCAGCACCAGCAGGGCTTGAAGAGATGGATTCCTAACTTGCTGTGAATGTCACACCTCATGAAGTAATGAGGCTTGACATGGAGCTTTTGAAGCACAGAATCTCTGAAAACATTTGCTTCAGAAATGTCCCTAACAACAGTCACCTCTCCCTATGTTCAAAATGGCAAACTTCATAGTGGCCTTTTCAAGGGTGCTCACCAGGTGGGTGCTGTTCCTGCAGCAAACTGGCTGCAAGTCATCACCACAGCCTTTTTCAGTACAATTGCTGCTTCTCTGTACCCTCTTCTTCTCCTCTTCTTCTTCTTCCTCTACTTCTATCTTTGAACCAAGATCCCAAAGCTTTTCCTAAATTCTTAGGGCTGCTCTGGTTGGGTTGGAAGGATTCAGGCTTCCCTCCTCCAAGATTCTACCTTCAAATTACAAACAGGAAATCTACAGAAGGAAAATCTGTGGTTAATAGAAAAGCAAGCTCTCTGCCCAAACCACCAGTTGCCTTGTTAAAATTAACAAGCAGCAAAGAGAAACATGTGGCATAGGAGTTGGGTTTCTCATTGTTACTATGCTTACACACACACACACACACACACACACACACACACACACAACACTGGGATATACCCAGTAAATCTTCCCAAGAAGAAGCTGATTTTAACAAAAAGCAGGATGAGCAATTGGCAGGTGAAAGGCAAGGAGTCTGAGACACAGAGCACAGAATTAGTGGTTGATCCTTAACTGCCCCACCCCCCAGCCAGGATGAGGTATTTCAGTGTGGCCCATTGATGCCAGAAGTTTCCAAGCTTTCCAGAAGGTTGCCTCTCAGCCAGGGCCATTCATAGATGCCACAACTTAGAAAATCATGGAATATCTTTACCCTTTTCTCCTCATTCTTTGGGGGTTGTTGTTGTGTGTTGGAAAGATCGGGGAGTTTGCTCTGAGGTTTTATTTCCTAATAATACTGGAAGCTACACCCATAAAGTCTCACCACCACAACTGTCGACATAAGAGCTGAACAAGGACAACACCAACAGATATGCCAAAATGGATGGGGAAAAGCTCATGAGGCCTCAACCTACAAAAAAGAACTACAGGCAACTGTCAAATGCTGAAAGCGTCTTCTCTGTGGAAGGTGCAACAACTGGTTATCCAATACCAAATGGTCAGCCCTGAAAACACACACCCAAGTAATATAATCTAGATGGAGAAAGTTATATTTAGAGATATATACACATATACAAATATGCTTGTAATGATAATTAATGAATAAAAGAGCCCATGGTTTAGAAAAAGATGAGTAGTATATGGAGGGTTTGGAGGGAGGAAAAGAAGGGGGAGAGTGATGCAATCATATTATAATCTCAAAAAAATTAAAGTTAAGAAAATGTTGTCACATGATCTGAGAAAGACCCTCTTATGTATCCAGTGAGCACCTATCTGTGTCTTAGGGACCATGGTTGTTCCATGGGAACAAAATAATAGCAGTTGTTCCTCTGAGCTCTTAAATTTCTATGAGATAATATATGGACATCGAATGAATGTAACATACATGTTATGGTTTAATTAATGTCCCCAGAAGGCTTCTATATTAAAAGCATGGTTGCTAGCTGATGGGCTTCGGAATGACTGCATCATGAGAACTCTGACTGAATCCCTGGATCAATGCATTGACTGATACATAATTTGATAGTTTATTGGGCAGTAGTGTCAAACCAGAAGGGAAGTACACTATGGAAAGTATGCCCAAAAGGCTATATCTTGCCCCATTGTGCTTGCCCACCCACCCCAACCCCATGGACATGGTAGGGTAAGCAGTTTTGTTCAGTTTTAACCTCCTGTAACTATGATGTTCTTCTTCATAGGGGTTCATAATGATGGAGAAAGTCAGCCATGTAGAAACCTCTGAAACTGAAATCCTCAGACAGTTGTCACAGAAACAAAAATTAATATAATGCTTGTATTAATTAGGATTCACTAGAGCCGTGGTTCTCAACCTGTGGATCATGATCCCTTTGCCAATGAAATGACCCTTTCACAGTGGGTGCATATCAGACATCCTACATACCACATTATGATTCATAACAGTAGCAAAATTACAGTTATGAAGTAGCAACAAAAATAATTTTATGATTAGGGTCACTACAATGTGAAGGACTGTGTTAAAGGGTCACAGCATTAGGAAGGTTGACAACCACTGCTCTAGAGAAACAGAATTAATAAAATGAATGTATATTAAAAGGAGATGATTTACACAACACAACCTGGACAGTCTTCATGCTGGGGAGGCTGAGAACCTGGGAGCTACTCAGTCCACACAGCTGGATGCCTCAGCAGTCCCAGTCTGGTGCTGAAGGCCTGGAGGATTCTTGAGGAGTCGCTGGTCTTCATTCCACTTTGGAAAGGCAAAGAAACCAGGTTCTGGTGCAAGTGAAGAATGGCAGTGGCAGTAACAGTGTAGATGAACTTGCCAGCTCAACAGGAAGGCAACATAAGCAGACAGAGCAAAGCTTTTTCCCTTGTACCTTATTTTATTCAAGTGTCACTAAAAGGTGCCACCCATATTCAGTGGATATGTTCCCATTGCAGCAGCCTGATCGAGTAAATCCCTTACAAGTGTGTGCCACAGTTTATCTCTTAGTTGATTCTAGATCCAGCCAATTTGACAACCAGCACTAACCATTATATCACCTAAATCCTCAGTTAACATTAGGGTGGGTTTATTCTTTCTTTTTTCTCGATGTGTCTACTATGTGCGAGATTTCATAGTGAATAAAATTTTAATTATCATGAACATTGTCAACTGAAATGTATATCAGGCACTTCAATCAGAAAGGAAGGGTCAGCTGGGATACAAAAGAGGACACATATGGTTGCAGCCATCCAGGGTTCACCATTCTTTTCTCCACCTACATAGCCTCCTAGGTGTATGAGTCATCTTTGTGTCACTGTATCAAATACCTGAGAAAACCAGCTTACTTCACAGGGGAGGAAAACAGAATCATTGTTACCTTTGAGGGCATAACCCCCTCAATGTCCTGGGATCTTGTAGTAGGGACCAACACCTAAAGGTGTCACTATCTATTATCACCTTTGCAGCTGTACCTCCAGTGCATGGGCCTTTGAGGGACATTAAGATCCAAATTCTAAGACTGGGGGTGTGGCTCAGTAATAGAACTCTTGCCAAATGTGTGCAAGGTTCTGGGTTTAAACATACACATGCACGCACGCACGCACACACGCATGCAGTCACACACGCGCACGTGCGCACGCGCACATACACACACAATATGTAGCACTAGGAAACTCCAGCCACCTCAGTCCTTGGGTAACCACAGTCTATCAAGACTGAATTGGCCCCAAATGGAGTTCCTGGCAAACTCCTGTGTGCCCCAGTACTGAAAACTTAAAAGAGCTATCCCTACCAGTGTGGGCCTGTAAACAATTCTCACATTGCAATTACCAAGCAAAATTCCTTTTCCCCAGTGATGTGTGACTAGACCTGGACACACTGCCCAGAACTTTTCATTATCTTCCTCATCAATAGTGCACTACAAATATTTAACGAAGAGCTCTCAGAGTTGGGGGGGGAGACATTGGGAAGGAAACCTGAGTTTATGGATATGTCATTTTCAATAGTGTAAATGCTCTTTCCACTTAGCTGGAAAGACACATGCCCAGTCAGGTCTTGTGAGATAATATGCTCAACTCAGCTCCAGCATAGTACTTCCTGAAAAGATGGTCATACGTCCTCTGTAGATAAGGCAATTATTCTTGATCTCCACACTTCATTTATTTTCTTTTGGGCCATTTGAAAATGAATCATCCCTTGGAAAGGAAATCCTTGGATTATGGGATCTAGATCTTACTCAAAGTGTCTAGATCTACCACCTGTAGACCCTCAGGCTGTGCATTATACAACTCAGGTAGCATTTGGGGGGAGGGGGTGTGCAAAATGAGGGCCCTGGAGTTGACTTCAATGGAATGATGACACCTTCCTGGATCGAGAGCAGAATGAAAATAGCAAATTTCCCAAGCCCTCCAGCACCAAGTGAATTCTAAACTTCTGCAACTTCTCCAGATGCTGAAAAGTCAGTTCTTTCTAAGCAAAATCTTTGAAGAGGGTGCAGGGGGCCTCAGCCAGTTAACATTCATACTCTCCTCTGCATAGGAGCAGATTAGGGATACACTGCAAGGGGCCTAGTCCCTCCCATTAACTCAGTGCATTCTTCAATTTATTGGAAAATTAGATTAATGAGAAGCTGTAGGTTGGCCTGAATGCTAACTAGACTAAACAAAAAGTGTAGCATAGAAGGAGACAAGGACAAGACGTTGGTGATTGTTCCTGGCATTTATAGAGATCTGTGCCTATCCAGAAAGAAGCTTCATTGCAGATAAATCTGTTCTTGCTAATGGGTTGAGTGCTTACTATGGGACAGGTTCCACCCAACATTCCCCTTGTACTATTTCATTAATCATGAGAGCAACTTCATAAGGCAGACTTTATTAGCCCCTATTTACAGATGAGCAGTTAAAGTCTTGGTGACATTAAAGAATGTGTCTGAACCTGCTCAGTTCAGAAGCAGTCAGGAAGGCCTGACTACAGAGCCCTCACTCTTATCCTCAGGGCTATAGCCAACCTCCAGGTCTCTTGGCAGTCTCAGCAGCAATGGCTGATCTGTGGATGGATGGAGAACCAAATTTTCCTCTGCATCTTCCAGAGGATGCTTAGCTGACAAAATAGTCTGATAGGACCCAGAGGCACAGCCAGTCCAACTATCTATGGAACATATGGTCCCATATGTGGGGCAAACACACCAGCCAGGCCCTGGCAAGGTCTGTCACACTACCAGAGTCTATCCCAGATGTTTTTTGGAAAATTCTGGTTTGAGGGTCTTAAGTGGTATTTGGGGACTGTTTCTGGAAACTTGTATAACATAACCAGCAGGGGTTTGGAGGTTTGTTGGTTTTCTTTTCTTTCTTCTTCTTAAGAAGGTCTTGTCTTTAGAATGGAAACCCTGGAAAAGTCAATGAGCCATGGAGAAGAACCAAGCAAAAATTATGGAGAAGAAAGAGGGAAGAAGGATTGTTTGTAGAGGGTGTTTCTTCTGCTAGGGAGCAAGCATTCTATCACCAAGTTACACACCCTGCCCCGAAGGGGAAGTTTTGATCCTGGAAAATTGTTCTTGGCTTCCAATCCTGACCCTCCAAGATAAGGCATAGGAGGGATTTGAGGACACAGTGCTCTCAGATAAATCTCTGGGGACTTCACCTTGTCTGAGTCCAGGGACTAGACCTTGGCCAGTTCACTTCCTTCTTACCATTTGGTCTTTCAAAAGCCTGATAACAATCAAGTCTGTTCTCTGTGTTCAGACCTTAGAAATGGCTTGTTCCCCTTGGATAACAGATGAGGATTCCAGATGCCAGGAGGAAAGACCTCTTAGCTTCTTGATGAGTTCATGAAATATGGTTTTGCCCATGGCAGGCGCTGGGAAATAATAGCACCAATCTTTGGTTTCCACGGTCAATCTAAAGAAATCCAGGTACAGGATCCAGTGCCTGCAGTAACACATTCAAATATAAACTGTAAAGAAGCGTTTCCACATCATAGCAATTGGAAAAATCCAGGATGTAAAGCAGTTTCCTCAACATCTGTCTGCAAAGGTTACAAAACGGCTTAGGATCTCCCGGTTCCCATGCTCAACTTCAGGTGTCTTGGAAAGTATGCTCCACCTGAAGAAATTTATTTTCTGAGCTCATAGAGATGAAAAGTAAATGGTATTGACTGAGAAAATGTGGCCAGGGTCAGGGCAAATGTCAAGGTGCACTCTTACAACAGAGAAACTGAAAACTTGTGGCACTAGTGATCCTTCTGACTCACCAGTGCTTGCACGAGGACATGGGATCGTGCCTGTGGTCTCCAGGCCACAGTTCCTTGGCTGGAGCCATCAGGGCCCTGAGCCAGGCAGAGTGAGGAAGAGAGAGCTTGCTGGCAGCAAGTTTTCAGGCTACAGCCTCTGAGCTCTGCATTGAAAAGCCATGTGGGGACATGGCAACCCCAAAGCTCTCAGCCCCTACCTAGAAGCCACAGTTCACATCTGGCCATCCTCCCTGTGGCCAGATCTGATTTCTGTTTGGGAAGCACACAGCAAAGTCCCCCGATTTTCAGATAAAGGACTTTCTTGAGTCTCTTAAATGAATGTTCAGAGGTCAAATAATGCAACAAATGTTTTCAAAGGAAAAGAAAGCTGAGAGCCACTCCATTCCCCTTGCCAACAGATCACAGTATAGTCATCCCACTTGTGGGCCAGCACAGGCTAGTTGGACACAGGACTTGTGCCCAGGCTCCACTGGAATGTCCCCAGCTGGGTCATCCACCTGGCTGGGCTACCCTCTCTGTGACCCTGCTTTAAGAAAGAGGTAACAAGAAACAACTTCTTTTCCAACCTTAGAATGCTAATGGGAGGAGGGAGATGGAGAGGAAGGGATGGTCACTATTCTTCCCTTCAACCTAGTTAGTTTCTGCATCCCATTGTGAAAGATGTTCTGAGAGGACTCCTCCTACTCACCCATCCTGAGCCTGAGTCTACCCAGTTCATCCCAGCATCTGAAGACAGCTCAAGTCCACAGCCTTCTCCTTTTCCTAGTAGTCCCTGACCTTCATGGAGGGTTTATTTGAAGCTCCTAGATTGTTTTTTCATGGGAGAAAACATCCTTCTCCTTTAGGACCCAGGGTTTCTGATTCCAGATCTGCCCTTCCACTCTTCTGTGTTCTATTCTGGTGTACTTTTAATTTCTTCTCCATATTTTTTCATTTCATTTACTGTGACTTTAAATTCATTTCAAGATCCCTCCCAAGAGACAGAGCTAGGAATCCAACTGTGCTGTCTAAATATTTAGGGTTCTACTCTTGGGCATATGTTCAAGGTTGCTTCATCCTACTACAGATACACTTGCTCAAACATATTCATTGCTGCTCTTTTCATAATAGCCAGAAATTGAAAACAATCTAGATGGTAAGTTGACAACAAATTGACAGCAAGTCCCAATTGCTGAAGACAACACCTATACAACTTATTAAGCATGGAGACGTCAAGCTAGTGCCTACATAAACCCTTCACCCCTACATGCTAGTGTTTATGGTACTAGAAGATACCCTGCATGATACCAAAGGAGAAAACATAAACACCAACCCAACCACAAAGCCTCTGATCTACAATGGTGTTCTGAATGCAAGATATGCTAGTGCAATGGTGGCACAAATTTGTAGGAGTAAGCAACCAACATCTGGTTTGACTGGAGGCCCACTCCACAAGATGGAGCCCATACCTGACACTGCTTTTGGTGACCAAGAACCTGACACTAGATATCCCAGGGACCTATGGTAAATCCAAACACTACTGGTCTATATATACAAATGGCAATAAAATGGCTGTGATGACATTCTGCTCTATTCCTAAATCAGTGTCTTGCTCAACTATCATCAGATGATACTTCCTCTTGTAGCTGATAGGTACAAATAAGAGACCCAAAGCCAGACATTATGCAAAGAGTGAAATACCTTGTAACACTCATAAATGGTGCATCTCTATTAGATATCTCCCTCAGGGCTCAGAGAACTCTGCAGAAGAGGAGGCAGAAAGAGTATAAGAGCTGGTTCCCTTTTGCTCTATGTCTAAAATCCATATATGAATGAGTACACACCATGTTCATATCACCGTGACTGGGTTACCTCACTCAGGATGGTTTCTTCTAGTTCTATCCATGTGCCTGTGAATTTCAAGATTCCATTGGTTTTTTTCCCCCCTCTGAGTAGTACTCCATTGTGTAAATGTACATTTTCTCCATCCATTCTTCAGTTGAGGGGCATCTAGGTTGCTTCCAGGTTCTGGCTATTACAATAATGCTATGATGAACATAGTTGAACAGATGTCCTTGTTGTATAAATGTGCTTCTTTGGGGTATATGCCTAAGAGTGGAATTGCTGGATCTTGTGGTAGACTCATTCCCATTTTCCTGAAGAATTGCCATGCTGATTTCCAAAGTGGCTGTACAAGTTTACACTCCCACCAGCAGTGGAGAAATATTCCCCTTTCTCCACATCCTCTCCAGCTTAAACTGTTATTGGTGTTTTTGATTTTAGCCATTCTGACAGGAGTAAGATGGAATCTCAGAGTTATTTTGATTTGCATTTCACTGATGGCTAAGGATGTTGAACACTTTCTTATATGTCTTTTAGCTATTTTAGATTCCTCTATTGAGAATTGTCTATTTAGTTCTGTACCCCACTTTTTAATTGTATTATTTGGTGTTTTGGTGACCAGCTTCTTGAGTTCTTTGTATATTTTGGAGATCAGCCCTCTGTCAGATATGGGGTTGGTGAAGATCTTCCTATTCTATGGGCTGATGTTTTGTCTTGTTGACTGTGTCCTTTACCTTACAGAAGCTTCTCAGTTTCAGGAGGTCCCATTTATTAATTGTTGATCTCAGTATCTGTGCTACTGGTGTTATTTTCAGGAAGCAGTCTCCTGTACCAATTCGTTCAAGGGTACCACCTATTTTTTTCTTCTAATAGGTTCAGTGTGGCTGGATTTATGTTGAGGTCTTTGATCCATTTGGACTCAAGTTTTGTGCATGGTGATAGACATGGATCTATATGCAGTCTTCTACATGCCAGAATCCAGTTATGCCAGCACCATTTGTTGAAGATGCTTTCTTTTTTCCATTGTATAATTCTAGCTTCTTTGTCAAAATCAGGTGTTTGTAGGTGTGTGGGTCCATATCAGGGTTTTCAATTTGATTCCATTGGTCTACCTGTCTATTTTTATGCCAACACCAAGCTGTTTTCAGGACTATAGCTCTATAATAGAGGTTGAAGTCAGGATGTGTTGGGGCCCAAACATAATTTCTCAGAAATATGTTCTACCCAGCCAAGAAATCTAGGAGTTCAGAACTCCTATTGTCTTTCAGATGCTGGCTGATTACCTCTGGTGCCTGGCCTCTGTGGGGAATGGATCCTAGTTTATATAACAAAGACCTAGGCCTAGGCCTTGGGCAAGCCTACAACCACCCTGAAGGTGTGGTTTAGGATTGTCTCTAGGATTAGAAGAAATATTTGATATCAGCTCTATACATGATAATGGATGTCTTCTGCTAGTAGACACACACATACACACACACACACACATAACACACCTCCCCACTCCTCTACCTCCCCACCCCCTTACCTCCCCAACCCCCCACCCTGCTTTTGGAAAGTTATTTAAAGGGATGCTTAAATAAACTGTGGTCTTCAGTATTGACTGAGAGCTCTCCTGAGATGACCAGATGTCTCTGTCTCATCCTTAACGTCCTCGGGTAGTTAGGCTTTCCCTCATCCACACTCCCTTACTCATAATCGGACCCAGGGCTGTTCAGCCGGTTCAGATTGCAGCCCCAAAGACATCAGTCCAGAATAGATGGCCTGTGCAGCATAGGACTGATACAGGCTGGACCCTGTCAGGGATGGTAGTGCCTCCAGATGTTCCTTTATTGTACAGGGTTGTTTCAGCTATCCTGGGTCTTTTGTTTTTCCATATAAAGTTGAGTATTGTTCTTTCAAGATCTGTGAAGAATTGTGCTGGGATTTTGGTGGGGATTGCATTGAATCTGTAGATTGTTTTTGGCAAGATTGCCATTTTTACTATGTTGATCCTACCTATCCAAGAGCATGGGAGATCTTTCCATTTTCTGGTATCTTCTTTAATTTCTTTCTTTAAAGTCTCAAAGTTCTTGCTATACAGGTCTTTCACTTGTTTGGTTAGTGTTACCCAAGGTATTTTATGTTGTTTATGGCTATTATAAAGGGTGATGTTTCTCTGATTTCTTTCTTTGCCTATTTATCTTCTGTATGTATTAGGGCTACTGATTTTTTTTTTTTTTTTTTTGTATCCTGCCACTTGGCTAAAGGTGATTATTACTTGTAGGAGTTCCCTGGTAGAGTTTTCCAGGTCACTTATGCAAACTATCACATCATCTGCAAATCCTACAATCCACATCACCAGAGAAGCTAGGAAACAAGGAGGACCCTAAGAGAGATACATGGTCCCCCCCAGAGAAGGGGATAAGGACAAGATCTCCTGAGCTAATTGGGAGCATGGGTGGAGGGGAGAGGGAGTTAGGAGAAAGAGAAGGGGAGGAGAATAAGGGAGAGGAGGACATCAGAGAGCAGGAAGATCGAGTCAGGGAAAGAATAGAGGAGAGCAAAAAAAGAGATACTGAAAGGTTCAGGTTTTAATGCTGACTAGCTCTACCTCTTTAAGAGACAGACCCCGCCCCCTGACAACAGTCCGGGCATGCACAGGGACATGCTATGCCATCACCACTCGTCATGCATTACAGACATGCCTGAGGACTCTGCGCATGCGTGGAACCTCAGTGTGCATGTGCAGTCTTCCCTTTAAAAGTTCCAACTTCCTCCTGCTTCTCTCTCTCTCTCTCTCTGGCGATGACCATGGTGGTCAGCTATTAACTCTGTCTCTCTTCTCTTATGCTTCTCTCTCTTCCTCTTCTCTCTGTCTCTCTTCTCTCTTACTCTCTCTGCTCTGCCTGGCCTATAATAAACTGGTTAATGTGTTCTCTATAGTCTCATGTCTCATCTCTCTTGTACTTCTAATTTAAGCAGAAATCTAACAGATACCATAATAGAGGGAGCCATTATAGGTTTAAAGAGAAATCTGGCACTAGGGAAGTTCCAGAGATCTACAAGTTTGACCCCAGATAACAATCTATGCAATAGTGGAGAGGCTACCTTAGATGGCCTTCCCCTATAATGAGATTGATGACTACCTTATATGCTATTCAAGAGCCTTCATCCAGTAGCTGATGGAAGCAGAAGCAGATACCCACAGCTAAGCACTGAGTCGAACTCCTGGAATCCAGTTGCCAGGAGGGAGGAATCATGAGCAAAAGGGTCAAGACTATGCTGGAGAAACCCACAGAAACAGCTGACCTGATCAAGAAGGAGCTCATGGTCCCCAGACTGACATCTGGGAAACCAGCATAGGATTTTCCAGACCACCCTGAACGAGGATATCAGTTTGGAGGTCTGGTTAATCTTTGGGGCCTCTGGTAGTGGATCAGTATTTATCCTAGTACACAAATGGACTTTGGGAACCCACTCCACATAGAGGGATACTCTCTCAGCCTAGACACATGGGGGAGGGCCTAGGCCCTGCCCCAAATGATATGACAGACTTTGAAGATCCCCCATGGAAGGCCTTACCCTCCCTGGGGAGCAGAAAGGGGATGGGATGGGGGTAGGTAGGGGGCAGGGAAGGAGGGGAGGGAGAAGGAATTGGGATTGACATGTAAAACAAGCTTGTTTCTAATTTAAATTTTAAAAAGGAAAAAAAATAGTATAAGAGCTAGAGGGTATTAAAGACACCAAGAAAACAAAGCCCCTAAATCAACAATATTGATGCACATGGGTTCTCACAGAAACTAAGGCAGTATGCACAGGGCCTGCATGGGGCACCCTAAAGCTGAAAGGAGAAATGGAGGCATGTCTTCATCCCTAAGCTATCTCCAATTGATAACCACTTCCAAATGAAACTCAGTTTCCTCCAAGGTAATCTCATTGGGAAGAAACAAACTACCCAGCAGTCGATGGCCAACAGAAAACAAACTCAGTGGGATCTTTGGAAGTCCTTGTCTCATAATGTTGTGCCAGATTTCTTCCCCCATTTTTTGTTTTTTGTTTTTTGTTTTTTGTTGGTCTATTTTTTTGGAGGGGGTTTGTTTTTGTTTTTAATTTTATCTTATTATGTATTGTTTACATATTTTCTTCTCTCTTTTTATCCTACAGGTCCTTTGCATATATAATATGGCTTTCAGTTTAGTGTTTTATGGGATTCTTGAATGTGTCAATGAGCGGATCTCTGTTTCTTGTACCTTCTGTTGGGCTCTTTCCTTCAATTTGTTTTGTCCAATTCTGATATACTCATTTTTGTTTTATCTGATTATATCTTTTATTATATCTTATTTTATTATAAAAAGAAAGATTTGAGTTTCCATATTAAATGGGGGAAGACTTTGGTTCTTATTTAAGTTGGTTTCCCTCGTAAATCAGCATACAAGGGTGTATGTTAGGCTTTCCAAGATTTCCAAAGTAAATCACTGTAGGTGAAATTATTGGAGCAATATGAGAGTGGGGGAGACCCAGAAATTCCAGGAGTATGGGTAGAATGTCTTCTCCAACAAATATAAAATAGGGGTCTGCATCCCTAGGCCAGACTAAGCAGCCTCCTTCTGTGCCATAAATGCTTATATAGCTGATGGAAACTTACTTTCTTGGAACCTTACATCCATCTGTACAATAAAAGATTGGACTGAATCCACTACCTCATCCTGTTCTGGAGTCTCATACCACTAGCCCATCCTAGGAACCTGAGAGCCTTTTCACATATCTATTTGCCTTCATCATAGCACTTTTTGTTCAAGGGTAAGAGCTACACAAAGTAGACACCCCATCTTTGTAAATGATGCCTGTGCATATGTAAACATATGTAAACATGATTCACCCCCACAGGTGATTATTTCACACTTATTAATGGGACTCTGTGTTGGATCATGTAGAGACAAAACAGTAAGAAAGCAGGAATCCTCTTTTAGATGATCGTGAGACAGTGAACATAAAAAGGGAGCACTCCCCTTGGAGATATAAAGGGGGTGATAAAGAAAGCACAGAGGAAACAGGAGCCATCTCAGAGAGACTGAAAAGGGAGTTAGGGAAGAAGTGGGGTATAACCGAGGTCCTGTTTTGTGGGTGTGTTTTGACACAAGGGAGGAGCCATGGAGATAGGAGTATGACAATGATGACTGGTAGTGTCAAACATGCTCATGGAATGATGAATCTGGGTGAGGGCAGGGGATGAGTCTAGAATGCTACCAGAATGCTATGGGACAGGAAGACAAGCAAAAGGGAGGTTTTGGGCACATGAAGGGGAATGAACTGCTTCCAAGTGGCAATGCTATTGGTTCTACATGGCACTGCATTTGTATCATGATCTGCTCATGGCTCTTCTCCTCTGGCTACCCCACCTAATAACATCTTAAACTTTCTATACCCCAGGGAAGACAGATCCACCTCCAGCCTTGTGCCCTCGGTGTGGACTCAATGTCAAGCGAGAGCCGGGTCCCATGGGAATATAAAACAGCCCAGGTTTATTTGTTCTCATGAAAGAAATGCTTAGACAGTGAGGGGCCAGAACAAACAATGCAATATGCTTCTCCATAGGTAATGTCAGTCTAACTGCCCCACTACAAGGGAAGCTGCTGCTGCAGAAGAGCAAAAAGCTCACCAAGTGGGTTGTGTGCAGGTGAGGACCCAGCTGCCATCGGATAGCATATCTGGACAGTGTCTCCTCATTGACTCTTTTGGTGCCTCACACAGCACAGCACTGAGGCCCTTGCACCCCACCACCTGCCCTAAGTGACAGGCAGGTTTCCTGTTTAAATTACTAAGTCAGCTCCAGCAAAGACCCAGAAGAAGGTCTGCCAGGGAGGAGGCCAGCCAGAAGCTGCCTCTGCCCAGGCCCATCCCACATGTCCTGAGCAGGTTATCTTTAAGAGTGATTAGGAAGCCAAACACTCCCTTCCCTATTAGTTGAAAACTGGGTCCTGTGGGCTGTGAGACACCCCAGATCCAGGAAACCCAAGGCTGGGCTGACAGCTCAATTATTATGGAGTGTCTCCCCCGGCCTCTGCTTCCCCACCTCCTCCTTTTGCTTTTTATTGCTCTTGGCAGTACAGCAGGTTTGGGGGGGGGGGGTGCTGAGGCCAAACTTGTTGAAAGTGCAAGGGGGAGAAAATTGTTCTCATCTGAATAAATAAAGTCAGCTGTTGCCAGAGGGAGCAATCCCCCTGTGGCGAATTCCCCTAGACAAGCTAACACGATATTGAGCTGATATGGGCACTTGAACTTAGGCCAGCACTATCTGGGTGAGTCTGGATAGGATTTATAGCAGGCAGGGCACCCTATCCCCATGGCTTTGGAATGTCCCAAATGGAGGCAAGACAGGGTGGCAAGGTGGTATTCATGGAAGGAGACTTTGGTCCACACTGTGGCTGGTGTCCAGCTCACATTGGCCCTCCTGCTGTGTCAGTAAGGGAAGAGTCCGTGAACTCTGGCCATCACAGAATCCAGCCTGTTCTGACCCTTTAAGATGTGAGGCTGGTAGATGAATTCTCTAGCTCCTGAATCTCCTGGGGCTCTAAGAGGAAGCTCATGGTGTCCTGGATACTTTCTGGCATCTCTATGTCCAAGCTGCTTTGGAAGGTCACTCCACCCTGCCAAACAGCCTGCTCCATCCAGAAACTACATTTCATCCTGAAGGCTGAACCAAATGGGCTTAAGAAAGGGAGACAAAAGGACCGAGGTAAAGGGAGGGCTGAGGGCTGATGATGGTTGTTCTGGTGCTTTCATTGCCTGTGATACATGCCACAACCATAAGCAACTTGGAAAGAAAAGTTTATTTCATTTTACAGCTGACAGCCCTTCATAAAGGAGAGTCAGAGCAGGAACTCAGGACAGGAACCTGAGTTAGATTCAGGAAGTGATGCCAAGAGCATGGGGCAACACTGCATATTGCTCTAAATGGCTTTCTCAATCTGCTTTCTTATACTATCCAGGACCACCTTCCCAGGGGGAACATGGTCCCTAGTGTGGTTGTCTGTCACACATCAATCATTAATCAAGAAAATTCCCTACAGACTTCCCCAAATAACCCTAGCTTGTGTCAAGTTGACAAGAAGCCAACCAGGACCAGTGAGAAGATGAACAAGGAACCATATAGGAAGCTAGGGAGAACACCAAGGCTCAGCCTGAGGTGAAATTCTAGTTACTACTCCTTTGTAAGTGAGCTAGCTCCATTCAACCAAGCTCCAGCTCTCAAGTACAGGGTCACTCAACTAGGGATTATCTAAAGTCCCTTCAAACTCTCAGCAAATGTGGCAATTAAAACCCACAACTTACTAAGTAACTTAGGATTCTAAACAAATCCCTGCCACCTGCATCTCCAATTCAGATCCAGTCACAAAACAGTTCCATACTAGCTACCTTCTCCAGCCTCACTGTGTGAGCCTCTTTGCTCCAGTGGAGTAGAGAAAACACATCTCACTCTCAACACCTGGAAACGTTGCTGCACACACATAGTGATATACACCAAATCATATGGAAATGCTTTTCCTGATCTAATGCCAAGCCATCCAAAGAAATGAAGTTTGTCCAGCAGTATTTCTCCCTCCAAAGGACAGAGAAAAACAACAGTGGGTCAAGAAGATGCAATCAATCCTAGACTGAAATCTTCCCATGAAAGAAGAGGCTACTTTATAGAGTACTGTTGGCTAGTATGCTTCCTATTCAGGCCAGACAAGATAACAATCGCTTACATTTCTGGGGTGTTTGAAGGTCAAAAAGTACAGCATATAGGTGACTTCACTAATCCTCACAACCTCCAAGTCAGAGGTGACATTAGCCTCACCACACAGCATCTATCTGCCATCACCTTTTGGGGCACAGAGGGATGAAAGACAGGCAAAGACAAAGTCCAGACTAGTGACAAGAGATCAGGGGAAAAGAGCTTTGGGTTTCATTTTGGGGTCCACTTTGTACCCCCCCTTCAATATTCCATCCTTCTTTCCTAAATTCCTTAACAATCTGAAGTAGCAATGCTTCCTAGCCAGAGCACACAACTACATGCTAGCAACAAGAACTTCATGAAGTGGGTGAGAAGGTGCTTGGGGGGTCATCTCACCTGCCCTGTCACTTTACAGATGGAGAAACTAAGGCCTATAGTACTAAAATGAGTTGTCTGTGTCCACGCAGCTTGCTGACAAAGTCTAGATTATAAGCTACTCCCCTGACCACAAGGATACTGGGCTAACAAGAGTAATACAGCTGATCCTTTTGAATCCTCCTCCTCTTCTCTTTCATTCCTACGAAGGCCATATGCTATACAACAAAGTCTGAGGCTGAGCCAACAGGTCTTGCTGTCATATGGAATGCCTCTGATGCTCACATTAGAGGCACTAACTCCAACAGGAAACCCAATGCTGTTGCAGAGCAGGCTGTTCAGAATAGCTTTTACTGTTCCCCCACATTACTGAACTGTCTCTGGAGGCCCGAGCTCATTGACATACCTGCTACTGCACCAAGGAGCTCTGCCTTAATTCTAGTTTCTTCTATGGTTCTTCAGAATCATTCTTTCATCCACTCAATAAACACCTGCCAGTTCTACCATTGGTCAGACCTTGTGCTAGGAACAAGGTCCACAAAGGTTTATTCAACAGAAAACCATCTTTGCAGAGTCCTCATTCTATCTGGGAAGCAAATCACAGCTACATCTCCTGGATAAATCCCATGTGTCTAAGGGAATGAACATCATTAAAGTGATGGAATTCCAGCCTGGCAGGTCAACTAGATCCAACTTGCTGACCCAAGGCTATAAATTTATTAAGGACAGGAAATTTGTCCACTCTTTGTAACCTTCTTCCCCTCTCAGAGTCAAGCATGATGTCTTGGACTCACAAAAAATATCACACAAATATTTGTTGAATGGACAATAATAAATGAATGAGTATCCCATATCACCCTTTGAGCCCAATGTCCTATTTCCACTTCTTAATAAAAGCTACATTTATTTTTTGTCCCTTGAACTCTGGAAATTGTGGTTCCTCTTAAAAGCTAAAAGAATGTGGGAGATTTGCAAATCAGTGAAGTATGGAAGAAGAAACTCAGCCTTGGAAGGAGATGGTCCTTTAAGTTTCCTAGGCTACCTCTTCCAGAAGCTGGCTCCTCCTAACTCCAAAGGCAGTCAGTTCATCTCTTTTTTGTTTTTTGTTTTTTGTTTTTTGTTTTTTGAGACAGGGTTTCTCTGTGTAGCTTTGTAGACCAGGTTGGCCTCGAACTCACAGAGATCCATCTGCCTCTGCCTCCCGAGTGCTGGGACTAAAGGTGTCACCACCACTGCCCGGCCAGTTCACCTGTTCATACTACACTGTTGATGAGGAAAATGGGGTATGCTTAAGACAAGCATACCCTTCAGAGATCACCGTCCACTATGGTTAAATATGCACAAAACATCAAAGCCCCACAACACATGACAAAACATTTCATCAGGAAGCTCATATGTGAAAGAATGTATGGAGGAGACAAGTCTCAAAGACAACTGAAAAGAGGACTGTCTTAGGGTTCTACTGCTGTGAAGAGAAATCATGACCACAGCAACTCTTAGACAAGAAAGTATCTAATTGGGGCTGACTACAGGTTCAGAGGTTTAGTTCATCATCATCATGAGGGAACTATGGTAGCACTTGGGCAAACATGATGCTGGAGAGGTAGCTGAAAGTTCTACATCTCGGTTGGTAGGCAGCAAGAAAAGAGAGTGACACTGGGCCTGGCTTGAGCATTTGAAATCTCAAAGGCCACCTCCAGTAACATACTTCCTCCAACAAAGCCATGCTTACTCCAACAAGGACACATGTCCTAATCCTTTCAAATAATGCCACTCCCTATGAGCCTATGGGGGCCATTTTCATTCAAACCATTACAGAGACTAGCTAGGTGGAGCCTAGAGACTTCTGGGGAAATACAGATATTAAAAAATTTATACTTATTGTTATCTCAACAGGCTATCCAACTTATCTCATTTGATCCACCCTCACAACCATAAGAAATATTTACTATTATTTCCATTTTACAAATGAGGAAACTAAGGCCCAGAGAGATTATGTGATTTACCCATTACCATAGTTCAACTGCAGGGCAATGACATTCCAAAGCTCATGCACACTTCCTTGTACTATGTCCAAGGAGAGGAGGCCCTGGTGCCAGTTATCCCAAAACGATGCAAAAAAGCAATAGATAGCCAAGTTATGGTATATATAAAATGCTTTTGCCATTTCAAACTATCATTCATAGTGTTTTGGTTTTTTCTTTTAACAACTACAAAGTCCTGCTTCTGTCATCATCCTCACCATCATCACCATCATCTCCATGGAATGAACAGTAAACATGTGCTAGTTCCTAGCTAAGGTGTTATTCCATCTCATTCTCCCAATAGTACAATAGGGGTAAGTATGCTATCATTGTACATTGCCAATGAGAAAACTGGAATTCCGATAAAGCAGACCTAAATCACACAACCACTAAGAGGCAGAGCTGGGATATAGCTCAGGTAACTGAGTCCAGAGATCAAGCCACAAGAGACACTGCTTATTGTTGGAGATTCTATATGCATGGAAGTGGGAAGGAACCATGCAAAGACAAAATGAAGGGCTAAATATACAAGAACACTGGTTTGATGAATCTGTGAAGTTCTGAGTAGCAATTATTGGGGGAAAGGATACTGTGGGTGTACATTATGTTAAGATGCTACATGAAGGGAATAAGGCTTTGGGAGCTGTTGATTAAGGAAGGACAAGGCCTCACAGGCTGTGGGAAGCCATGCCTTGCTAGCTTTGTGGACAGTCCAGGGAAAGTACATACAATCTCAAGGCTACAACTGTTGCAGACCCCAACCCCAGGCCCCATCTGGGCCCATCCCACACCTGCTAAGCACCCCAATGGCAGCTGCAGTCCCACAGTTCCTTCATCCCTACAAAGTGATGGATGCCAGACGCTTTATCCTTCACAGAAGGAAATGTATCTTGGAACACGATCCCTCGTCAGAGTACATGTTGCTGCTTTTATAGGTTGTGAGTGGAATTCCACAGAGTCCTGCCTTCCTTTCCTCCCCCTTCCTCATCCATTCCAGATCAGTGTTCCTTCATAAATCATCAGTGTGGCAGAGCCAAATTCTCCTTCCCCCACTTTAATTCTGAGGGCATTTATTCCTGCTGATAAACTGGATTTAGACAGATCCACAAACCTCCAGTCATGGCCAAGATTATAAAGGTGAACTATTCATTGAGTTCTGTCCTGTTGAGGAGAAGCATGTACAATATAGGCTCACACTGGCTTGTTTCCCACCCATTGTTTGTGCAGTGGAGAATTGCTTTTGTCAGGGAGTGGAGCATGTTTGGAGGTTAACTGGAGACAGAAGTCAAGGCAATTAATTATATTGGAGCATCCCACCAAACTCTCAAAAAGAGCAGGCAAAACTGCAGACTCTGGTTCAACCCCTGGACTCTTCATAACCCATTATGTCCATCCACCATTCATAGCAAGGAGGTACAAATGGTCCTACTTGTCACCAAGTAGGGAAGCCCTGTGGATCAGAGCCAGAGCCTGGGCCAGCCTGCAGTATCTGTATTGCTTTCCTTCTAAAGGATCTTTGCCCAAGTCTTCCTGTGGACTCACTGCCTTGTGACACACACCAGAAAATGGTGTTTATCCACAGGGTGTTCAAGTCTGAAAAATAAAACTGGTGTGTTTCCAAGAGGGTTGAGGGTAAGGAGAGGGGGGGCTCAAGCTGCCTATAGTTACCCAGCAAAGTCAGGGCAGAGCGCACACACCCTGCCCACCCACTCTGAGGATCAAATATAAGAACAGAAGGATTCAAGCAGCCCCATTCCTCAGAGGCTGTATTCTGGAAGACTACAGGCCTCCGACATTCCCATGTCCATAACCCTCCATGATTGACGGAGGGCAGGTGATAAGAGCTAGGGTTGCTGGGCGCCTCCCAATGTCATGCATATTTACTTCGGTGTTCATTCCACATTTATCTTACTAGCATGGCCACTGTCACAGGGAGCCACGAAAATATCCAGCTCCAGAGTACAATGTTGTGGGAAAGTCATTCTGAAATGAGACTCTCCTACTAAGTGGAGGCTGGGGTACTGGCTGCCCATCCAGTTGGGCCTGCAATCAACTTTCCACCCTTCACCAGCTGTGGCCATCAGCCAGTCACCTACTTTTTCTGAGGTTCTGTTTCATCACCTGCAAAATGGAGGTATCATATCCATCTGGTGCCAGTATGTAAACCGAGAGGGTCCTTATGCATCCTGGGTGATGGGTGAACGCCCACTCTCGCTATGGGCTACCACACACAGGCATGCAGGTACCCTCCCCACTTTACAGCCATGCTGTTGGGCCTGCTAACTATCATACCATCTATCAGACTACCAAACACTAGAGTTTATTTCCTTTTTGTAGACAGTGCCACCCTAGAACCTAGATGGTTTACCACCTTCCAAAAGTAAGAAAACTCTAGACTAGGACAAATCTGGTCCTGGCTCCCTGATCCCTGTGCCATCTTTTCCTGGCTCATGCTACCTCTGCTTGGTCACACTACTGTTTTTCCTGGACATTCACCAGGCTCCTCCACTAACTTCTCTGCCCACTCTCCACTCCGGAAGTAGAAGAGGAAGGAATGTCCTGGTCTACGTCACAGAGATCACTTTCAATAGGGAAAGGAACGATTACTAAAGGCAGACAGTATAAAATTCCAAGCACAGGAATTTATTATACAATATATGTACATTAAGTCTGGTATGCTTTATAATTACTTTTCAGATGGTACATATGTTTTATACACTCCACTAGAAATGTGATACATTCCACGTTTATTTAAAATGTTTAAACAGTTAACCTCCTACTCTAAATCCCCAGTCTGCTTCCCCTGAAGGAACAGCTTCCTGTGCACACTTCCAAAAATGTTATACTCATATATAAATACACCCTCAACTGTCACCCAAATAAAAACTTCCTGTATACAACATTCTTTGCCTTGTTTTATTTATTTATTTGGTTGGTTATATATTTACTTATTGAATCCTGGACCTCATTAATGTTAGCAAAGTGCTCTGTCGCTGGGCGTTGGTGGTGCACACCTTTAATCCCAGCACTCGTGAGGCAGAGGCAGGCAGATCTCTGTGAGTTCGAGGCCAGCCTGGTCTCCAGAGCGAGTGCCAGGATAGGCTCCAAAGCTATACAGAGAAACCCTGTCTCGAAAAACAACAAAACAACAACAACAACAACAACAAAGGTGCTGTCACTGAACTGTTACCCCTAGCCCTCTTTTGGCTTTTTGTTTTCATACATGGAGTCATTTAGTTGCCCAGGTTGGCCTTGAACTCACTCTGTAGTCCAGGTAATTCCTAAAATCGAGATCCTCCTGCCTCAGCTTCCTAAACTGCTGAGGATACGGGCCTTGGATGCTTAGTTTACTGTGTGTGGTTGGTTTTACATGTATCATTCCTCTGATACTATCTCCCTTTTCTTTTTTAGACAGGGTCTCTCACTGGCCCAGAATTTACCAAGTAAGCCAAGCAGTCTGGCAAGCTAGCCCTTGGAATCCACCTGTCTCTCGTAACTATTGGACTACAAGACTTAACTATTTACTCAATTCCACCAAATGAATCTCCCTGTAGAGACTGAAAGTCCGGCCAAGTTGAATTTCATTCCTGCTGGCCAATTCTTGGCTTCTGAGGGAGCTCTGGCCATGGGACCCAGACTCTCTCTCTCTAGCCTCCTATGGTATGCCGTGGCATCTGGCTGCTTGCCCTCTTACCCTATATGTTTCTGGAGCTCATACTATCTTGGGCCTTTTTCAGATTGTAAGTCTGTGGGTGCATAAGCCCCAGTTTGAGTGAGGTCTGGTATGGACTTGTGCCTAGAGCTAATGGCTTCATTTGGGGGAGGGGAAAACAGAAAGAGTCTTTCTTTTTCTCTAAGCAGCCTGTGAAACTATGAGCAGCCCTTTAAATGAAATGCCTAATCCAAGGCCAAGCTCAGACCCCCAGAGCTCCAGGGAGTCTCCAATGTGCTGCCACAGCAGACAGAACATTTGCTTTGGTGTCTCATGTCACAGGTCCCTGGCTGTGACTTTGCTCTGGGGTGGGACAGGAGGACGTAATAGAAAGCTTTAGACTTTGGCAAAGTTTCCCAAATAAGTTGCGCTGGTGAAAATTAAAAAACCAAAGCAGAAAGCACTCAGTAAACTTGGCTCCTTGTTTACAACCACTACCAGCCCCTTTGTCTGTCTTCACCAACTTTAGGAAGGGAAGAACGGACTAGAAATCCTCTCTCCTTCTCTCAGAAGCTTCCAGGGGCCACTGCACACACATGCCTGCCCCTTTCTCTTCTTCCACACTGGGCAGATGTGGCTGGGCTCCAGTTCCTCTCAGCCATTCTGCAACCAAAAGGAGACCCATGGGCACCAAGGCTCCTCCGGTGAAGCTAAATGGCAGCACCTGCTACTGGGTTCAGATACACCCATCTAGCATGACTCTTTTGGATTTCTCAGTACACTGTGGTCATGTCAGCCCAAGAAGGAAGCTTCTACAGCCGTTGTGGTTTAATCCCAACCCCTGTGCCACATCACTATGGTCTTCATATTTGCGTGTCTCTTTCTCTACCCTCCTTCCATCACCTCTCCCCCTGCTTGCACTCTAGATTGGTCTTCCTTCCAACTCCATCTTTTTCTGACTTTCTGGGCATTAAAAGATCACTGCACTTCAGAGCCAAAGCAAAGCCTTGTAAACCTTCATGGGAGAAGTCCAGCCTCTTCTGGAGGGATGACATTTATGAAAGAGGGAGTAGGGATGAATGTGTCTCATTCATCAGTCCACAGACAACATCTAGCACAACAGCCAAGGGCAGGCATCTGCACATCTCCTCCCCCATAGCTTTCCAACCACTTCCTCCCTCTCCTTCTTCCCTGAACACCAGGAAGTACTAGAAATCCTTTCCTCTTTATCTCCCAGAGCCACTGCACACTCTTTACCTTCCTGCCCTACTAGCAATTATCGAACACATCTTCTGATGTGTAATGGACCAGGGAGGATGGTGACAGTAACACAATGTGTGGATGAACATTTTATCAGACATGCCCAAGGAGAAAAAGAAAGCTCTGTCTCAGAATAAAGGGAAGTGATGAATCAGAGGGCAGAAGTTAAGGTATTGAGGGAAAACATATATTAATCAAAGTTCTATAGAGAAAAAAACAATGCTGTGTTTGTGTGTGGTGTGTGTGTGTGTGTGTGTGTGTGTGTGTGTGTGTGTGTGTGTGTGTGTGTGTGTGCGTGTGTGTGTAGAAGATTTATTAGATTGGCTTATGTGATGGCTTGAATAAAAAATATTCCTTGTAGTCTTAGCCATTTGAATGCCTGATTCACTTTGGGGGTTCTGTTTAGGATATTTGGGGGTATGGTCTTTCTTGTGGGAGGAAGTATGTCACTGAAGGCAGGCTTTGAGAGTTCAAGGACTCACTCTATTTCTATTTTTGCTCTCTCTGCTTCATCTTGTAGTTCAAGATATAAGCATTCAGCTTCCTGCTTCTGCCAGCAAATCTTTGCTCCACCATTATGGGCCCCATCCCTCTAAAACAGTAAACCTAAATAAATTCTTTCTTGTATAAGTTGCTGTCTTAGTTAGGGTTATTATTGTTGTGGTGAAAGATCATGACCAAAAATCAAGTTGGGGATGAAAGGGTTTCTTTCAGCTTACACTTTCAGGTGTAATAGTCCATTACAGAGAAAAGTCAGAGTAGGAACCCAAGCAGGAAAGGAAGTTGGGTGCAGGATCTGATGCAGAGGCCATGGAAGCATGCTGCTTACTGCTTGATCCTTATTGCTTGCTCATCATTCTGTCTTATATAACCCAGGACCACCAACCCAGGAACAGCACCACACACAATGGGCTGGTCCCTCCCCCATCAATCACTAATTTAAAAGGAAAACAGGTCCCACAGGTTTCTCTACAGCCCAGTCTTATGGAGGCATTCCTTCATTAAGGTCCCCTCCTCTAAGGTAGCTCCAGCTTGTGCCAAGCTGACATAAATGTATCCAACACAGTTGCCTTGTTAATGGTGTTTGACCATAGCAATAACATAGTGATGAATACAGGTTACATTATATGATCTGGATAGTCATACAATGGCCTTCTGCACACTGGAGAGGGTGATAACATAGTACTTGCTCATGATGGATGCCTCAGTAATCCCGAGCTGTCACTCAAGGCTGGGAATTCCCTAGAGAATTGCTGGCATTGAATGGACATGGAAGGCTGTATAAGATAGAGTCTGCATTGAGCAGAGGGTGCTAGTAGCAACAATAGACACACATGCTTGGAAGATGAGGCAAAAGTAGGAAACACTACTCTTTCCCAGAACCTCTTTATACCTGGTCCACCCAATAGAACGTGCCCACTTGGAAGGGAAGGGACACAGTCCACATCTTCTTCCCTCAGTTAATCCTCTCTGTAAAAATGTAAAAAAAAAAAAAAGAAAAAAAATGTCCATTTTTATAATCTCCTCTGGCCAGCACAGCTCTCTTTAATTTTTATTAAATACTCACCAGAGGGGCTGGGGATGGAGCTCCATTGATATAGTGCTTGCCTAACAGACATGAAGCCATGGATTTAATCCCTAGTGATACACAAACCAGGAGTAGACTATAATCCCAGCATTCAGGAAGTGGTGATACAATTAGGAGTTCAAGGTCATCCTCATATACATAATGAGTTTGAGGCCAGCTGGGATACAGAGATACAGACCCTGTTGTGTGTGTGTGTGTGTGTGTGTGTGTGTGTGTGTGTGTGTGTGTGTGAGAGAGAGAGAGAGAGAGAGAGAGAGAGAGAGAGAGAGAGAGAGAGAGAGAATGACACAGACAGAGACAGAGACAGAGAAAGAGACCACACCTTACCCACTGGACACAGAACATGACAAATATTTGACGGTTTTCCCTTTCTTTTTTCCCATGTTGACATCTTTTATTTCATTTTGCACAAATACTGACCAACTGTATGATACACAGACAAGAAGCTGCCAATCCTGCAACAGAAGCAACCCCCACAAAGACAAAAAGAAACTAGAAAATAGCAAGAGATGCAGAGCTGGGCATTCAATGCGTTCTGAACAAGACTGGAAAGAGGGTAAAGACTAAAATCATGGAGAGCAAAGTGCCACAGGAGAGGAGAGGGGCTTTGCTTTGACTGTTGCATCTGGATGGCCTGAGTCCACAGAAGGCAACTCAGAAGGCAACTGCCATGGCTTTTTGTTGACGGGAAGATGAATCATTCACCATCCCTCCTCCCATGACCTTTGTCCTGCCCTGCACTGCAACGTTTCCTTAAACAGCACTTACTGGCAAAATGAGAGAGGGAAAGGAGCATCTGGCAGAATGACACTCTCCCTTTCTTGTGCCACAGTGCTTCCCCAACCCAGACAGTCCGGGAGTGAGCCTTGGCAAGCTGGGGAACCAACCCTCAACAAGCTGTTCTTCCTATGAAGCCTCAACCCTGGCTAAGACAAAACATCCCAAGATCACTAGTTGATCAGAGTAGTCCGCCAGACTCCACAAGGTCAGCAGTTTCATCATTTCCATTGGCCTTTAAGGACTCCTTAGGCTACAAAGATGTCTCTTTTATGATGGGAGAACAGAGACAGGAAGAATCTGAAATGTACAAAAACACAAAGAATACAAAAAGGGCAGTATCTTTATGGGTAGGAGTACGGGTTTCAGAGCTTGTTCATCCCAAATTCAAACCTGTCATACACTTCTGTATCTGGAAGCAATTAGGTCATCCTTGCCATATTGTGATGAGGATTCAAGGAATCGCCGTATTTGATGCACTTGACATACTCTAGACACAGAGTCAGCAGTCAATAAATGGAGACTTAAAATACAACTGTTGGCTACCAGATTGCACTCAGGGCTGAGGCAGGGTTGAGGGTTTCCTCTAGAGTCCAAATTAGACACAAAGGAAACATGGCTTAAATACCAGCAAGAACTTCTTTCTCTTGGGGACATGTACTATACAGACATCTCTTCATCTATAGTGGCAGTAATTCATGGGGAACTCAGAAAGTTGCAGAAGCAGGCATGTTAGTGCAGGCCTCTAATACCATCAGTGAGGGGTTAGGGGTGGGAGGTCATGATGAATTCAAAGCCAGTCTGGGTCACATAGTAAGACCTTGTCCCCAACCAACAAGAAAGAAAAGAAAAAAGAAAGTTGCAAAAGACAACCCACAGGTATTTGCTAAAATTAACTGTCTAGTTCCCTGAAGTTTTGAATTTAAGTAAAAAGTCACTGAAAGTGAAATCAGCCTACAAAACCATGTGACTCACTTTGACCAGTGGAAGTCACCACATGAAGAATAACCAAAATCTGAAGAAGTGTTTTCTTTCACAATTGCACTTTTTCTCCTGTTCTTCCATCATCATGCCACCCAACTAGCTGGTCTGTTGGGGTGCATAGGCTGAAAAGTCACAATGTAGCAGAGCAGCCCCACTGGGCTCCATCTTGGATCAAATAACCTAGGGAAGCACAAAGTAAAAGAGAAAAGATGAAGACAGGAAGGAAGGAAGGAAGGAAGGAAGGAAGGAAGGAAGGAAGGAAGGAAGGAAGGAAGGAGAAAGAAAGAAAGAAAGAAAGAAAGAAAGAAAGAAAGAAAGAAAGAAAGAAAGAAAGAAAGAAAGACCAGTTTAGTGGGCTGGGAGGATGTTTCAGGAGGTGTGAGAACTAGACTTTGGACCAGAAGAACTCACATAAATGTGAGGTAATGGTGGCAAAAAGCCTCCTGTAATTTGATCCCTAGGAAAGCAGAGAAACAGGAATCCCAGAGCAAGCTAGACTTGTCTTACAGGGAAGCAATGGGTTCAACTGAGAGTCCCTGCTTCAAAGAATAAAGTGGGGAACAATTGAAGGAGACTCCAACATCAACTTCAGGTCTCCACAAACACATGCACACATGTGCATACATACTTGCATGCATTTACATGTCATACACACATACACATAACAAAGATACATGCAAAAGATTTTTTATGTTTTATGGTATATGAGATCTAGTCTACTATTATACACTTTTACTAGAACAATAATTAAATGGCATAGAAATTATCACAGCTGGCATAGAAACAGGATTGTGCTATGCCAAAAAAGGTGAGTAATAGGAATTGAAACTGAACAGTGGGTAGAGGCTAGGAAGCATGACAAGGACATTAATAGATAGGTCAGAGAAACTATCAGCTTGTGTCACATGGTAGCAAATTATTAGACAAGGTCACAACCAGTATTTACTTAGAAGATATAAAATGAATCTGATGAATGTGTAAACTTGGACAAAACATTGAAAACATAAGTTGGCTTTTTTTTGTTCAGCTGCATATGATACTGAATGTTTTTAAAGACAAGCTCAGAAAAGCATTGATCATTTTATGGTACAAATTTATAAGGAATATAACCTTATCACCAAATTCTGCACCCAGGAAAAAAATTCTCAAATTATATAATAGCCTAAACCACATTGAATTATAATACAGACCAAATACAGCAAGCTGCCAATGAAGCTCAGGATAAAACCAAATTGAGGGTGACATCATCTCTTTAAAGACCTCTAGAAAATCTAGGTTGATACCAATAAGAGCCTCTGAATTGAGCAAAGAGAATCTATAATTGTGAAGGCATAGTTCTTGCCAAAACCATGGACGGTCACTTCCTACACACCTCTACCTGTCAGCCCCAGCAACTGTGCCTTGATGAATTCCATCCCTAATTTACTATGAGGTCATGTATACACCTCCCACAACTGCTCCCAGGAAATGACCCAACAAAACAGGCAGTGCAGGCAGGCCTGGGCCTAGGAGACATGGGTACCTCCTGCAAGCTCCCATGCCCCTGGGACAATGTGGAATTCTCTACCAACTTTAGTGCAGACTAAGATACACTATCACCCTTTCCTCTGGCCTTCAGTGTTGATTGGCTAGGTCACAGGCTGACAGCTCTCTCAGCCTCTCCATTGTGCTCCTCATTTGCTCTAACCTCATCTGATCTGCTTCTCAAATGACATCACTAACACAGGGATCCCAGGATTCTTCAAGAATAGGGAAGTGGTTAGGTGGGGATTGAGGATTTGTTGTGGCTCGTCCAACCAACCATCCTGTTGGTAGATGGGAGTCAAGATAGTCTCAAAACAATGTCTTATACTATAATAGAGGGAGATATTATAGGTTTAAAGAGAAATCAGGCACTAGGGAAATGTCTGGAGAGCTACAAAGATGACACCAACTAACAATCTAAGCAACAGAGGAGAGGTTACCTTAAATGCCTTCCCCTGATAATGAGATTGATGACTGACTTATATGCCATCCTATTGCCTTCATCTAGCAGCTGGTAGAAGTAGAAGCAGATACCCACAGCTAAATCTTGAACTGAACTGGAATCCAGTTGCAGAGAAGGAGGACTGATGAGCAATGGTGTCCAGACCAGGCTGGTAAAACCCACAGAAACAGCTGACCTGAACAAGGGAGAACTTTTGGTCCCCAGACTGATAGCTGGGAAACCAGCATGGGACTGATCCAGACCCCCTGAATGTGGGTGTCAGTGAGGAGACCTTGGAAATCTATGGGGACCCTTGTAATGGATCAGTACTTATCCCTGGCATAGGAATGGACTTTGGGGGCCCAGCCCACATGGTGGGATATTCCCTGAGCCTAAACACAAGAGGGTGGGCCTAAGCCCTATCCCAAAGGATATGACACACTCTGAAGATCCCCTACGGAAGGCCTCACCCTCCCTGGGGAGCAGAAAGGGTATGGGATAGATAAGGTGTTAGTTGGAGGGGCAGGGGAGGCTGGGAGGGAGAAGGAACTGGGATTGACATGTAAAATAATCTTTCTAATTCAAATAGAAAAAAAAAACACCCAAAACAAAAATGCCCAACAAATGATACAAAAAAAAAAAGTGTCTCAGGTTTCATTAGTGGTACCCCAGATGATGTCACAGTTGAAAAGAATGCTGTAAAGATGGAGAGAGAAATACCAACAAATGTTTCGAGAAGTTGGCTAATTTAGCCACAATTAGACAGACTGAATGAAAAGGCTTAGAGACTAAAGACAAATCACAAAGAATGACTAAATGTGACAGCCAAAGGTTTTCCTTGGGAACTCCTACAGTGGATGTGATCTGAAGCTCTCACTATTAGAGTCATAGAGTCTTACACACACACACCCAAAAAATGTAAGAGATCAAAAGCCTTATTCAAACCCAAGGCCATGATGGGAAAACCCAGAATCTGAAATGTTAAACAGTTTTCCTAGTGGAATATGCTGTCCTGTTTGGCTTTCCCTCCTGTGAGAAATTCTAGGACCTTGATCCTGGATGATTCTACAGAAGCCTTTCCCCAACAAGGGAATCAGAATCCCCACAAGCCTATCAGAAACTGGCCTTACTGTCTCTCTTTATTGTTATGGCAATAACTAGAGCATAACTCAGTAAATCCCAGCATGACCCAGCTAAGTGATACAATGAAATAATTAAAAGTGTTGGCCTGCATGTTCCACCAGGAGCTGGGGAAGTGCTACTGGGATTGCAGGGTAAGAGTATTTTATCAAGGTGGCCAGGATACTTACCAGGATGCAACATTGATTGACTTCTACACATTTTCTCTAATTACTGGATTTAGCACTTAGGAAGGACCCAAGAGGACAGAGCCAATGGCTTCTAGTAACAGACATGCCTTGATATCCCTTCCAAACCTAAGTATCTTCCTAAATTCCCTACCACAAAGTCAGAAACTCAAGGCCTGACAGCCTCATCATCTATACTATATGAATAACTATTGAATTTCTACATGCACAGTCATCTCTGTCTATGGGTTTATTCCAAGACCCTTTGCAGATACCAAAATCATAGAAGTTCAATTCCCTTATATAGAAGACAAGTGATTGCTTATATCAACATATAGCCAGATACATACATTAAACCATTGTTAAACACATATGATGCCTAATATATTATAATAGTATTATGTAAATAGTAATCAAAACTATATTGTTTAGAGAACAGTCACAAGAAAAAAATTTCTTTTTACATGTATACATGATCAATACAGATACAGCCAACACAGGCCTAACTATAGAGATAATGATCTGTGGTTGATTAAATGTGCTGATCTGAAACCTGCAGACAGCAAGAAATGATTGCAGTGGGTAGCATGGGTGGTCACTAACCCTTGTAAGGTCAACAGCAGAAAAGTAAATAGATCCACACCATAGTGCCAAAAGTACCATGAAAATCAGGCCATGTAATCTGGCACACACCCCAGGATGCTGGTTAGTGTCAATGTTGGGAAAAGATACAGCCCAGAAATTATTACAGCCTCAGTGGAAAGTCGGGATGGACACCTCTGGGATTCTGGTGTCAGGATCTGGCATAGAAAGAGTTCTGGACATATTGTGAAGCCAGTGTGGAGACAGGCTAGGGCATGCAACACCAAGTTAGGACATAGTTGGAACCAGCTGTTATGAGATGAGTTGTGCTTCATCGGATCCACCCAGTTCCTTAGGATTTTTTTTTTATTAATAGTGTATGAGTAAGTAGCTCAGACTAAAGCCACTAAGTGGTAATTTGTTAAAGAAGTAATACGTTCCTCACTAACCATGAGATCCCATCCTCCATATTGGAGGGAAGCCAAGATCACACAAAGATGCTGTGTGCAGGGGTTCCAGCTGATAGACCAGCCAAGCCTCAATGCTAGCCATGTGAGTTAGTCTTCCTTCGGGTGAGTTTAGTCTAGGCCCTAAGTCTTCCAGTGTTCAAGATAAAGCCTAAGTTATCAGAAGTCAAAGACAAACTACCTATGTACCCTGCCTAAATTCCTGACCCACGGGATCCAAGTTAATCTTATGTTGTTATTTGTATTATCTATACAATATTTAATGTGGGGAAGGATTTGAGTAAGAATCATATAACTAACAGTGTGTTGAAAAATTTGATCCTAGAAATAATAAGATTAAAACTACACAAATGTGTGTTCATAAAATGAATGTTGATATTGCTACATGAAGGACCTAGCAATAGCATATTCTGGCAAATAATTCGTGATGGGAAATTTTTCATTGTTAGTACAACCTTGAAAAAATGGGTGTACCTGAAAATATATTTCATGGTTAGAACATTTGAATAGCATCAACAAAGCCCTAGGTTCAATCCCTAATACAACTAGGAAGGAAAGAGAAATGATTCCCCTCTCTAGGTAGTCAGTGATTTTGCCTGTAGCTGTTCATTTAGAGGTAGGGTCTTGTGTAATTTTCCCTATCCATATTGGCATGCGGACTTGTGTGGTCAATATGTATGTCTTGTTCACTCAAGTATACTGTTGAACTTTCATAGGTATAGCATCCCTCTTGTGTATAGAAGCCACTATCTAGTAACAGGTGTCCTCATCCTCTGGCTCTTACAGTCTTTCTGCCCCATAATGCTCCCTGAGTCTTTGGAGTAGGGACTGCATTGTCAATGTACAAGTTGGGGTTGAGCTGCCTATGGTCAGTTATTCTCTGCATTTTGACCAGTTATAGATCTGAATTCAGATATCAGGTGAAAAATCCCATGTGTAGTAGCTTACGACTATTTCAAAAATGAAGCTTCTTTGTTGATGGATGGGAGGCATCACAGCTAGCTATGATCACACTGCCTTTATCCCTTAGCAGCTTTCGAGGCACCTTTGGATATGTACGAGCTAGCCCAGAGGGGGGCTTCCAGGTCAGTTCCAGCTCCATTCCTCCATGTCCAAAGTGTGCAGTGTCTTCAGCAAGAGGGTCTTACCTTCAAATTCTGGATGGCAACAAAGGCTAATGGTGAGAACCTCTATTGTTTGGAGAGTCTCTTGGATTCCTCTGACAAATGGACTCTGTAAGAAAGCTGAGTATGTCAACAATTAAAGGAAAGGTTATTGATTTGAGCAGGAGTGAGAGTGACAGGAGTGAAGTTTGAGGGATAAACGGGGTAGAAGTGATGTGACTGCAGCAGCACTCACGCATAAAATTCCACATACATATATATGTATATGTACACACACACACACACACACACACACACACACACACACACACACACACGTATCCAACAAGTGAAAAGAGGCTTATTTCCCTTTATCCTCACCAACTAAAATTGTGGGGCTTTGTTGTTGTTGTTGTTGTTGTTTTTGGCTAACTTAGTGGTTACTTCCTTTTTTATTGATTGTTGTGACTTAAAAGACTTTTAAACACATAACTTTCATGAACTCTCTGTTTTTCTCCTTTTCTGTTGCAACATTCATTGTTTTTCTGTGTTCAGGAAACCATTCTTTTACACATATGTCGCACATTTTTGCTGGTTTGGTCATGTGCTTTTCATTTTGTTTCTGGTGTTCTGGCTTTTTTAATTCAACCCAAATGCTGAAATCACATAGGGTTTGCAATGCACTATGGGAGCTACAAAGGAAGCAGAACGCGTCCCCTCATCCCTGATAGTCTTAGGATGTAAGTAGGGCATGCCAGCCAGCCACACATGAACCACCAAGTGAGATCGTCTCTACGTCAGAGTGTTGCATGTTCTGAAAGTCAGATTGCAGCTGGGCATGATGACACAGGCCTGTAATACTAGCACTAGTGAAGCTGAGGCAGGAGGATTACCACAAACCTGAGACCACCCTGTGTTACATAGTAAGAATCTGCATCAAAAGGAAAGGTCAGGTTCCACGAACAAACAAATTTAGAAGCTCACAGGAAAAACAAAGGTTACAATCTGCCTTTACCATAGAACAGCATAGAATACTAGGATGATAAAGCAGACAACAAACATTAATTGCTTCTACAATTGCTGTCACAAAATACCTGAGCAAACAACTTAAAGTAGGAAGAATCTATCTTTGCCACTGGCTTCAGCTTAGTTCAGTCCACAGCTGTGTGGATCCAGGTGCTAAGGAAAAATTTGACAGCAGGGACATGGGGGGGGGCGGTTCATCCTTAGTGGACAAGAAGCAGAGAGTGAGGAAAAGGCTAGATGTCTAACCTTCAAAGACAGACCTGTGACCACCTTTCTCCAGAGGCCCGACCTCTATTAAGTTTCCTTAATCTCCTAAAATAGAGCCACCAGATGGGAACTGAGTGTCCAACCTGTGAGACATATCAGATTCAAACTGTGATGATGGCATTTCAAGATTGTTATTGTTTTGTTTAAAAAGAAGAAAAGAGAAATTGCTGAGACAGACATATTGACTATAAGTTTATTATAATGCCCATCAGAATGGGGAGACTAAGAAGAGGAACAGGGTAATGGCTGACCAACATGGCCGGTCGCCATAGAGAGACAGAGCGAGAGCACAGGTGGGGGACAGAATAGCCCAGAGAGCGGGACAGAGAACGGGAACAGAGAGAAACAGGGGGAGAGAGAGACAGAGGGAGAGGAGAGAGAGAGAGAGAGAGAGAGAGAGAGAGAGAGAGAGAGAGAGAGAGAGTAAAGGGGCAGAGAGCCTATCTTTTAAAGGGGTCCTCTGCACCTGCGTGCAGACTTCTTTCCCATGGAACCTTGGGCTGACCAGGGTATTGCCTGAGTGCATTCTACCAGGTAACAGGGGCAGGCCAGCATAATGCCTGAACCTTTCATTCCCACCTCTACTTATTATTTTAAAAAGGTGGGGTGTTTAGACATGGCAGGTTAAGGAATAAGGGCGTCGAATTCTTAAGACTGCTTCCTGCTGACGTGGGGGGCGTTGACCATCTTTGGGGGACCCGAGAAGGTTGGGGTGCTGCCACGTCCTGGGGAAGCTGGTTGTTTCATTGTAGTCCAGGCTGTATGGAACTCCCTGGCGCCTCTTAGACCTGGCAAGATGTTGACAGAGCAGAGGACAAGGTTGAGTTTAGAAAAAATTTTTTCTTAGGTCCTGTCACTTGAGGGGAAGATTGTAAGATGAGGGAGGGGTTCCCGAGGTGTCCCAAGATGAGTGAAGGGAATTTGGGACTGGGGAAAGGTTGAATATTACCTGGAGTGAATCTGACCTGTTTGGATCTGATTCGGCTCCTTGGAACTTACAAGAATCCTTAGAGTTTGTGGAAACATAAGTATTAGACATGTTAGAAGCAACTTGGCTGAAAGTATTACCATTTAAAAATAGACAGATTTTTTTTGACAATGAAAAGCATCTTAATCTTGACCATGTAGTTATGATCCTATAGTGGTATTGGTGAACTTTATTATGAACAGTAGCATGAGAAAGAGAGAAACCAGGAACATTTTTTATTCTTTTTAATGTCTCAACTCATTATCATCATTTAAGCCTTTTTATCCTCAGGCCTTTGTAACTACATTCTCAGACTTTTATACATCTTAGACTTTCCTATCTTTACATAGTTTATAAACCCTAACATACCTGTTACTGGAATCTGTTTTGCTTTAAGCTGGCAAGACTATCAGTCGTCAAAAGCATCAGAGTTCTTGAGAAGGATAAGATTTTACCTGAATCAATGATTAAAGAATAACAGAGACTTGCCAGCAGGCTGCATGGACAGCCATCCCCAAGGTCCTCCATCCATAGTATCGGGCTGCAGGACACCTGCCTTCTTGCTGATAACTTGTGACCTATGGATTACAGACTTTGGGAAGACTCGCCTACCGTTGGCCCAAGCAACACCGGGAAAGTCGATTCCGTTGTCCTCTTGTCCATGGTCTGGAATACTTTGTACCAGTTGAGGTGAAGGGCAGGGTTGCTCAGTGACCAGCATTGTCACTGACTCGAGATGAAGCTTCTTCAGTGCCCATCAATCTTCTCGGAGGAAATGGGATGGGGCCAGCAGCTGGCCTATCTCTCTGTTATAAAAAGCTTTTTAACAAAACATTTTAAATGCCATATTCTCTAGATCTCTGAGCATTTGAGGGCTGTCTGTTTAGTATCTTAGCAGTTAAAAGTATGCCTTTAGTTAGAGAAAAATCCCTTTTTGTAATAAAAGCTGTACCTTTGTAACCGGCTTATAGGATAGACTGAGTGGTATAAATATTTTGTTAATTTGAAATAGATCTTTATGATTTTAAATGTTTATCATCATTTAAAGATATATAGCAATTTAGAAATATGAGACTTAGTATAGTTTAATTTAAAGTGTATATAGAGCTAGATAAGTATAAAATTAAATTACAAGTACAGAGACAAACAGCATTGGATAACAGTAAAGGGGAACTAGAATGTAATCTCTGATCCGTACATTGTAGAAAAACAGACAGGAGATTTAAAGGGACAGAGTAGATTTAAACAGAGGGCCCTGGAAAGGCATAGTATTTAGTAAACGAGCCATGAACAACAGAGCCAGTGAAAGAAGAAAAAGACAAAAATAAAATAAAAAGCAAAACGATCTGGCTGACAGACAGGTTTGCTGGCAAAGAACATTGGAGCTGGGCGTGCCTACAGGTAGGTCACACGACCAAAACGGCGGCAACTGTAAGCCGCTTGTCTGTTTACCTGCTTGTTGGATGAAACCAGAAAGGTTCCTCTATGCATTTCCCATGGGTGAGGCAGGTGGAGAACCGGCAAAAAGCTCCTCTATGGATGCACATCTGCCCGTGGGAGTTGCCAGGGGCCTGGCCCCGAAGGGGACACAGCTGTCCCGAAACTGAAAAAGGACCCAGTGGTCTGAAGTGAAAAAAAGCAAAAAAGCACCACTCCTGGAGCGGGATCCCATGCCTGACCTTTAGGAAATGTACCCAACAAGTGAAAGAAGAAATAAAAGTCATTGAACTGAGTGGGCAGGCCTAAGCTAGGTCACATGGTTATGACCAAGATGGCGGCCCCCAGGTTAGTACACGTGGTTGAGGTGGCGACCCCCGTAAGCACATTCTCAATTGCCAGAAAAGTTTCAAACCTCATTCATGTGGAAAAATGAAAACCAGCAGACAAACAAAACTCTCAGAGCATCTCAAGCAGACATTGCCAACCAAGACGAAACAGTCAGAAATAGAACAATCAGAACAATGAGGGACATTCCCAGGTGAAAGAAAGTTCCCACTGGGAGGCAGAACTCGCTCATTTACCTACTCGCTGCCAGTAACCGAAAGATCCCGTAAAAATGTATTTCCCGTGGGCAAGGCCGAAAAATGTACAGATTGCCCTGTCTGAGAGCACCCGGCCCGAAACCGAAAAGTGGACCCAGAGTGAACAGCGCTGGGTCTGTCCCATGGAAGCGGTCTGGGTATCTTACCGGATTGTAGCGAATAGGCAGATCAGTGAGTTCCAGAAATACTTAGTTGGAAAAGCGGCAAGTTGAGTTCCGGCATCTCAGGCTGCTGCAGGCAGGAGGGAGTACCAGGAAGAGCGAAGATGGAAGTGGGCTATAAGGTTGCCCTTGCCTAACCAGCACCCGCCAGCAGGTCGCAGAAGGTATAAGGGCAGAGCCTTTCCACGTTGCGGCGCCAAAATGTTATTGTTTTGTTTAAAAAGAAGAAAAGAGAAATTGCTGAGACAGACATATTAACTATAAGTTTATTATAATGCCCGTCAGAATGGGGAGACTAAGAAGAGGAACAGGGTAATGGCTGACCGCCATGGCCGGTCGCCATAGAGAGACAGAGCGAGAGCATAGGTGGGGGACAGAATAGCACAGAGAGTGGGACAGAGAACGGGAACAGAGAGAAACAGGGGGAGAGAGAAACAGGGGGAGGGAGGGAGGGAGAGAGAGAGAGAGAGAGAGAGAGAGAGAGAGAGAGTAAAGGGGCAGAGAGCCTATCTTTTAAAGGGGTCCTCTGCACCTGCGTGCAGACTTCTTTCCCATGGAACCTTGGGCTGACCAGGGTATTGCCTGAGTGCATTCTACCAGGTAACAGGGGCAGGCCAGCATAATGCCTGAACCTTTCAAAGATGCTAAGGGTGAAAAAAGTAATAATGACAGTGTGTGCCATTTGAGTTTCAGACAAGTTAACCTGAGCTGTGACAGACACATGTGATAACCAGGGAGGTGTTAAAAGTGGGTATAACAAAGGTATAACAAAGCAGAACTACAATGACTAACACTGATCCTCATGTTCTCCTGCTAGATCTTTTGTTTCTGCCCAATTTCCTCACAGGTAAAGTGATCTGGGCCTATTTCCCTGGCCCATGTGGCCTACATCTTGGATTCTGTTGGGTCTTAAGGCCTGGGTCTTGGGAAGATGCCTAAACAGTCACAGCACAGGCCTTCCATGGCTCTGAGCAAGACTCCTTCTCCATTCCCTTTCACTCAGGTTCAATCTGGCATTAATGCCTCTTAAATATTTGCAGAATGTCTCCCACACCCTTCTTGATGTTGTTATCAGGCCTGTGAGTTCTGCTCATTTAGGATTTGTTCATAAGTTCCTCTGTCCCTCCCCTGACTTTCCTCTCAATCCTGTGGTGCTTTCTCAAAGCTTAGTGCTCCCTGAAGACTCGGAGGCAAAACCTATTCTTAGTGCTCCCTGAAGTCTCAGGGAAGAACCCATTCTCAGTGCTCCCTGAAGACTCAGGGAAGAGCCTGTTCTCAGTGCTCTCTGAAGACTTGGGGAAGAACCTGTTCTCACCACAGGCCGCTGAGGAACCCAGGCTGTGAAGCCTTCCCATGGAGGACTGATGTGCCTCTGAATCAGGAAAACCAAGTAAGCTCACCAAGGCCCTAATGTCACTCTCTTGCCTCTAGAGAGGGCCAAACCCAGATACAAAGAACAGAATGGGTTCTTATCATTAAGTATGAGGCAGGAAGAGAAGACACTTAAGTTATATTCCTGGCTCAACTTGAAATTTGCACAAGTCACTGACTCTTTCTCGCCAGGCCATGACTTTCCTAAGTCAGTACAACTCAGCTCTCAGGTTTCCTATACTAAACTTTAAAAATATGTCCATCCCTGGTGTGGTGGCCTGAATAGATATGGTCCCCATGGACTCATGTGTTTTAAGGCCCATAGGGAGTGGGACTTCTAGGAGGTGTGGCTTTTTTGGAGGAAGTGTGGCCTTGTTGGAATAAGTGTGTCACTGTGGGGGCAGGCTTTAAGGTCTCATATGCTCAAGCCATGCTCAGTGTGTCAGTCGCCTTCTGCTGGCTGAGGATCAAGTTGCAAAACTCTCAGCTCCTTCTCCAGCACCATGTCTGCCTTCATGCTGCCCCACTTCTCACCATAATGATATTGGACTAAACCTCTGCGACTCTAAGCCAGCCTCAATTAAATGTTTTCCTTTATAGGAGGATCCCATATCTTTCAGATATATACTCTCTCATTCCAAAATTCCCGGGGTTTTATATCTACTTCATCTGAGGCTTCAACTAACCACTGATTGAAAATGTTTGGGAAAGAAGTTGTGTTTATCCAAGACAGTGTAGTTTTTTTCCAATTAGTTCTAAAACCATATAGTATAACACTATTTATTTACTATTTCTATCATATTGCAACTGGGGCTGATCCAGGCAAAAGCCATACTCCTAGCAGCTCCAACAGGCTAGGTTCAGCTTCCCATCCCAAAACACCAAAAAGTGTAAAGCAGAAAGAGGAGATTTAATCAGTCCATTGACCCCCAATTGTGACTGCAAAGAACTTACATGAGCTTCAAGTTTCAATAGAGCCAACAACCACGTGGTCTGCACCACTAATCAATCCTGCTTGAGACTAGTCTGGGTAACCATTGTCTTGGTTCTTGCTCTTTGTGGTGGTCTGAAGACATCTGCTTTAGGGTATCAATCTAGCCTCTAGTAGATGATTGCTTCTCCCCTGGGATATAGTTATGTATCATCAATAATTACTCTCAGAGGCTTTGTTCTTTTTAGAATCCAAGGTGACTACAGGCTTAGGACAATGACATACCTTTGTGCCTTCAGCCTTGAAAGGGAATGACACATATGTGAGGAAGACATGTTGTGAGTGACTGACACACCCCTTCAACATGGAGTAAGAATCTAGTCTAAAGTAAAGGAAACAGACATGAAATGAAGACACTGTACAGGCTTTCATCCTTCTGTTAACTATATGGACCATAAGTAAGGAGTCACTGCCTTTTAGCAAAAGCAGTTTCTAGGTGTTTATTGTCATATTCTGTGTTATGTGTCATGTAGAGATGACTTAAGTATGTAGAAAAATACATGTAGGCTACCAACAAACACTACACCATTTTACAAGAATAACAGTTGGGTGTGGTGGAACATACATTTAATGCTAGCACTCAGGAGGTAGAGGCAGACAAATCTCTGTGAGTTAAGGTCCAGCCTGGTCTACATAGTGAGTTCCAGGACAGCCAGAGCTACATAGAGAAACCCCATCTCAAAAAGAAGAAAGAAAGAAAGAAAGAAAGAAAGAAAGAAAGAAAGAAAGAAAGAAAAAAAGGCAAAGAGGGAGGGAGGGATGGACGGAAGGAGGGAAGGACAGAGGAAGGGACAGAGGGATGGAAGGAGGGAAAAAAGGAGAAAAAGAACTTGAGTACCTGAGAATCTTGGTCTCTGCTTGAGGTCTTCAATGAACCCTCTCAGGTACTGAGGCAAAATAAAGTTAACCTTTTTAAATTATGATTACTTCCTTCTATGTGTACTAGTGTTCTGCTTGCATGTGTCAATGCATCACATGTATGCCTGGTATCCACAGAGGTCAAAGAGGGCATCAGGTCTCTGGGACTGAAGTTATAGACAGTTGTGAGCAGCCATGTAGGTACTAAGGACCAAACCCAGGTCCTCCAGAAGGGTAACCAATGCTCTTAACTTCTGGGCCATCTCCCCAGGCCCCAAAAAGTTCATCTTGAACCTGTATACTCATCATGCCCTGTCTAGAAACATGAGTACACTTCCTAGAACAGCTACAGTCAATCTAATAATTGGTCCATGTGACTTAATGTATTCATCACACCGATTTAAGAGTCTAGTTGGTAGTGATAATAGATACTTAGAAGCTGCTTTTGCTACAGAACCCTGGCTCCTCATGTAGAGCCACAGAGACTATAGAAGCAAGACATTGGCCTAGCATCTCTACCATCATTTTGTGTCTGTCTTCTTTACTTTGGCTTAGAGTCTAATTTGCCTCTGCATGGGCATGTGGGTCACTGGCCAAGTATCTCTTTCCTCCCATCCCAAGGCTAAAGGCACAAAGATAAGTCATTGTTCTTTCCCTATTTTCTTGAGTCACCTTGAGTTCCAGAAACAATGGGCTATGCATCTATGTAATGTGAAACTGAAACTACCCCTCAAATGCCAGTGAGCCTGCAGGATGCAGCATTCCTGAGATGAGAACAATTTATCTATGATGAGCAGCTTCACCTTGGAGCAGATCATCTTATAGAAACCAAACTGGTCTCCTCTAGCTATGACTTGTAACTTAGCAGACCTGTTTGCAGGAGCTGAGGCATTAATGAGCAGGACCACACACTTAACCTTTGACTCGCTGCCCCAGTTATTCTTATATTTAAAAATAAGAGTATGGTTCAGTACCCTGAAAACAAATTTGGGATTACCAGACCCCTGTATCTGTTCCTTTTCCCAGTGTGGCCACAGTGAATGAATCTCCTCTCTCTGTTTCTCACCATCACTTATTTCTTTAATTGGAATATTGAGATGGGTGGCTGATCCTAGCCTGTTGGGGTTACTTAATAATTAAGACAGAGCTAGCCAACAAGAAGCCCAATTCACCGGCCAACAGTTTTATAACTAATATAGCGTCTGTGTGTTTATTTGGAGTTCAAGGGCCTCAGGCTGGCAGGAAAGAACCTCCACAACAGGTTACTAAAGCCCAGTTTTTCCCTAAAAATTGTAGTTTGTGGTAAGACCTTTGGAATAAAAAGAGACAATGGAATTCCATGGAAGGACGCTGTTATACTGTTAACTGTGCAAAGACTCCATGGGGACCCTTCATCAGCCTTCAGTCTTGTAATACTGTGAGTCCTCAGTGCCTAGCAATTCTGATGCTTAATTCTAGGACGCTGCACTCCCTTGGGGGGCAGAAGCCTGAGTCTAGAGCCACCCCTGCCCAGCCCCAGGGCCAAGGCTGTTCACCCCTTCAGGCCCCGGACTGTGAATAAACAAAAGAAGCTCTTTGTTCCCTTTACAGTGAGACCTTGTCTTTCCCCTAAAACCAGCAGCTTCTATGTGCACAGGCCTCCTTCTCTCTTTCCAAGACACTTTGATCCTCCTCCCATTTCAGATCTTGCTGACTTTTCAACACCCTCCCAGACAATCAGCTTCTTTTCTTTTCAATAACCAAGCTGTTCGTATTTTACCTCTCCATTCCCTCCAACAACTCTAGCCAGGATGAGTTCAGGGGCACAGAACCCAAGAAGACAACAGAAATACCATGTTTACTGGTGAGTGAATATGGAAGATCTTCCATAGGGCTCAAAAACATGTTGGCTGGATGAGAGCCTTAATGAGTATAGAGCCATGGAAAATAGCATCAAAAGCTAAGGAGAAAATATAAAGTGGGCTAAAACATCATAAAAGCTGTTTTTTTTCCCATGGGCAGTTAGACAAGTCTGTTTGCAGCATTGTCTTTAACTTTGCAGAGCCCTTACTCCCCTGTAGCCAATGGTTAAGGCTCTTACACCTTTTCCTCTCCACTGTCTTGTCTACATCCCTAGTCTGTGTTATTTTTCTGGTCTCAGATTTTGGAGTCCCAGAAAGACACTAAGACAGACTGTTTATGGGGATAAGAGATTTCTTGGAAGAGTTAGTAATGCCATACACAGACAATATAGTGGGACATTTGAGAAGAGTTCCAGCGTACAGGGCCATCTGTCTCCTTTTATAAGTTTCATAGAGAGAGTGGAGGTCCCACACCTTGTAGTTAATGAGTGGCCTGTGGTATTGCTTGTCCTCAGACTGTAGGATTCCTCAGGGTGGCAGGGAAGAGAAAAAGGTTCAGACCTTTAGTTAATGTATGTTTAGTTAATGTATATATGGGCATTGCTGTCTGTAGCCCCTAATAGCTTAGGATGCTTGGTAAACTTATGCTGGGGAAGTGATGATAACAAGCTCGCAAATAGTTATCATGTTGTGCCTGCCATTTCTTTGCCATCATCTATGAGATGCTGTCAATAAAGGAAAAGGATTTTCATCAGTGTATTAAGGATTAACATGTTTGTGTCTTTCCACAGTGTTAGAATCTATTGAATAACAATAATTCACAAGATGTAGTGGTTTTGAGGGCAGCAATTCACCAGATTATCCCACCTGCCTTGGTAATCTGGGCAAGGGAAGCACAGGTTCTTTTATTCTGATCTTAATTACTAATACCAACTCTTATATCACACAGCATTGTGTGTGTGTGTGTGTGTGTGTGTGTGTGTATGCAAGTACACATGTGAGTGTGTGCAGCTTATAAAATAAATACAAGTTAAAGAGGCTACAGCAGAGTTATAAAGATTTCTGGAGTGAGATGAGAGGAGTCCAAGCCAGCCATAGGGAATGCTGCTGCTGCGGTTATGAGAGTCAGGACTGAGAGCAAAGATATTGAGTCTAGCTATAAGGTAAAAGGGGAGAACTGGGTCCCAGCAAGAATGGCAGATCCGAGTCCAGATGGGTGAGCAGGTGGATGGACAAAGGGCAGTCAAGCAGGCCATGTCAACAGCAGGAGAGAGAACCTAGCTGAAGCCTCATGGACAGTAGGGAGTTCTTTGTGTGTCAGTCTTTGACACAGTCACCAGGTATCAAGTAATAAATTTGTATGATGTCATTTGGCACTACAGTGCTAATTGACCACCACGTTGTGGAGGTCCAAACAAGAGAATTACACTCTTTTGTTAGCATATGTGCAAGTTTTTGAGCCTTGTTTCCCTAAAATGACTCTAATATGCCCACATGCCCCTACAATCTCAACCCACCTGATAAACTTATCAGTGTACTCTCTGCTCCCAAGAGTAAGTCATTTATAAGTCTGTGCTACATGGGTAGTACCAGACATATGGTAATGTTTATGGGTCCACTCAGATGCGCAATTATTCTATACCCTCAAAGTGGAATCAAGAGTTGCTTGTAAAAATGGAAAACAACCACACTGTTACACATTATAGAGTGACTCTAAGAAGGGGATAGCTTGATCTCAGTATGACTGCTGCAGGTGAGCATGCCCAGAGTAGACCCTGGCCCAAGCCTAACAAGTATCTCATAGCTAGCTAGTCTGAAGGAGGTCCACTTTGCCAAATCTACTCTTTTAATCTTGTCCAGACATCCTAAAAGCCATCCCCAGAGCCATCCCTAGTGGTATAGTCTTCCTCTGACCACGTCCCACTTCAAAGAGTTGCAGGCTTTCAATGTACAAGCAAACATCTTGTCACTCACGCAAGTGTTTCTGTGCTCTTCCTGTTCTCTCATACGTTCCCTGAGGCCAGCAATATAGAGGGGAAACGCACTGGGGAAAGGCTATGGACTAAGTATCTAATTATGTTGGCCACTCTTAGGTAACACTGGGAAAACCATGTAAACTTCCTGGATCTAATCTTCTCAATAATAAAATGAGGATGTTAAGACTACCTCTTGCAGTCTCTTCCAATTCTAACGTTGTATGATCACAGAAGACCTACCTATGTCACTATCCCACAAACAGTCCCCTTACTTGCCTGACTTTGCTCTTGTGAATACAACTTTTTCTTAATTAGAATAGACTGCCATTCTTCCGATCTAAATCAGACACATCTCTCATGGCCCATCTCCTGTGTACAGCTTCTTTAGCCCATCTAGGAAGAGAAGTCACTGCTTCTTCTGCTCCAACTCCCATAACACCCATGGTACATGCTACATATGCCTCAGACACTATTATTACTCTGTGTGTATGTGTTATTGGTCTAATTACAGTCAGCTTGGTGCTATAAAGGGAAGATCTTTCTTGCATATACCAGCAACCCATGAATAGGTTGGGAGTGGTGTCTGTCAAGAGAACTCAGTTATCAGTTGGGAAATCTCAGTATTTCTTAACTTTGTCATTTGAAAATAAGTGTCAGGACCAAGACATTAGCTCATCTCTGAAGTTTCTCCCTGTGATTTCCTGATAAAGAATGCTCCTGCCTTCTTGATCCCCCTGGTTTGTTGAGAATTTTCTAATGAGTTCTGTATGGGTCTTGAGCTGAGCAATACAAGTTGAAGCTTTCAAATAAGGTGCATCAGTCTGTCATGCAACCTGGGCTACCCCTGGAACAGACTGGAATGTAACTGTAGTAGAAGCTCCACTGTAAATTTCCACATTCCCTCAGCTGGCCCCAGAAGAAGGCTCTGTTTACCCAGGAAAGATGGGCTTTTTGGCATGGAAGGACTCTCATTGTGTTCTTTCCCCTAACGTGATCTCTGCTCCCACAACTATGTTGCCAGCATCCTAATGGCATGGGTTTAATAGAGTCCCAGAACATTCCCCTTACTTAGCAGATGGGCTAGTAACCAAGTAGAAATCACAGGGTCTAGACAGAAACCACCATTCAGTTGCTTTGGGTGTTTCCAGAACCATAATTATCTCTGCTATTATTGGTTTCAGTTTAATGTAAGGAGATGCTAGGAAGCTGTGTAGATCCCAACACATATATTTACCCAGAAAACAGAAGAAAAATGAATCATCACAATAACACATTTCACCTGCTGGTAGGACTATCACAACATCTCCAAAGAATTAGTAAAATCCTTACTCTCTGACTTGCTTCAATGTACACACACACACACACACACACACACACACACACACACACACACCTCACCACATCCCATCAGTGGCTTCTTTATTATATCATCTTAGGCAAGACTTATAACTGTGTCAAAAATTTATAGGCATCCACACCATATTAACATGTGGTGTGGGAGAAAAGCAATAGAACAGAATAAGAATTTCTGTGGTAAATGTCTGCTTTATGCTGAGTCATCTGCCCCTGTCCTTTCCCTCTCCCAGAAATAATAATAACTATCATTTATTGTGTGCTTAAGAGCCTCTAGGCACTGGACTGAAAACCTCCTTCAACCCAAATATTTCTCAGTTTCCCCCATGAGAGGTAGGTACTGTTATCATCCACTTACAGGGATGGGAACTGAGGGTCAGAAAAAGCTAAGTCCCCAGAGTCACAGAATAAGTAACAAAGCCAGACAGAAAGCCCGGATATCTGTGGCTCTGGAACCCATAGTCAAAACCACTTTGAAGCATAGCCATGTTCATATCTTTTTGGCCTAACAACATGCCCCAGCCCATTTCATTTGCTTGGCTAAATACAAATGGCAAGGCTCACCCTAAGCTTGTTGTGAGTATTTTCTTAGGAGAATTTTCTATTCCTCAGAACTTAGCAAGAAACTTAGCCAAGGTTTCCCAAGGCCACTTAGCAGTATGAACTTTAGTTCTTTTCTTGAGTTGAAGGGAAAGATTTCTTTCCAACACTAATACCTACCTAGTTCCACTTTCCTGCCTGGTGCCCAAAATGAAAAGAAGAGAGAACACTGAGCATCTGTGAGAGGATGAGAAGCTGGCCCCACGCCAGCAGGTTTAAATGCCTCCTGTCTGCTCAGCATCCTCTGAAATGATAAGAGAAGGTGTGGCTGGGAGGAGGGGGTGAATCATCTCACCAAATGCTCTTTTGTCCACAAGGCACATGTAGCCGCTAATGCTGGGCACCTTCCTCTCTCAGGAAACAATGGTGTTCCACCTTCTCTCTGAGTTCCTTTCAACCACCTCCTTTTGGCTATCCGACCCAGCCCCATAATTGAGACTCAAGCTGTTGTCCTTGGCTGTGAGACTGACACCCATGCCAATCCAAAGGCTGGATCAGGTCCAGCAGCCTGTGGCTACCTCTCCAAACTCACCCTTTGATGAACAAACCAGAAAGGAAGCAGGGTTTCTTGCTTGGGTACGGCAGCATCTCATGGATCAAAATGGAAGCTCTGCCTCACAGGTACCTACAGGGTCCCGTGAATCCCACCACGTGAGTAAGGTGGCCCCAAGCTGAGACATAAAGTCCAAGTAAATCTTCATTTAGAAAGCCCATAAATTGGGTGCTGAGGACTTTGAGCAGAGTTGTCAACAACTCTTACCCAAATATTGTGCCTAAACAATTTCAAAAACTAGATGAGAACATGATTAGTGGGGCAGGGCCTAAGCATTCCTGGGTACTCCTAGACGTGTTATCAGCAGCATACTATCACCATCTTATGGAGCACCCAGGACTATGCTCAGTGGGAAAATGCATATTTCAATGCCTACATTGAAAAGTTATCCAGAAAAGTGGGTCTCTGAATATGAGAACATTTAGGGGAAACTTTTGAATCTGTTTCACTCATAATTTTCCTCTTCAACATGTGTACAAGAATTAACTATGATGTGTACACTTTTAGATTTATTTGTTTTATTATATGTGTATGAGTTTTGTTCCTGCATGTATACCTGTGTACAATATGTATGCCTGGTCCGAATGGAGTCCAGAAGAGGGTGTCAGATCCCCTGGACATTCCCTGTGGGTGCTGGGAAGCAAACTTAGGTCCTCTACAAAAGCAACAAGTGCCCTTAACTCTGAGCCATCTCTCCAGTCATGATCTATATTTTTTTTAATCTCAAAATAAGTCTGAAAGGCTTTTTATAGAAAATAAAATAAACATTCTGATAGGAGAAAAATACCTTACTTCATAGTTGCTCTCATTTGAGAATTTGTGCCCTTCCCCAAAGTTCATACATTGGAACCTAATTCCCAGTGAATCAGGACTAAAACATGGGGACTCCCACACTCATGCAAAGCACAGATTGGACTCAGTAGATTTTAAAGGTGGCAGGGGCGTGAAGTCAGAAGTGGGTAGGAGCTCCAAGACGGGTTAGGGGGGTTGTGAATATGATAAATAAAATAACCAATGCATTTGAAAGCCCTAAAAGAGCCATTTAATAAACAAAAGGAGGGACCTTTGAGAGGTGACAGGTCCTAAGGGCAGAACCTGCATAAATGAAGGTAATGTTCTTCCAAAGAGAAGCCCCAGAGAGCTGCTGAGCTGTTCCCAACTATGAAGCTGCAGAGAGAAGGAACAGTCTATGAAGCCAAGACTGAGCCACCACCTAATGCTGAATTTGTGGGTATCCAATACTCGTTAGACCTCCCAAGTTTTAGAATTATAAGAATAGATTTAGGTTGTTTGTAATTACTGAACCTATATGGTACTTTCTAATAACCCAAATGGATCAAGAAAATATTTTGGCCCAACTTCCCAACCCAAAATGGAAATCAAAATGTGAACCCCAGTCTCAACACTTTTTGTGTCTTGGCTCCCATCCCTGTAAGTGACACTGAGTCCTTACATCAGATATGCTTCAAATCTTATCATCAGCTTGGAGCTCTGCTAACAGCCTCCCCACTGCTCTGCTTCCTTCAAACCCTACCTGGATCCCAGCAAAGCGGGCAATGAATGTGCAAAAGCATCAGTGTCCCAAGTCTAACAATCTCCTTCTTCCTTCTTGGCTGATCAATAGGAAAAACTGAAAAAGAGCCACCATCCTGTCCTGCCTGGATACAGCACTGCAAAGAAAACTCATTGCTTGGTGGTAGCACAGAAGGTCCAAAGCTACCACCCTCTTCTCAAAAAGAGGGACTGCACAGAAAGTGGATGTAACATTAACAGATAGAGTAAAAGGCATAGAGGGCCCGAACTCACACCACTCAAGAGCTTCCTGAAGAGAGAAGAAGATCTGAGGGTCAAAAACATGAATTCTGCCATCCCCAAAAGAACATGGGATGTTTGTCCAAGGCTGTGGCTTGCCCTGGATATCATGAAAATCTCTGGAAATCTTAACCAGAGTCTTCTGATGGCTTAAGGAATGTAAGGGAAAGGGGCTGAGAAAAGGGTATTACTTTTGAGCCTGGTAGTCACCTGGAAACACCAGGTTGACAATAGGAAGTTCTAAGGACACTAGAGAGCCTGGTGATAAAAAGCCTTTAAAACCAGAGGAATTGGCACAATGGATGAGTATGCCTTTTGTAGACTATTCCAAAATGTAGTCCCATCTCTTCACCATTTGTGTGCCATGTGGCCTCAAATTCCTCATTTGAATTTGGGGGTTAAAATAAACACTTTGACAGAGTGTTGAAGAACAAAATGATATAATGTACACAAAGCACTTGGCTCATAGCAGGTGCCCCCCAAATATTTGTTCTGTCTTCTAAGGCTTGAAGATTCCACCAGCCAGTGTTATGTTTAAAAACATATTTTTAAACAATAGAAGGCTTTGTGAAATTGTCGGGAGTTTTCTCTTAGAAGCTGTGAGATGTGCAGAATGCAACTGGATATCATGTTAGTAACTGCCTGAGCTGTGTGGTCCTACTAGTCAGGAAGAATGCGGAAAGAAGATACAGTTCCTTCAAGGTCAAAGATTACTGGAGCTACATGGAAAAGAAATTAATATAGCCCAGGCAAAGGGAAGTAAAATCAAGTCACAAAGCAGCCTCAGTTAGAGGCACAACTCCATGGCCAGACTAAATAAGACTAAGTGGGTGGAAGTAATCAAGAGGGAGGCCCTGAGTTCCTAACCCTGCATACTGCAGGTCCTAGCAAACAGGGCAAGTGCCAGTGGTCCATAGCTGTGAAGCCATACCAGGCTATGCAGACTGTATACAAGAACAAATATTCACAACAGCATGGAGTTCCTGGTGTAGACTATAAATAGGGATGACAAGAACTCTGGCTAGCACCATGAATTTTCTCCAAATTACACAAGATTGCAGTATGATTGATCTTCTTAACTCTGGGAATATTTAGAATTAATAATAAAATGTCTAGCAGGAAAAAACTTAGAGCATTACTGTGCATGCATTAGTAATGAACCTATATATTCAGTAGCATGGGTATTTGTAATATTTAAGAGGACTTTGAGTATAATAAAATATACCTTCAATGAAAATTCCTATTAGAAACACATGGTTGAAGGGCTAGCCTATCTCAGTGGTGTAGAAAATTTGCCTAGAAGCACTTGGTTGCGATTTCAATGTATGCATTTAATGGGAGATTTCCTAAGTTTATATATAGGCTTGTAACAGTTGCATATTTAATCATTACATGCATAAGTTTATGTTATTTATGTATTGCTTAAGAAGTTGGAAACCTGGTTTTGTTAAAGCTTTAAAATAAGATAAAATATTCAATTTATAAATACAACTTTAAAAGTTTAGAGGAATTTAAGTCTATAAATGGCCCAAGTATTTACCCAACACAGAAGATTTGTATATTGAACCTCAGATGCAACTTTAAAGAATTACATGTAAAAATTTCAAAACCAAAGAAAAACTCTGAATGGCATTATTACTTTAAGTAGGAGAAATCCACTATTTGGAATGAGGAATGAAATCTTAAAGGGCAAATTTCAAGTAAATAAAGCAGAAGTATCCATTTGCCACAGAGATGGAGCCTGAATTCAGTTTGCTGACCTACCTGTGGCTTCTCTTTCAATGAGGCAGTCATGCCTCCAGTGCGGCTCTCCATTATCCATACCCTGCTCACTTTACTCAGCAGGGAGACAAGGTGAACAGAACCAGGGCAGGGCAAGGGAAAGATGTACCACCTAATGGGATGATCCCCAGCTTTCAGTTTGTACAGACTTGACTTTAAATAATAATCTGTGAAAACTCAGAAAAAGTATCTAACTGCTCTGTGATACAGAAAAGTAAACTTTTCTTAATGTCTACTCTCAGTGTGGTAAAAACAAAAAATGTACATGTAATTACATACTTTCAACTTTTGCCAGGAGCCAGCAGGGATAGGCTGGGAGCAAGACGCAACCACACCCAGGTATGGCTAGTTGTGACTCCATATGTGATTCATGCTCAGTTGATGCCAGATGTGCCAGCAGTTCACAGTACAAAGGAAATTGGCATGGATTCTATCTAGCTCTACCCCATGCTAGCTCATGGAACTACAGACCAAGGAACTGAGAACTACTAACCTACTATAAAGAATAGCTGAGGAGTGGTTAGAAACATCTGGTACTAGGACCAGCATACACAGATGTCTCCATATCATACACTGTACAAGCATACAGCAGGTTCTCAGCCCTACTCTGCTAAAAGCAGACAGATAACCCCAGGTCAACTTCTGGTCAACGCAGATAAGGAGAGCATTGGGACAGCCACTGCACAGGAAGCCTGGCATTCTCTCCTTCACCCATGGCCCTGACTGACCCAGAGGAACCAGTCATTACTCTGGAATGGACAAAACACATCTGGTTCTATTCAAACTTTCTCCCTTTCACCTCCTCAAAAGTGCATACAAAATACTGCAGCAATACTTGCCCACTGCCAACCCAAGGTCCTTTGCTCTTCTTTCAGAATTTCCTGGTAGAGAGGTTAGCCTGGGGTTCCTCAGTTAGCATTTCATTTCTTCTAGAACTTTGTACCTCTGCAGACACTAAGTTTAAGGGCCTTCCCTTGGACTGAAGATAAGACATCCTTAGAGAGGAGTGATGGCTGGTGAGACAAGAACTCAAACTGCCTACCCAGAATTTATACCAGCAAAATACCCTCCAGAAAAGTCACTCCTTCTTAGAGCCCCTGTCCTTGTGGGATTCATACCTAAAATAGGATCCCCACGTTTTGAACTCTGAGACTTAAAATTCCCAAAAACACCTTGTCACTCCCTCCTTGAATAAGGCAGGACCCCAAGTCATGGAGCTGGTCAGAATGCTGCCACCTTACTCATCCCACTCGGTTTTCACCTCTTCTTCCCCTTGTACACAGATGAACTACCCTGCTGAATTCCCATGAAGGCTTTCCTAACACCAGAGCCATCTATTCCAGGAAACAAGTCTTCTGTCTACAGAAATATAGGCACATACATTATAGCTTTCCATTTAGTGTTTTTATGGGATTCCTGAGTGTGTTGATGAATGGGTCTCTGATTCTTGTGCCTTCTCTTAGGGCTCTTTTCCTTCTGTTGGTTTGCCTTATCCAACTTCAGTGCAATGGTTTTTGTTTTATCTTATTCTGTTGTGTCTGTTGTTATTGCTTAGAAACCTGTGCTTTTCTGATGAGAGACAGATCTGGGTGGGAACGGAAGTGGGGAGGAACTAAGAGGAGTAGAGGAAAAGGAAACTGTCATCAGGATATATTGCATGGGAAAAAAAGAATCTATTTTTAATAAAAGGTGGGGGATTCTCCAGTGGATATTTGCTTCAATGCCTGTATCCCTAAACTCTTCCAGTGACCAGAACTTCTTCAGCAGAATCAATGCCTCCCACTCTGTTACAGGTACTTTGGAGAACAATGAGTCCATGTAGGCTACAGGGCAAACTTTGACAAGGAAAGCCACTCTGCCCTGACCACTATGCCTACTTCATAGAACTCAGTCTATCACAGGCAATGACCAAGTACCCACACCTTAACGGCTAATCTGAAATCCAGAAGGATGAGTCCTCAGATGGGAGACAGGCACCCTAACACCCAACAGAGGCCAGAAATGCATAAGGGAGAAGCTCATTAGGACATGTGACCTTACATCACTGATGGGGGATGTCCTTCTGAATATATGTTTCTCTTATTGGTTGATGAATAAAACACTGATTGGTCAGCCAGGAAGGAAGTATAGGCAGGGCTATGAGAGGAAGGAGGAAAGAGACAGAGGGAAGCTGTGGGAGAAATGCCATGTAGAAACTGGAAAGATAGGATGTGCCAGGTGTTCTCCTATAAGATAAGACGACGTGGAAATACTTATAGTTATTTACATATAAATATATTTATACTACATTAATAGAAATGAGTTAATAATTAAGAAACAGCTGCCAAATATTTATACTTAATGCAAGCTTTTTTGTTGGGTCGGGGGGAAGGGTGGAGCAAAGTGGCTGTGGGACCAGGCAGGACAGAAACCTTTGTCTACCATCACACCTATGCCATCTTCCTACCAACTTTAAACATTGTGACACAAAAATAATCCCTCTTGATTTGAGCCTGTTTTAGAGTGAACTCTTATTACTTGCAACAAATAGGCCCTCACATCTCAAGCTGAAGAGATGGCTCCATAGCAAAGGCACTTGCCACCAAGCTTGATGACCTGAGTTTTACCCAAAGCAAAGGTATCAAACACTCAAACCCAAGCACTTGGTAACAAGGTTACAGTGACTTGTGCTGTGAGATTATTTATATCTATCTCATCACCCTGGGGGAAATACTGCATAAGGTTGAGACACCGAGCATCTCCTCCCAGCTCTGCACTGAGCCACATCATTCTGATACTAGGCTCAGCAGAGCTGTCTACACCAGAGAAGAAGGCAAACAATACAAAACTAGGGCCTGGTTTATTGCTTTGGATGGCTTAGATTTAGTTAGTATACAGACTAAATTTTAAACTGCACCATGTCTATGTTTATTATGGCCAATCAATATCTTGAGGCAATATTCTTCTGGTACTTCAAAATTATTATTGAGCAAAGACTATGTCTGATTACCACTATAGCATGCACCATCATGCTAGTTCTGAGGACTCTGGCCCTGGGCTGGGGCGCTCAGTCATTTGCTCAAGGGCAAGTGTCATTAGAAGATACAAAGGAAAAAGATATTTGATGCTGTCATCAAGAAGGATTTGTAGGCAGCTAATGATTGCTTATGGGAGGAAAAAGATTTTCTTCAATGCTTTAGACTCTGGTAGGTTACCTGTATCTCTATAAATAATGCCCCTCCCATGCATTTGTAAGCAACCCCAATAAGGCCCAATTGAGTCACAAAGGAAGAAAGAAAAGGAAAAGACATAAAAATGTATCGGGGAGCTAGTTACAAAGAGAAAATGCTCAGCGGAAGTGGAAGGGGCACAAGAGTGTGTATTAGTGAGCATTTCTACTGCTGCGATGACCAAAAAGTAACTTGGGGAGGAAAAGATTTACTTGGCCTTCATTTCCATATCACCATTCATCATCCAAGAAGTCTTAACAAAAACTCAAGCAGATGCAGAGGCCATGGAGGGGTGCTGCTTATTGGCTTGCTCCCCAAGGCTTGCTCAGCCTACTTTCTCATAAAAACCAGGACCACAAGCCCAGGGATCTTACCATTTGCAATGGGCTGGGACCTCCCCCATCAATCACTAATTAATAAAATGCCCTTACAGTCTTGCCTATAACCCAATCTTATGGGGTGTTTTCTTATTTGAGATTTCTGTCTCTCAAATGACTCTAGCTTGTGTCAAGTTAACATAACACTATCCAACACAATTGACTCCGTTTCAGTTTGACGCACACAACACTGTTAAGCTACAATCTTTCCTTTCCCATTCATCCCCAAGATATCATATTAAAGATATAAATAACTTTTTAAAACCTCAGTCTTTACAAATTCAAAAACATTAAAAATTCAGGCTCTTTAAAATACTCAATCTCCTTTAAAATTAAAAATCTCTCAATTATGGGCTTCTCTAAAATTAAAAATAAATTAAATACTTTCTTACTTCAAGAGGGAAGAACCAGAGCACAGTCACAATCAAATCACAGCAAAACCAAACTCCAAAAGTATAAATACCTCTACATCCAATGTCTGAATTCATTCACGATCCTCTATGGTCCTCCAAGGGACTCCTCCTCACTTCTCCAGCTCCATCCTCTACAGCACACGTGGCTTATCTTTTATCCTTGGGCAAGCTCTACTCCACTGCTGCTACTGATCTTGGTGGTCATTCCATGGTCCCAGTATCCTCAAAATACTGGGGTCTTCTGCTGCAACTGGGATACACTTTCACCAAAAGCCACTCATAGGCTCTTTTCAGGGACTCCAGCCCTGCCACACAGTGCCAAGCCTCAGCCACTCTGTGACCCACTCACATCTTCAAAAACCAGTATTCCCTGGGTGACTCTTACACTACCAAGTTCAGCTGCCAGTACAAGGTACCTTGTTTGCAACACAGCTTCTGTGTGCTGACACTCAGGAAACACTTTCCAAAAGATTTCACCTCAATGATGCTGGTCTCCTCTTAACCAGCTGACCAGTGTAGAGTATCCCAGGAAAGGTTTCACTTTAATAGTCCTGGTATTTTATTAATCACAACCCCACCTAACCAGAACCAAAGATTACTCACAAAAAAGTCCAGGTGGAGTTTTTGCTTCCCTCTGAAACTTCACAATCCAAGCCTCCATCATCTGCACTGCTCTGAACATTCTTATCTTCTAAGCTCCTACAGAACATCTCACCAAGATTTGCACACTCATTGGTTTTTCTTGCACAAAGTTCCAGAGTCCTTCCACACTCCTCCCCAGAATAACATGGTTGGCTCTGTCACAGAAAGACCCCACTCCTGGTAGCATCTTGTCTTAGTTATAAGCCTACCTACAATCTGACCTTATGGAGGGATTTTCTTAATTGAAGTCCCTTCTTCCCAGATGACTCCAGCTTGTGTCAAGTTGACATATAACTATCCAGCACAGAGGGTAATAGAGGGTGAATATGATGGTGAAAATAAGCCATATTGATTGTCAACTTGACAGGTTCTAGAATCACCTAGAAGGTGAACCTCTTGACATGCTTGAGAGGGATTACTTAGATTAGGCTCTTTGTGTAAAGACAGACCCTAAATAGGGACAGCACCATTCCATGGACAGGGTCCTGAACTGAATAAAAAGGACAAAACAGCTGAGCTCTAGGATCCATTGCTCTTTGCTTCCTGACTGCAGACACAGTGTGACCAACTGCCTCAAATTTCTATGTCATGACTTCCCCAACATGATGGACTGTACCCTGGAAGTATGAGCCAAAATGAGGTCTTCTTTCCTTACATTGCTTTCATTAGATATTTTATCACAGGCATCAGAGACAAGTAACTAATATAATTACCAAAATACTGCATACACAAGTATGAAAATGTCATAAGGAAACCGCTTATTTTGTGAATTGTCATATGCTCATAAACCCTTTTTATGTAGAAGTACACAATTTAACAGTAAAGGCAAATCCAGCCTCTGTCAGAAACAGAAGATAAACAGGAGTCTCCACAGGAAGAGTGGCAAACATCTGCTGTGCACACCTCCCCCACACCTGTTCATCCATACGTATCTTAGTACTGGAGATGGCACAGGAGGATGAAGTAGCTTAGCATCCTGCCCAAAACAGCACTCCAAACAGTCTCTGCTGAGCTCCTCCATGGTGGTTACACTGGCACTCTCCACCCTTGGAAGCAAAGGTGGAAGAACTGTAACTTTGAGAATAGCCCAGGCTGCATGACAAAACTCTATCTCAAATTAGTAGCAAGAAGAAAACACTGGACTGTCCCTGCTGGAGATCAGAGGAGAGCTATGGTGCTTTCATGAATCTTAAAAAAAAAAAAAAATGTGGACTATGCAAACAATACAATATGACTAAGGCTCTAAAAAGAGCCAAAGCCTATGGGTCAGAACAACCATGATCAATACAGAGAACACTGTGCTGAGTGAAATAAGCCAAGAAAGCAAATGCTTGTGATTCTACTTATCCAAGGTCTCTAAAGTGACCAAACTTGGAGAAACTGAGAGAAGAGGGGTTGACAGGGGCCAGGAATGGGAAAATGTGACTTTGGTGCTCAATGGGCTTACACTTTCTGTTGCAAGATGAAAAATTACTAGACAGGTACTGTGCAGCAGTACTAGACATGGCACAGCACTTATTTCAAAACATTGGGCCTTGGGCTAAGTAATCATTCCAACATACATGGGGAGAGGTGCTTTTTATCACATTGGCTGTGGTAATATCCTATCTATGTGCGTAGCTCCAAATCATCACATTATCTGTAAACTATTTTTGAATATCAATTATATCTCAATAAAGTCAAATGTCTTTAACTTTCTGTAGGGGAAGCTGTAGCCACGCCTACTTAGGGGCTGGCTACAGGTGTGCCTGGCCATGCTTGCAAGGGTGTGGTCAGGGTGATGTAGAGCGAGACTTGAAGGGGCTCTCTTTCAGTTTCACTTTTGGGCTTGCGTACAGACCGCTGCCACGCCAGCTGGCTAGGTTGCTCTGTAAGTAAGGCTTTTCCATATTAAATACCCTTATATTTCTACCTGACTCCGTATTGGTAATTTCCCACTATAACTTTCAACTTAATTTTTTAACCTTTACTTATTTTTGTGTACTTGTGCACACACATGGACACATGCTGTAACATGGGTACAGAGGTCAGACAACAACTTGTATGGGCTGGTCCTCTCCTTCTACTATGTGGGTCAGAGGGATCAAACTCAGGCTGAATGTATACTGTGTAACGTTCAAATCAAGTGAAATGTATTTGTATCATCAAATATGTATCATTTGTCTATAGTAAAAAACATCCGAAATCCTTTCATCTAAATCTGAAATACACAACACATTATTGTTTCTCTGCAGTCACCCTGGGTGCAACCACCCAGCAGAAATTCTTTTAAGGGCTTATTTAATACAGCTTAATATTTGTAGTGCAACTACATTGGGCCCACCCCCAGATAACCAAATTAGAAACTCCAAGGGTGGGCCTAGAAGTCTGTATTTCCAGAAGCCTGGGAATTCAGAGCTACAGCAGACAAGCACTGGACTCTGCTTTGCTTCTTCGAGGAGGGAAGAGGTTGCCATTGAGCCAGCTCTTAATAACTGTACCATGAGGTAGTCAGGCCAGCAAGAACATCTCTCCCTCGCACAGGTGATAAGAGCCACTGTAAGGATTCTGGTGTGTGGGGGGGAATATGCAGCAGAGCATGGGCTGCTGCAACCAGCTCTCTTGTGCCAGAGAAGTGTTATTTCCATCAGATGCAGAGTAAGAGAGGCAATGATGGCTCCCTCCAGACCCCCAGCCTCCCAATTTCCTCTCTCACCTTCCCAGGGTGCTGGCCAGCCTCCTGACAACAGGCTAGAAAGAGAAGGCCTGGGGTGGTAGGTGGGGGTGATGACAGCTGCCTGAAAGAAGGAAGGTGACTGGGTTTGGTACTGAGCCCCTACCAGGTTCATCCCTGCAATGATGAAAATAACTTGTGGAGTGATACAAGAGCTGGAAAGTTGAAAGCACCATAGCCAGTGCTGCTCAGCCAGGCATGGAGATCAAAAGCACTCAGTTCATCAGATGCCCAGCCCAGAGCTGGCTGTGGGCAAGAATGTAGAAACCCAACCTCCAGTGACCCCCAGAAATATAGCCATGGGAGAAGGCCCAGGATCCAGCACCTGTGCCAAAGGCTGTTAGGCAGATGCAGTCAATGCTACCCACAGGTGTGAGCACTAAGGGAACAGCACTTGCAAAAGTCCTGGCAGATTACTTGACTCAGTGTTGCTCAATGCTTACTTCTCTCCTTCATTCTTCCCTTGGGAGTTGTCTTTCTCCATCTCCATGGATCCAAGAATGAGAAGCCAAAGTGGCGAAAGGGAAATAACCCTGCCCAGGGCAGAAGACGGCTTCTAAAGCTACCTTCCCATCTTAAATCATAAATTTGCCTTGTGTTGAAACTATGCTTGTGAGCTGTTTGCTCCATTAGGAATGTCTTACCAGCTCTGTCCAACATTCATCACTCACTACGTACAAGAATGAGCTACCCTGTAACTTATGCAATGTTGGGTATTGAAGCAATAAGCAGGAATTGCTGAGATTCCCCTGTTCTCTGAAATTAACTGGTAATTATAAGAAACCAGTAACTGGCAAAAGGCACTCAGGAGTCAAACCCAGAGCCATCTACTTTGCTAAACAATATTGCTAAAACACAGCCAAGTTCATTATTTGTGCATCACCTATGGCAGCTCATACCACAAAGGCAGACTTGGACCACGGAGTCTAAAATATGTGCTCTCTGGGTCTTTACCAAAAACATTAAAAAGTAAATATTTCTGCTCTGAAAGAAAGCATACCTAAATACAACTGTGGCAACTCAAGTATTACATGAGCTATAGATTTTATGGCTGCCAATTCTTAGGAAAGCAAGCTTTGTGGTTTTTTTAGAATTATACTCAGAGGTTTTTTTTTTTTTGATAGACTGAATGGGAGTTCTAAGATATGCAGTGTTTCTAAGATACAAAATATTTTAGAGAAATGATATAAAAAGAGATGTAAGATGCAAAATATTTCATTGCTATGCAGTAGCAACAGCAAAGGATTTTGAGCTTGAAGATTTGATTCATGTCATTTTGTCAACCTTACAAACCACTTTGTCCTGCACAATGTTCCCAATGTAAATGTTCACTGAAAATTCATATCAAATCTTAACCCACGAGCAGACTATCAGGAAGATGGTTGGGTCAGGAGAGTGGAGTACTCATGAATAGGAATACAGACCTCTAAAAGATGCTCCTGGGAGCTGCCTGGCCCCAAGTGAGGACACAGAGAATGTATCATCTGTGAATGAGGAAGAAAGTGTTCACCAGACACTGAGTGGCATTGTCTACACCAGTGCTTCTCAACCTTCCTAATGCTTTGACCTTTTAATACAGTTCCTCTTGTTGTGGTGACCCCAACCATAAAATTATTTGCATTGCTACTTTATAGCTGTAATTTTGCTACTGTTATGAATCAAAATGTAAATATCTGATATGCAGGATGTTCTTCGGCAAACCCTGTGAAAGGGCCTGGACTTTGGGCTTCCATCTTTCCAAATGATGAGCTGAAATATCTGTTGCTTAAGAGCCAGCCCATTTGCCCAGTTTTTGCTATAACAACCCAAGCAGTTTAAGACACTCTCCCAGTCTATATACTCTTCTGGACTATGAAAATTCTACCCACTCCATGAAGGCAGAATGATGTGAGAGGAATATGATGGAACCTACTGAGTGTTCAAAAAAAAAAGTGTTATTCCTTGTGCACTCTGTAATACTTCCCTCGTTGCTATCTTTAATTCTACTCAATGTTTAATGTTTTCAGTCCTTCGCTATCAGCAAGCATTTCATGAGCATTTTAACATACAGAAATCAGATGTTTTTAATTTGTTCCTGGTCTGCCTATATATGCAAATATATGAACATGCATGTATCTGCCATGTTCACTATTCAAGCCCTGAGAAAGATCCTAGGGAGCAAACAGGAGACTATTGAGTGAGAAAGTTGTAGGAAAGGCTAAAGCAGCCAAGTCCCACCTCCTCCCAGTCCAGTCTTCTTACATCCTGACAACCAGCCCCGAGAGCTACTGCATAGACTATACCTCTGGGGTTCTGTCTCACCATACTTCGGGAGCTGTCTGAGCAGGTGTGGTATGATAAGAGCATGCAAGGGGTGTGTGGGGTGGAGAAGTACCTTGGTCCTGCCTCAGTGAGATGATGGGACAGACTTCATCTGTATTAGCTGAGGGAGAAGAGTGCAAGAGTGAGAGAATGACCAACATAACACAAGCACTACCCACTAGAATCTGTCAGAATCACCAGTCTTCCTGAGCAGTGTCCAGTATTGATGTTGAAAGCGCATAGGATGTGATGCTATGTTCATCACCCTCAGTTCTCTCAGCTTCCGTTTCCTTCCCAAAGCTCTGCAACAGTGCCTTGGCTCTATTCACAGAGGTCTTGGGAAAAGCAGTGCCACCAACTTGGGGCACCTAGGGTTAGAAGGCCCTCCCTAGCTGCTGCTGCCACAGATGGGCAGTACCTGCTCCCCAAGTTCCTGAAGGCTTTCACACAAAATACTCTTTCCATTTCCCTCCCAGAGCCTTTTGTCTTTGAGATGGATCCTAAGGATGGAGAGACCAGCCTGAAGGCTCTCTGCATTTCAAACCTAATTTGATTCTAAGGAACAATCTCCTCACTGAGATGGGTGGGCAGTCACCCATGGCCAAGCTTGTTTGTCTGGTTCCTGCCTCCCTCACAAAGCCTCTAGATCCTACTGTCAGATGTATCCAGTCAACAACTATATAGGCAGGTCCAGCATCAAGGGCACCTGTTAGCAACCCACAGGTGCATAGCTCAACCACTGTACCATTTATGGGATCTTTTCCTTTACTTCTCCAAGCATTCAATAATTAATCCCTGCATGGCATATATAGATATAGATATAAATATAGATGTAGATATATAGATATTTGTTACCCTCAGAGAGTTTATAACCTAGCAAGAGTTACTTAGGAAGTACCCAGGTAACCATAGCACCAAGAAAATGTGATAAACAAGAGAGATAAGAACTGTTTCTGGACATCAGAAAAAGAAAAGCCAACTTTCCAGGCATGGTGGTACACAGCTATAATCTCAGCATTCAGAATGCTGGGGCAGGGGGATTGCAAGTTCAAAATCAACCAAGGCTAAAAAAAAATAAGAACCATTTCAAAAGATATCAACTAACAAAATACTTTCCATAGCTCAGGATTGTGAGAAAAGATGAATGGATAGATGGATAGATAGATAGATAGATAGATAGATAGATAGATAGATAGATAGATAGATAGATAGATAGATGATGTATCACTGAGAACTACAGCTAGCTAATGCCATAAAGCACATAAACGGTAACTGAACCATTATGATGCAAGTAGCAACTGTGATATATTACATCTTAAGTTGAAATATTAATCACATCTGGAGACTGATACCCTGAGGGGGAGCTTCCCACTGAGAGCCAGGACTCAGAAGCGGGGTACCCCCAGAGACCTAGGATAGAACCAAGCATAAACGGTGACAAAAAATGTCAATGAAATTACTCCTAATGATACCATCGATTGGTGCCTAGCCCAACTGTCATCAGAGAGGCTTCACCCAGCAACTGATGGAAACAGATACAGAGACCCACAGTCAAACATTAGGCGGAGCTCAGGGAATTCTGCAGAATAAGGAGATGAAGAATCATAGGACCAGTGGTGCCAAGGACACCACAAGAAAACTCACAAAACAAACTAACCTGGGATCTAGGGACTCACAGAGACTGAACCAACAATCAGGGAGCCCACATGGGACTGACCTCATTACAGTTGTGTAAGTTGGTCTTCTTGCGGGGCCCCTAGCAACAAGAGCTGGGGATGTCTCTGACTCTGTTACCTGATTTTGGGACCCATTCCGCCTGCCGGATTGCCTCATCCAAACTTGGTGGAGGAGAGGGTGCCTGGTCTCAGTGCAGCTTGATATACCATGACTGGCCGATATCCATGGGATACCTGCCTGTATCTGAAGAGAGACAGTGGAGGAGGAGTGGAGGAAGATGCAGGGGGATTGGGAAGAAGAGGTGGAGAGGAAGCTTTGGTTATGATGTAAAAACAAGAAAATAAATAAATAAATAAATAAATAAATAAATAGAAAAAATAAAGAAATATAAAGCCAAGCATACCTAATTCATCTAACCTATGGAACAGCATATTAACCTCACCAACTGTCTATAAGCTCAAGGACACTTATGTTAGACCATGTGTCTGGGCAATCTAGTCTAAGACAAAAATCTATCTTGTGATAATGTGTTGAAGCCCTCATGTACCCAGACAGGCATTTTGTAGACATGGTAGGATAAAATCATAGTGGTGTTTGCATGTAATTCCCGAATTTGAGAGGCTGAGGCAGAAAATTGCTACAAGTTCAAGGACAGCTTGAGCTAAATAGTACAGTGCTTAATTTTTGTCAACCTGACACAAACCTAGACAAACCTGGAAAAGGGGGATAACGGTTGAAGAACTGCCTCCACCACATTGGCCTTTGGGTTTATCTGTTAGGCATTATCTTGATTGCTAACTGTAAGAGAGCCAAGCCAGCAGTGGTCAGTGCCATCCCTGGGCAGATATATATATATATATATATATATATATATATATATATATATATATATATATATATATATGCTAAGTGAATGATCCAAGAGAAGCAATCCAGTAAACAGTGTTCCTCCATGGTCTCTGCTTCAGTTCCTACATCCAAGTTGCTGCCTTGAGTTCCTGCCATGTCTTCTCTCAGTGATAGGCTGTCATCTGTAGAATGAAATAAACCTTTTCCTCCCAAGCTGTTTTTCATCAGGGTGTTTTATCACAGCAACAGGAGGCAAACTAGGACAGTGTATTTGAGGCCTGCCTGAACTATACACTAAGTTCTTGTCCCAAAACTCAGAAGAAAAGAAGAGGAAGATGAGGAAGAGGAGGAGGGGGAGAAGGAGAGAAAACACAAAAATATACATCCCAAACAAGCTGGCAACACAGTACACCAGAGTACCTGTTTTTCACCTTTGTGGTTTTGGAACTGACTAAGAGCTATGGATTCTTGCCCCTGTCCAATGTCATGAGAGGGTGTCCTCCAATGTATTGCTAAGTGGGGGACAGGGTGTCAAAATGCAAAATCTGAAGTATAGACTCACTGTTGAGTATTGCTTCTGCATTAACATGAAGTCCAGAAAACATAAAGTGAACCATTATTAAGTATGGGTCCTTCTTTATATTTGATAGGCATGTACAATAGTGTGCACATTTTTATTCAAGTGTTATTAGTCCTCCTTGTACAAGGGGCCAAACTAGATCTCAGCATGATTCCATAACTTTCTCAGAGAGGGATCCCTGCCAATGGGAAAACTGAAAAGTTTTAATAAAAGAATCATTTCAGCTAGTCCTTAAATGTTTGGTGGAATTTTAATTTGCGTTTGTAATTAGGGGTTATAAAAATGATGTATGCTGATTGTGGAAATTTTAAACATAAAGAAAAGCACAATGGGAGAAGTTTATTTTTTAAAGCTCATAAATCCCACTCATCTAATGTTAAAAGGCCATTAACATTTTGTTGTGTATCCTTATAGGCTTTTTCAACTACTCATCCAATTTTTTTTAATGCTACTGCTGTTTTGGTCACCAGTGTTTTTATGTCATTTGTTAAGTTTTTCACAACAGCCTACAGTGTAGAAAGCCTCATCAAGTCATTTTAAAACAATAACTTGGGGACACAGAAATAATAGCTTGCCTGTGTCACAGGGTAGAGTATCTAGGATGTCTCTAGAGTGTACATTCTAACACCACACACACACACACACACACACACACACACACACACACACACACACACACACTATTCCCAATTAGAGACAAGACCTGCCGGGCATGGCAAGGAAAATGATGACCAAGAAGCATTGTTTAGTTGGTTGGTTGTTTTGTGATGCTAGGATGGAACCCAGAGCCCTTAGCATGGTAGGTCAATCTCTGCTACTAAGCTGCATCCCCAGTCCTTGGGTTTCTGAAAACAAGTCCTGCTATTTATCCCTGGCAGGCCTTAAGTCAAGAATCCTCCAGCCCCTGCCTCACTAGTTCTGGTACTATAGGCATGGGCCACTATGCCATGCAGAGAAGGGTTGTTTTAATGTTAAACTTGATAACTCCTTTGCCAGGGGAATAATGGTGTATTAGGAGTATTTCTGTTGGTTGGCCCATTGTGGATGGGGCCATCCCCGTACTGGTGGTCCTGGGTTCTATAAGTAAGCAGAATGAGCAAGCTATAAGGAGCAAGCCAGTAAGCAGCACTCCTCCATGGCTTCCGAATCAACTCCTGCCTCTAGATTCCTGGCCTGCTTGAGTTTCTGCCCTGAAATCCTTCAGTGATGAACAGTGATGTGGAAGTGAAATAAACTCTTTGCTCCCCAAGTTGCTTGTTCATGCATTTCATCACAGTAATAGAAACAGTAAGACACAACCACAAAAGGAAATGGAGGAGGAAAAGATTGTAGTTTTTCCAGTCTGGATGAAAAGGGATGAAAATTTCACAAATAATACTGAGTTCACAATCTGTCCAGTGATTTCTGCCAGGTAGTAAAGATCTATCAGTTCAGATTGACCCCTGGTTCAGGTAAGGCTTTATGCACCTTGTATTCCACTGAGGTATCAACACTCAGCTGACCCAGGCATGGCTACACTGCCACTGAGCCAACAGAGAGAGGATAGTCTGGTCTATCTTGCTTATCTAGGCCCTAGAGCAGGCCACTATGCACTTTGCCACAGTGGCACTTCTGTCATCCATGCACTGTACAAAACAATAGTCACATTGGTCAAGAACTGTCCCTTCTAACCTCTACATCAAGTGGACATTATTTCTGCCCCCAACAGGTATGGGAACAACAAGTTTTTGCCAAAAGAAAGAGAGAAAAAAAAAGAAATCAAAACATTGACTATCCTTCTTCCCTAGCCTGTGTGTTCCTGTGTGTTCACTTACATAATAATGATGTGATTTATTAAAGCATCCCAGGGAAGCCAGAAATGCCAGCCTGGAATTTGGGCCCCTGAATCCAACACAGAAAATGGAGGGAAGAGCCAGTGGCAGGACCTCATCATGGCTTCTGATTCAGATGCCCACCCTCAAACCACTCACTGAGCTGCAGATAAGCATATGCAGAATGAAAGGAACTGTGAGACCAGAAGAAACAGAGGCCACACTCATCCTGGCAATCTTGGCAACCCCAGCTCTCTGAAGGTCAACCTCTGGTGGGGAAAACAGTGATTCATTGAACAAATAGCAACAGTTCCACCATCCCTACCCCAAATTAACTCTCCACTTGCAGGGATTCACCTACAGAGAATGAATTCTTACGTGATTCTCAGCGTGCTCTGTTTCTTCTTGGTCAAAGTTGCTGTCCTTTTGTCAGGAGACAGCATTTGTCTGGCCCTCGTTTATTCTGAAACTTGGCAACACCGTCAAATACTGTCTAGGTTTCGGTGATGCGAAGTTCATTGGCAATCTTTCCCACAACATATCCTCCAAGTCACTCACATGGGAGCTTCAGTGCTCTTGGCAAGAAGGCCTGGTCTTAGCACTAACACAGGCTTCCTCTGGACTCTTTCCTCCCATCAATCTCTCTATTCTCTTTGTTGCTTCCTCTACATCTTATCCTAGATAGCCAACAACTGTGACCTTTATCATGTGAAAAGGGGATAGATGAATATCCAATAGACAGTTGATAAGTGGGACCACTTTGGATGAATTTCTTCCCCATCTCTCCCTCTTTTCATTCCTCTTTGTATCTTACCATCAATGATGACCATACTCAATAGGCCTCTAATTGAGATCTATCCCTGCTCCCTGAGACTAGGCCCATATCTAAGTCCGCCATCCCCTTATCAGAAAGTTCTTAGAAAGGCCAACAAGGGGAATCAGTAGGTGGAACTTCTTGCATGCTGACCTGACAACCTGAGTTTAATCTCCAGCTCCCACAAAGTGGCTGGAAATGACTGAACTCCTGAGAGTTGTGCTCTGACTTCTACACACACAACATGACATATGCACACTTGGGTATGTGCACACATGCATGTTCACCCAGACAATAAGATGATTATTTAGAAGTCCTTGGGATTGGGGATATAACTCAACTGGTGGAGTATTTGTTGAGCATTGACTAACTGGGTATAGCAGCTCACATCTGTAATTTCAGCACTTGAGCAGGAGAATCAGAAATCCAAAGTCACTGCCCATTACATGGGAAGTTTAAGGCCAGATTGGATTATGTGAGATCTTGTCTGAAAAAAAAAAAAAAAACTCTTGAACCAGGGCAGTCTCACTGTACCCACAACCATGAAATATCCTTACTGAGTTCTCATTCAGTACTATTTATTGAGTACCAACCATAATCCAGGCATTGTTTTCACTAAATAAATTCCTGTTCCAACAGAGTTTATGCCCATGGCACAGGAGATAACAGGAAAGAGAAAGCAACAAAGATGAGAAAAGAAAACTGACAGAGTGATGGAGCAGACTGCTGTCTTAAATAAGCCCATCCCTAAAACCTATGGTAGAAAGTCACTTGCCTTCACATAGCATCCCATGCTCTGAGCAATAGCATTAGTAACTGACCCATATCACCTGCTTCTGCCACCAACTCTTAAACAGGGACAATGGCAGTGTTCATGCCCTCACAATTAAATAAATGTGTGATCCTTGTGATATGTCAGTCCATAAAGCACACTAAACAAAATGGGAAGCGGAGAAAGCTACCACTGGCTAAATCCATCTCCTGTGCTCTGTCTGAAGTTTGTACTTTTCTTCAGACAGCCTGGAATTTAGTGAACAATTGACCCTTGAACTGAGAAGCTATTCCAGATAAAGACCTTCACTAAAAGTGACAGGATAAATAATGGACAGGGTCTACAGAGGAATGCAGATTTAGCCTGACAGTGGCTGCTATCTCTCACACTCTTTCTTAGGGCTCCTCCTCTTCCAACTGGCTCACTAGTCATCTGGCCTACAGGCCAGCCTGGCAGTGATAAAGTTAAGGTGCTATTAGGTGACCCTGATCCATAGGTCCTGCAGCCAACAGATAAGCATAGCATTCTTCTGGACTGAGGCAGGAGATTGTCACATGCCCCACAGGCATCATCTGCAGAACAAGCCTCAGCTTCCCACAAGGTCATTAAGCTCCATAGTACATCTTGTCTGTTTCCCTGTTCCATCTCCCCTCTCAACTCCTATTCATTGGCATTCTCTCAAAATAGTTGTCTTCAAGTCCAGCTCTTGGTTTTGGAAGAATGGAGGCTGACAGCCATACTATTTACAAATTAGGCTTTCCTTTCAAATCTTGCCCAAATTTGATATATTTATATATGATTGTGTTCATAATTATCCAAATCACTCCTCTTCATGTGCCCTTCAAGTTAGGAAGTTTCAATCATCAGAAAATATTTTTTCACCAAGAATCTCTAGAACTGCCCTTTTCAGCATGCACTCTGCATCAGCATAGCCAAGCTGATTGTGACTGTTTCTGTAAATACCAGCAGAGCCCGGAAACGCATTACTTGCTAATGAAATTCTCTTCAATCCAAAATGCCTACCGTGTCTCCTCTACTCTTAATAGACCACCTGTTAGAGGTCAGACCTCAAGTTTTTGCAACTGGAAAACTATCATTTGGAGGGTCACAATCAATTTCTGTGTTTAAGGTAACAACCTTTCCCTGTACAGATAGGTGAAATGAGTATAACTTGCAGAACTGTTGACCTAAAATATATTTCTCTTTTTCCTAACTATTTTAGCTGCCTGCCGTATAACTGAACTTTATTTGTTCTTGGCAAAATAGCCTGGAGAAGTAACTAACAGATGTCAGAGTGACCATGAGTCTGGCAAATCACTGGAGTTGCCCAACTAGCATGGGAGTACTTAGCAGTTACATACAGCAACTTTTTTCAACATAATGGCAAAGTGGTTTCAGAGAGATTTTAGTTCACCTAGGTGGGGAAAGGCATGACGCCAAGGGCCGCTCTGGCCTTCTGTGACAGCAGGAGTATGAAACACTGGTTTGTTCATAGGTTGGCAGACAGGAATAAGAGAACACAGGCCAGACTAAGGGTGGGTATAACCTTCAGATGCCCTTGCCTAGTGACCTACTTCCACTAGCCAGAGCTCACCTCCTGAAGACTGTAGACCTTTCAAAACAGTGATCCTGAAAGCATGAGAGTGTGGAAGACATTGAAGATTGTCAGTAGAACAGCATCCCTTGGAATTCCCAAAAACTTATGTGAATAGAAAACTCTAATGAAATACTGAGCTGTAAAATGGTCATAGAATAGACATATATTGTTGTTATGTGGGCATAAGTAACTCCCCAGGGACGGAGAAGCTGAGGATACACTCAGCGGTGATCCCTCATACTCTATACCTTTGTTCAGGTCTTTTCTCTTCCTTTCCTTATGATGCCAAGAGTTAGTAAATGTACCACTGTGTCTTAGATTGCACAGATAAATATTTATTGAGCTAGATGAAATAGACCAACCCCACCAACAAATACCTGATCGTTTGACTTCTGAAAAGAATACATGAAAAAGGAGAGGGGAACATGGTTTTTATTTCAAGCCAGTACTTGATTTCCTTTCTATGTCCCCAATGGGCTCTGGTACCACACTCCTAGGCATGTAAATGAGTGGTGCCATAATAGGAGAAGTGATGGAGAAAGGTCAGTATGAAACACATTTGGAGACACTAGTCAGGTAGAGTGAAAGAGAGTTCTGTTATTGTTAGGGATTTTTAAATTACAGGAATTCTTAGCCTTTAATGTATTGATGCATGTCCTGAATATATGCCATGTAATGCTTCCATCTCTATTAAATCGTGAGCTTTCAGAATAGCATTTCTTAGCATCTGGCTTCCTAGAATGATGCTTTGAGAAACAGTTTTAGCCTTCCTTGATTTCTTTCTGGATAGTGTCTTAGTCCATTTTCCTGTTGCTATAACTGAATGTTATAGGCAGGATAATTTCTAAGGAATGTTTACTTAATCACAGCTCTGAAAACTACAAGGATCAACAGCAGGGTGCCAGCTACTGGTGAGGGCCTCCTTACCACATCACAATATGACAGAGGGCAGCACAGGGTGGGAGAGCATGTGTGCCAAATAAGGCAGTAATGAGGAGAGCTGGAGTGCTGACTCAGCAATTAAGAGCATTTACCACTCTTGCAGAAGACCCAGATTTGGTTCCCAGAACCCTCAAGATGGCTCACAACCATCCTTAACTCCAGTTCCAGGGCATCCAATGCCCTCTTCTGACCTCTGCTAGTACCAGGCACATGCATGGTATACATGTAGGCAAAACATCTTTACACATAAAATAAAAAATAATTTATAGACATTAATGCTATTTTGAGACCCCACACTTATGACCTCACATAATCTTAATTGCTTCCTGAGGGCCCCACCTCCAAATACCATTAACATGAACTTGAGGATTAAGTTTCCAATACATGGGCTTCTGGGAACACATTCAAATTACAACAACTATTAACTTACGCTGCTGCTTCAAATGGAAACATCACGCTCCTAAGACAAAGAGCACCTGTGCTCAGTCCTCTTATGGCATTGTTTATACCTGTACAAACCAGAAGACACACAGAAATAGGCTCTCTCCCTCCTCCTCCCTCTCCTCTCTCCCTCTCTCTTTTCTTTTTGAGATAGAGCATTATTATAGCATTATAGAGTGTTATTATAGGTAGCCCAGGCTAGCCTTAACTTCCTGATCCTCCTGTATCAGCCACCTGACCAATCCACTTTGCTTCTGCTTACCCACTTATACCCACTTGGAAATTCAGCTAGAATTAGGCCTCTAAGACATTCTCATCCATATTCTTTTCAGGGGCCATAATTACTTGCCAAGAATGTTCCAAACTCTCTTGATTTTAAGTCATAACCTGAAAAACAGGACATTGTTATTCACCTGATACCATTTTATCATAAAATATTAGAGTATTTCTTCTATGCAAAGCACTATGTGGATAGATAATCAAAAGACACACATCCTACTGTAAGAAATACATCAAGTGCTCGCTATCTGTGGGATCTATATTCTGTCAGCCGCTGATCAAAGCATAATGCTGAACATAGGGAGAGTCCTTTGCTTTTGTCAGTATTCCCTGAGTAATGCCATGTAACAATTCATCTACCATCAACTTTGTATTGGGTGTCGTAAGCAATCTAGAAATGGTATGAAACACACAGGAGGATACATAGATATACAAATGCCAACCCATTCTGTATATAGGTATACAAATGCCAGCCCATTCCATGTGAGAAACTTAAGACTGTGCAGATGTGGAAATCTGTGGAGGGTCCTGGAACTAACCCCAATGGAGAAGGTATGTAGTTTGACAGCATTAACTCAAAGTTAGTGGGCTTGAAAATAAAACTGAGTTCAAATCCTAAGTTCAATATTTTTATAATTTTTTAAAAACCCCTATATTTTTGTTATGTAACCTTTGAATTAGTTGGTTACCACTTCTGTAAGATAGAGATAATTATTCCTACTTTCATCTTCTACTCTCATCATGTTGATTAGGTAAGATAAAATATCTAGCACAGTTGGAAACCAGAACTAGAAGCAAGCACAGCATCAGCAGACTTCTCAGAAACTGTGCACCAGTTTTACCCGAGGTTGGCTTTAACCTCAGCCACTTCTCTGAAACTGGCTACAACAGCTGCTTTTGAACTTTTACTTGGACACATGTCTGTCCTTCTGTCTTCCATTTCCTTGTTGCTTGCAAGCTGAAGCAACATCAATGCAAAAAGGAAGTTGCCTTGGCTGAGTCTGTCACTCTAGTCCTCTACCCTGGCCCAGCCTCTGTGGTTTGGCCTGGTCCACACAGATAGTTTCAACAAATTTGCACACTATTATGGGGCATTTTTGTCATCAATATCTACTTCAGACAAATAAGTAAACTCAGGCTCCAAAAAGATAAATGCTTTGGCTAGGTTACCCTGCTAACACATAGAAAAGCTGCTTCAGGAGGCTGATAGAATGCAGGTAATAAGAGAAAAGGTAGAAGAAGGGACACTGTTACAATGGTGCAGATGCAGGGTGAATGGAGTCACCAGTGAGGTTATGGGACAGAAACTATGGACACAAAAGACAGTGAATGCAACAGAGGGAACATGCTTCCCCAAGCATACATGCTCAACACTGAATCTTTAGTGCAAGAGTGTTGAGAAAAGTCTTCCATCCCCACCTCTCCCGCTCTCTCCCCTCCCTCCTTCTCTCTTCTCTCCTTTCTCTGGTCCTTCCATCCTCTACCATGGGATGATACAAAACAGCAGTCCTAACTTGTCCTTGGACTTTCCAGCCTCTAGACTTGTCAGAATAAATCTCTTCTTTATAAATTATCCGGCCTCAAGTATTTTACAGTGGCACAAAATGGATGAATGCAATAATACGGGACACTTTTAACAGTGAAAGAAACTGAGAGCCTGACCATACCTGACAATTTATAATCTTTCCCCAACTCTATCCACAAAGGGCAAATGCGTTTACAGTAGGCATACTGGGTGGTTTTGCATGTCATCTTGATACAAGCTAAAGTCACCAGAGAGGAAGGAACCTCAGCTGTGGAAATGCCTCCTTGAGATCCAGCTGTAAGTCATTTTATTATCTAGTGATCAATGCCATCCCTGGACTTCTGGTCCTGGGTTCTATAAGAAGGTGGACTGAGCAAGCCCTGGGAAGCAGCTCCTCTCCATGGCCTCTCCAACAGCTCCTGCTTCCAAGATCTTGCCCTGTTTGAGTTCCTGTTCTGACTTCCTTCAGTGATGAAATATAAGCCTAATAAGTGTTTTCCTCCCCAACTTGCCTTTTTATCCAGTGTTTCATCACAGCAATAGAAACCCTAACTAAGACACTAGGAAATAATTGCACTCATATACGTGGACTTCTGTCTTAATGCTAAATGACAAATTTAGCTATGTTTAATTTTACAGTCCCTACCTCCAAAGATCTAGAAAAGATGCTATAAATAGGAGATGAAGCCAAAAGTTCTCACATTCACGTAGCCCAGGGTCTAGGATTGGGTTTTCAAGTGAATAGTTAGGTAACCATGGGTAAAACACAGGACTTCATCGAATCATTTCTTTATTGCTCATTCAACTGCCAACTCAGAAAGTGCTTATTAACTACTTATTATATTCGAGGAGCTGAGCTTAGAAATATTCCTGAGCCACAGGAGCTTACAGTCCAACATGCAGACAACTTCACATCTATAGACAACTCCTCTTTCTCATTGCCTATGAATGACCACTGACCCTGTCTACTTTTCCTCCAATGCATGGCTTGCAGCCTTCACCCCTCAGAGCTTTGCCAGTGCCATCTTGGCCACTTAGACTGAATCCATCCCCCATGCTGAATTGAGGCAAGCACACATCTGCCATCACGTTGCCTCCACGCAAGGCCTGCTATAGCAGCAAGTACTAGGAATCTTAGCAACGGGCATCTTCTATGCACAGGCAGAGGCCCCAAAACTTAGAAAAAGTGGTGTGCAATAGTTAGGCATGATAGGTGCATTCCAAAGAAACCACAATTCATTAAAAAGCACATTATGCACTTAATTGTTTCTAGGGAGGGGAAGCTGAAGCTGGAGAGCTAGAATATCACAAAGTTACATTTCCTGCAGGAATTTTAATAATAAAAGTGTTTTTAATACCTGTAAGTGTGTGCCCATAAAACCAGTATATTAGTTAGTAAAACCCAGCCTTTGATAACTCTAGTTTTTAGGTCACAGAGGAATGATTGTTATCTCTCTGCCACCTCCAATACTACCATTCCACAGCTTTTTATTATTTTTGTACATAGAAAAAAAAAACAAATTTCCCAAACAAAGCAGTAAGATCACACGTCATGTTCCCCCCACACCCTGTGCAAACCCAGTGCCCCAGCACAAAAGGAAATCTGCCTGTTTTGTGGTCTATAAAAGGAGGTCACTAACAATACCCACTTCAAAGAGCTATAAATAGGATGCTATCAGCTGGTGTGTGTCAAGCACTCATTTCTGTATATATGATAGTGATTAAATAAGTTGACATATAAGTCCTGTTATATCTGATCTCTGGGATGGCACAGGGAAGCTATATCAAAAATAACAGCCAGTGAGGTATGGAGTAAGAGGAGCTCAAGTCAAGCTACTATCCTGTGTCTGGCCCTCTGGCTCTCAGGCATGCTGTATCAAAATGCACATTTCAGAATATATGTGTGCTTATATACATACGCATACCTAGACACACATACATCAATATGTGACACCCAACTGTCCTATTTAGAAACCAGATTCGGAGTTGGAAGTAAAAACAAGAAATTCATTCATTATGCCCTACTTCTCTCTCCATAATAACACACAAGAGGTTACAAACCTCAAATTGGGTCCAGTCCCAGAATTCAGTCAGTAAATTGAAAACAATAAGAACATAAAATGTCTGAGCTTCTCCATCTGCAAAAATGAACCACTCAGGAGATGGTTGTAAATGTGCCATTGATGGGAGTAGGTTTCCCCAACCCCCATTTTCTGTCAAGGAGAACAGGATGCTATACAAATTCAATTAAGGACACCAGAGTCTCCCCTAAGTCCAATCACGGTGACCCCAGGGTGCCTCTCCAGTAAAACATGTTGGAATGTGGTTTATGGTAACCTACTCTGTTGAATTGCAATGCATGTGAGGTAATGTTGTGTTGTCATAACAGAGGGTAGGGGTCCTCAGGAGTCTGGAAAGAGGAAGTCATGCAATAAGACTCTCAGAATGTCCCTACCACCACCCAGGGCTCAGCTTCTAGACCATTGGTCCTGTAGGTGGAATCAACCCTTGAAGACAGCCAATTACCTTTGGTGCAATTCCAAAGAGAATCCTATCTGTCACTTGGTGTTGCCAATAGAGTCACTAAGCAAAACTACAAGTCTTGAAAAGATGAGAGTCCTCACTGAACTCTGTATCCAGAGTCCCTCCCACCAGAAATTATCATATTAATTTTCTGCACTCCAATCAGTAAATAAGTCAATTGTGCAGAATTGCTTAGGATTAAGTTTAGGCACATCTTAACTTTACTGGCTAAGACATGGAACAAATCAATCAAAGGGATAATATTAGTACATACTTCAAGGGAAGTTGGAGAAGACTGAAATAGAATAAGCTAGGGGAGAATGGTTTTCTTTTTATGTGTGCAAATGGTGGCTTGATTTTGTTTTGCTGTTGGTCTGTTTAAAGTTTGACTCATCGACATCATTCTGTGAAAATTTGACCATGCATCTGTATCAAGGGATTCCATACCTTAAACAGCCACTTCTTTAGAACTGTTAGCAGCAAAGTTAATGCTAAAAGTGACCATGCACACTTGAGAATAAATAATAAATTTCTAAATGCACATTACTATATAAAATAAAATGTTATAAAGATATCTCAGCCCTGGGTTGCTAATGCCCAAACAGCCTGTGAGATTGTGTTAAGAGACAGGGGTGTTTGGGGAAATTGATTAGGACTCAAAGACACAGTCTTCACAAATGGGATTAATGCTTTTGTAAAAACTTGAAGGGAGCTTCTTAACCCTTCTATCATTAAGAACCCACCTAGAAGACACCATCCATGAAACACACAACAGCCCTTGCCAGACACCTAATCTGTTGATGCCTAGATCCTAAATCACCCAGCTTCTAGAACTCTAATCAATAAATTTATATTGCTTATAATTTGCCCAGTTTAAGATATGCAACATATGCACTGTGAGATGATGCCAGCACCTAATCCACAGCAAGACAATCCTCAGCTACCTCTTGGGAACTCAAATCCAGTCTGTGTTTTCCTATAGTGAAACACTTAACAGGGGGCAGTCAAACCAGTTAGGACCAAAAAGGCAAACTCTTTCTTTCTATTAATTTTTAGCTTTATTGGAGCAAAACTGACCAATAGGAATTTATAGATTTCAGATATTCAACCTGATATGTTGATATATATATTAGCATACATATCACCTCCCCTGGTTATCTGTGTGTAGGTCTTGGTAAACTTCAAGTACAATTAACAGTATTGTTAACTATGCTGTGTGTTATACTCTAAACCACATCTCTCCATTCCCCACCCTCTCTCTGAGAAGACTGAGGCCAAAGCTTTCTATTCGTGGTCAGATACTCACCCCACTGACACCTCTGTGCTCACAAACCACTATAAACACCAGACCTATAAAGAGAACTGCTGAGCCATGCATTCGAATTCAGAACACTCAACCTCGAACCTGACTCCACTGGGTGAACATGGTTAAGCTGTTACTTCTCACTAGGCCCATATTCCCATTCTTGTGAATAAGAAACAGTTCGGTAACTCTGACCATTTCTTCTGCTCAGGCTTATTATAAAGAGGCTACCTTATAAGCCATGTGAACAGAGTGGTTTGGTTGTGTATTTCATGGCAAACTTCCCAAGTTCACTCTAGTTATATGGATTTGAGAGGTCCTCAGGTGGATGGCACGGGGTGGATGGTGGAAATCAGAACCCAGGACAGGACTCGAAGGGGCCTAAGATGGTCTAAGAATGCTTTCGAAAGGAACAACAGGGAAATTGTTCATTCTGTCCTCCTTCCTTGACTCCTGGGTTCCCAACCATTCTTTACACATTCAAGAGTGGGGAGCTGAGAACAAGGGCTCATGTTTTGCTTAGAAAAACAGGTGATAAATCATAAAGCAATCGAACCTGTGGCAGGGAATGGGAAACACATGGCAGGTCTTTCTAATTAACTCTCTTCAACCTGTTGCCCTGGGTTGTGGTGTTGTTTCCAATGTTTTACATTTGACTTGTCCCAGGCCACTCTTTCACCATGGCAACTCAAGTTTACTAGAAAGTAGAAAAGGCTGTGTTTGAGAGAGTTAATGGGGTCTGATACAGCTCAGCTGATCACAATTAATTTGGGGGAGAAAAATGAGAAGAAAAAGCAGCCAAGTATTTCTTTCTGTGAGGACATCTGAGAAATGGCTTGTCCCTCTTTCCTCCTACACCTCATTCTCTCTACTCCACTTCTCTCATGCCACCCCCCCCCAAAAGCCCCTTTTCTATATGTTTGTTCCCACAATCTAAAGAGACAGAAAGAGCAAGGAGAACCAAGCCCTCACATGCTCTCTGCAAATACCTGGTTCTGTAAGCACCCTGAGACAAGGGTAAAGCATCAGCCTCGTGATTTGTCATGCCCAAGGAACACAAGAGAATTTTTTTTTCTTGGAACAAATGAGTGTCCTTTCTGCTTTCACTGAAGGACTGGGGATTTTAATTTGAAGTCCCTATTTCAGAGAGGCCTCAAGACACAGCACAACAGACCATAAACTTATTGGCCTGAGACTCTGAAGGCCAAAGGTCAGCTCACCCTGCCCCTGCTGTGCTGTGGGGGCCTTGAGTTAATCAGTCATGTCTGTTTTCTGTCTGTATTTGCTTCCCTTGGAAACAGTGCATTGAATGAGAGTCTTCAATGCCTCTTCGTGGCCCTAGTCTTCTTGAAGTCTTTCATTAGTGAGCTGCAAAGAAACAGCCATCTCCCTCTGTGGATGAATGAGCAAAGATCAAGCTGTTTATCTTTGTTGACCACAGGAATGGGTGGAGCTAGAAGATGTAAAGAGTGTTATAGGGTCTGCTTCTTCCTCAGTCTTGTGGACTGGGGAAGACAGTACAATCAGAAATAGAATCAACAGTCTGGACAAGTGTGAGGTCCAAGCTCTGGTATAAAGAAAGGAGGTGGCAAAGAATGTGAGGAGTCATAAACTAATAAGACGTATTTTATTTACTTCCACCCAGGCTACTAAGCATGCAGCCATCAACAGGCACCAAAGCCCATACCAGCTGCACAGAAATGGGCATAGATAAACACACAGAGCACAGAGGTCACAGTGAAGTAGGTACATGGGGCTACAGGCAGACATACAGGAGCAGTCCAGAAAGAATAAAGACCCTAGCCTTTAACCTCCAGGCCATATTTATACAGAACTACACAAAAGTGGCATGCTGCCAAAAATAGCTATATAAGGGATTACATCACTGCTTACTTTGGGGTTCTCCAGACATCCTGTGTATGAGTTACTTTGCTGTTGCTGTGATACAACACCATGACCATAGAAGCAACTTCTAGAAAGAAAAAATTTCCTTGAGCTTGCAGGTCTGGATGGGTGAATGCCCGTTATGGTGGGAAGGCATAAGTAGCAAGAGGCAGACATGCAACACACATGGTGACATCAACAGGAAGCTGAAAGCTCACATGTCCAAGCACAAGCAGCAAGCAGAGCAAGAACAGGAAGTGGGACACTCAAATCCCATCCCCCAATGATGCACTTCCTCCAGTAAGGCTCCAACTCTCAAAGTTCCACCCCTCAAACAGCACCAATAACTGAAGATCAAGTTTTCAAATATAGGAGCCTAAGAGGGACATTTCTCACTCAAACTGCCATATCTGGTGCCAGCAGTTTTGTGCTAGCTCATAGCAGATATCTGGTGTCACCCATATTTTAGCTGACTCACACCAGATATCCACATCAGCACCGTGTTCCCTAAACGTAAAATGGCCTTCTGTTCCCAACATGAAGATGAGGACCAGACCCTCATCTACAGTCTTACATAAGCAAACTGCTCATAATAACCAACTTCACGTGACAATGACAACTCCACAAATCTTCATTCTTCTGTGCTCTTATAGACAAAACTGGAAACTGGGAAAGACCTGAGATTAAAGAATTCATCCCGATATCATAAACACTAGGAAGAACTGAACTCAAATTATCCAGAGAGATACTTAGCACCTCCCCCCCAACCTTGAGCATCATCAAAGGACATTTGGTCATTTCTGTGTGCTAGGCACTCACTGTCCCATACCATCTTTAGAAGCTGAATGACAGCAGAGATTCACTGTGAAATGTGTCCAGACACTGCACAAAGAAACCGAACTGTGTGTGCCTTCAGTGCTCTACAAACTGGCACATCAGCAAAGAACTTGTTCTTTAGCTCTTTCCTGGGGCAGCAGCAGCTTCCCAGATAAGCACTAGGCCAGGGACTCACAGATATGGCTTTGAGCCCCTTAATAAGCAGATCTTCCACTGCCACTCCTAGAAGAGCTCGCTGGAAAACTGAGAGACGGATTTTAGGTCCATCAGTGGCTGAGGATCCACCTAGACCAGTGTGGATGACTTTTTCTATATCTGGCCTCTGTTCATGAGCTCCCGACTTTGGAAGGGTTGCTTTACACTAGCCAAGTTAATGTTTTAAAAGCTAAATAAGCAGGTAGTCTGTAAGCTTCCTTAAAGCCTTTCCAAGGAGGACATCAACTGACAGGTCATTAACAGAAGGGAAATGTGCTGGCTCTACGGACTCCCTTCCTTCAATGCTTCTTTGTCCCATTTGGGGGGGTAGGGGGGGGTTAATTCTCTCCACTTGACAACCTCGGCTCCTTTGATAAGAAGTGCATGGCAACTTGGATCCTCTAATCCGGAAGCAGGCCCTGAAGAGTTCTGTTAATCAGCAGAAGGAGCTTGTACAAGCTCCTTCACATCTCCACAGTCTTTATTTTCTCACTTGAAAGTGGTTAATGACCTGCAAACCTCCCTCCTAGCCCAGGACTCTACAAGTGGCTGGAAAGGACAAGCTGTAAAGTCAAATGCCACTAGTTTGGACTCTCATTGCCTGATTCGGGGAACTTGCTTCACTTCACTTTCTATATCTATACAGAAACAGATTAATTCATGTGTCTGACCAATCTATGTAAATGCAGAGCATAAACACTGCTTTGAGTTTGGGGCATGGGGCATGGGGGTTGTTGCTGTTGCTTGCTTGCTTGCTTGCTTGCTTGTTTGCTTGCTTTAGCAAACTCTCCAAGCTTCTACAGAAAACTTGGTATCTCTCTGTTAAGGTCTGAGTGTCTGAGTGTCTGAGTGTCTGAGTTTTCCAGGAAGTGGAGAGTTTGCTCAACTCACAGGCATTCTATCCTCACCCAGATGCTCCACAGCTTTTACAGGATACTAGTGTCATGACTCATCCTACAGTCAACACTCAGGGCTTGTCCTGGAGCCATGATGGATTTCCATATTACCATTATCTGTCGAGACAACACATGAGCACCAACAGTACAGATTCTCCTCTCTCTCTCTCTCTCTCTCTCTCTCTCTCTCTCTCTCTCTCTCTTTCTCTCTCTCATATATATATATATATGTATATATATATAATACATTATATTATAGCTATACATGTATATTATCTATACATAAATATGTTCATGTCAGTACGCATGTGTATGTGGGTACATTTGGGTCATGGTGCTTTAGCACAGCACAGGAAACAAGCTAAGACATTCATTTATTCCCCACCTAAGCCAGACTTAAACAAAGGGTCAGGTAGATACTGGAGTGATTAAAGGCACTTACTACTACTCTTCCAGGGGATCTGAATTCTGTTTAAGCAGTTTAGAACTGCCTGTAACTCCAGTTCCAATGACAGATGCACAGACATACACACACAAATAAATAAAAAATAAAATAAACCTTTATAAAAAAAATAGGTTGGGTACTAAGTTTAAGTTCTGTGGGCTGCTTGTGTCATTATCACATATTCTTTTTCTCTTTTTTTGTTTGTTTCATTTTATTTATAAGGTTTTAAAACTTTAAAAGAAAAAAAAACCTCTCAGTTATAATCTATAAAACAAACAAGGTCCCAGACTGGATTTGGTCCAGGGGCTGTAGTTTGCAGGCCCTTAACCAATGACTTCATGTTAATAAACCTGGAAGTAGGAAAGGGGGTTAGAAATACATTTCTGGGCACTAATGCAATGCACTGGACTGGACTCTCTGAGATCAACTCCTAGGCTCCCGGGTGATTAAGGTAGAACAAGAATACTACTGACTACTGAGGCTATCCTGAAGGCAGACACATCCCCTCTCCAGCTTGTGCTCTATGTCCAACTCCCTGGATTCTCCAGCCAGCTCTAGTGTTATTGTGGAGCAACTTCATCATGCTATAGCCCCCATTTGTAGTATGTTAGTCCACTGCATGTTACTGTATCAAACACCTGGGATAAACCAAGTTAAGGATAGGAGAGGTTCAGAATGAGGGAAAGGAAAGGAGGGAGGAGAAAGAAGGAAGGGATGGAGGGAAAGTATGTATTTTGACTCACAACTTCGATGGTTCCATCACAATGGGATGTGCAGGAGAGGAACTTGTCACACATGATTGCTAGGAAGCAAAGAAGAGAGAGAAGAAGCAACCATGTTCCCAACATCCTTTCCCAGGGCACTCTCCCAGTAACCTGACCTCCTCCCATTAAGACCTACTTCTTACAGGTTCCACCATTTCCCAGAAATACCACAGGATGGTGACCAAGCCTTCAACACAGAGGTCAACAGGGGGACACCTATCCAAACCAATTGCCCTCCTTGTATAATTCCATCTATCTGTTCATAAACTAATGGCATGTCACTTATTATTTAATAGCCCTTCCTAACAACACCTTATATCATTTTATTAACAGCTGCTTCCCTATACAACTTATTGGAGGGAGCAGTATTGCCTCTGTCCAAAGAAAAACCATAGGCAAATTGAACTTAGCATCATTTATCTGAGCAAAGAACTATAAGTACACAGGCCAGCACTCAGGACTGCAGGAAGGCCTGGGAGCTCAGCTTTAGTAATATGGAGAGTGGCTTCCATAGCAGAATGCAAAATCAAGGTGATTACATCTTCATTGGATGTAGCTAAGCGTTTGACCCCATCTGTTCCTAGTGGAGGTTAGATGGTGAACTCTGATTGGTACTCAAGTCAGAGATTGGCAGTTTGGGATTGGTAACATTCTCATTTTGCTATCTTCTGTGACCAATGGGCTTCATTTTGTTTATATAGAATGCACACTCAGAGGCCAGAGAAAGATGTTAGATGCCCTGATTTTGAGGCAAGGTCTCTTCTCTCACTGAGACTAATTGAATTGATGACCAGCAAGCCCCAGCAATAATCCTATTACTTCCCTCCATGGCACGAGGGTTTCACTCATACAATATGCCTACACCTGACATGCTGGAATCCAAACTCAGGGCCTCTTCAATGCACAGCAAGTACTCTCGACCAGTGAGCTACCTCTCCAGTCTAAATTATTGTTGTTAACTGCTGTCTCCATGACCCCATCTTGGCTGGCACTACAGTTCTTCCTCAACCCCATCCTTCAGGCTGAACAGACAGCAGCCACAGCATACTGATATATTAGCCCAGAGATTAGCATACTCTGGGCTAATGGGGACAGCAGTTAGCAGATGCCTGGAGGATAAATGTCCTGTTTTTCAGAAGTTCTCTGTTGCAATAATGGATTCCTGGCTCCGAAGGGTCCTGGTACATAATAAAGCAGCTAACCCACAATAACCAAAATTAAATCTTTGAGATCTTGAAAGAAAGTATCTAAAGTACAGCACATATCAAAAGCAAAGCCAAAAATAAAGGCAACAAGGAGTGGAAGCCAAATTTCCCCCATGTATGAAGTCAGCCTAAGGTTTTGAAAGAAATTGGCCATCAGTCCCTAAATGCAAACCGGATCTGAATACTGCTAATGTCACTGAGGCAGAACCTCCATGTGGGTGCAGATGGGTTGCAGAGTTTCACAAAACTGTTGCATTCAGTTTCTCTGCAGTGTCTCACTGGTACATAACATACCAGGAAAACAACAGCAGTCACTTCCAGAACTGTGTCAACATTTAGAAGTACTGGACAAGAAGTCTTGACCAAAAGGGTTCCAAAGGCAGTTCCATCTCAGTTTATATTTCAGTCAGACAGAACAGGAGAGAAGCCAAGGGTCAGGCTGGGGGAGGATAGGAGGCAAGGACAGTGATACAGGGATACATCTACTGAAATTCATCACTGAGGAAAATAATCAAGAAACTGGGGACTGGCCTGCTGGCCTAGGTCTCCCAGGATCATCCAGAAGACTTGGAGTTAAATATTTCCCTTTCAGGTCTACTGAATAGAAGAATTTATATTTGTTGCAAACTGGAGATAATCTGTTTTCTTTCTTTCCCATGAGTGAAATGGAGTGTTAAAGAATTTGGACTGATAATGTATACCTGTGATCCCAGCAATGCAGAAACTGGAGCAGGAAGTTCAAGGCCAGCAGGAGCTACATAACAAAACCTATCTCAAAACAAAAGGGAGGGGCAACTTAAAGGAGAGAATATTATGAAGAGAACAGAGATTTCAGGGGCTATAGCAAGGTGTTTGGACTCGCTGACCAATACAAAACTCTAAAACTCCTAGAAGCTATCATGGAAGAAAGCCTAGATGCCTTGTAATGCCCTGTGCAAGCTAAGTGCTATACCACTGAGCTATGGCCCCAGCTCTGTCTGCAGGCTTTATGATGACTTTTTAAACATATTCAACAGAAGGAAAACTAACAACCCAATTTAGAATGGGCAAAAAAAAAAAAAAAGCTAAACATGCATCTCACCAAAGAATGTAAGTCAATGATAAATAAGTGTATGAAAAGAAACTCAAAATCATGCCACTAGGGAGTAACAAATTAAAATGAGAAACTATTACATACATTGTAGAATAGCCAAAAATTGAGAACAACAAGCAAGGTGTGAAGCAACAGGGACTCTCCTTCACAGAACCGCCATGGAAGACTGCTTTGCAGTTACTGTAAAACTAAAACCTTTCATCACACAGTAACACCAGTTATTCTTAGTGGTGTGAACTGAACTGACTTGAAAACTCTGTCCACACAGAAACCAATACAAAGATGTTAATAACAATCTCCCAAAGTGTGAAACTAACTACCAAAGCCACTTTCAGTAAGCGAATGACCTATGTTGTCTTCAACAAGGGAATAGTATTTCACATAAATGGGCTACCAAGCCATGAAAAGACATGGAGGAACTTTCATGAACATTACAGAGAAGAAGAGGGAGAAGAAGGAGGAAAGGGAAAAGAATCTGCCAACCTGGAAAACCTATGTGCTATCTGACTCTAATTCTACAGCACTCTGGAAAAGACAAAACTATGGAGACAGTGGTTTCCTACAGTTGGGGAAGGAAGAGATGAAAAGGCAGAGCACAGCAGATGACTAGATTAGTAGATACACTGTTACAGGAGAACTTTCCATACAGTCATTCCACTGTGCCAATAATGCAACCTTGAATCTGGAACAGAGTCAACAATTGGCTGACTGGGATTAACCATAAAGTTGTTAGAGGATGTTACAGGGTGGCTAGAGAGGGCTAGAGAGGAAGAGAGCCGGGAGGAGGTCAGTGGGAAGTGCTGGGGCTGAAGGTTCCTAAGAACGTGGAGAAAGAGTCAGGCAATCATTCCACTTTTCTTGGATTCTTCAGGTCTTTATTTCAATTTCTGACTCCTGAGTTTTTATTTTACTAGAATAAATTAGGTAACCATTTCATTTGGCAGTGAAATCTGGTGTCCTCACATTGGGTACCATTTGTAGGTGGGCTTTTTCTGTCCTGACCACCAGTTCTCAAATAACCACGCAGAGACTAAACATTAATTATAGATGCTCCGCCAAGAGCTTAGGCTTGTTTTTAGCTAGCTCTTATAACTAAATTTACCCATTTCTATTAATCTATGAGTTGCTCCGAGGCTCATTTACTTTATCTACAAACTCCCCTTGTTTCTTCTAACACATCTCACTCTAGTCTACCCCAACTCCACACTCCTTCTCCCTAGCATTCTCTATGCCCTGAAAATCCTGCCTAGCTATCAATCAATCAGCTTTTCATTAACAATGAGAGCAGCACATCTTCACGATGTACACATCATCAAAGATTTGCCTAAATGCAAGGAATGCTCAATACCAACCTCAAGGTAATCTATGGACTTTGGGTGATAACCAGGTACTGATATATGCTCATTCTTGGTGCTGAGGCGTCCTGGGTTGGTGGCTACAGTGCCTGCTGGCCATGTGTGAGGACAGAAGTTCAGATCCCCAGCATCCAAGTAAAAGCCAGGCAGATATGGCAACCAGCACATAATAATCCTAGCATGCAGTAGACCAGCCAAATTGATGAGCTCTGAATTCAGTTAGTTATCCTGCCATAGTAGATAAAGTGAAAAGATACCAAAAAAAAAAAAAAAAAAAGATATTCACTAACAACCTCTGGCCTCCCCATCATGTACACACATATGTATGTAGATGCACAGATTAAGATACACGAGACTTGGTTAAACATAGGTTAAATTTATTCAGGGAAAAGTCACTTACATAAGAAGCCAATGACCTACAAGTTCCCGTTCCAAGGATCCATACCCAGGCTGCTCTCTGTGACCCGACCAGAAGAGAGAGAGAGAGCTGGGGTTTGGGACCCCAGATCTTGCCTTCCCCAGTCACATCCACACTGTGACCATGCCCAAACAGGTGTGGTCAGTGCAATAGGTGTGGGTGGGGTGGATATCTCACTACAATTCCCCTTTTAGTCTAAATATATATCCATAAACAAGTAAACATACATATACTCAAATGCACGCACGCGCACTTGTGCACACGTACATTTAAAAAAAAAGATACCATAGTAGGGGAGATTTTGATATGTGAAATGGGAAGGGTGCATATAGGAAATCTCTGTACCTTCTTAATTTTGCTGTGAACCTAATGTTGCTCTAAAAGTATAGTTTATTTAAAATGTACTAATCCGTCTGCCTTTATACTGAAGTGAAATTGAATTTGATTTTTTTGAAATCTATCCCCATATGAAACAGTCTCTATAAAAAAAAAAAAGGCAAAATATCTAAAACATCAATTATAGCCATGGCATCATAGCAAGTAGTGTGCAAAATCCATAAAGGGAATGAGTCTTTCACCCTGGGCCTGTCACCTTACCCCCCTCATTTGAATCTGACAGCCACTGCACAGGCTTGAGTCAATCAATACAAGTCACAGGAAACAGAGACCAGAGTCAAGTTCAGACTGATCCTTGCTGGGGTAGGGGAGAAGAGAAGGGTCATGGTTTGAAAGAGAAATGTCCCCCAACTTAAGCTCATGTATTTGAACACTTGGTGCTGTTTGGGAAGCATCTGAAACCTTTAGGAGGCAGGCCGTGCTTGAGGAAGTAGGTCACAGGAGGTAGGCTTCTGGGGTTTATATCCTGTCTCACTTCCTGTTTTCTCTGCTTCCTGTATGTGCATGAAAATGTCACCAGTCAGCTTCCACTCCTGTAGCCATGATTTCTCTGACCACTGCCACATCTTCCTCACCAGGATGGACTCTATCCCTTTGGAACCATAAGCTAAAGTAAACTCTTTCTTCCTGAAGTGGCCTTTATCAGAGTAACTTACCACAGCAACGGAAAAGTAACTAACACTAGAAGAGAGAAGAGGAGAGGAACGAAAGGGGAGGGGACAAGAGAGAGAACAGAAGGGAGGGCTTTTATGAAGTCATCCTTTGTCCCACATCCCTTCACACCTACCACTTGCACAGCAGCCTAAAGGCTGTAAGTGGCACAAAAGAAATACAAAGTGTTCTCTTTGTTCCCAAGAATCTCAGTCTTATAAGTAATGAGAAAATATACTCAATAGAATGGAACAGTAACAGAAGCATTCATTGCACTGAGTAGAACAATGGCAAATATTTGGGGAAGACAAGTATTATGGGAACTAGAAGAGAAGAGGCTATTAAGAAGTAAACACAGTTGTGGGCTCTCACCTGTGACATCCCAGGTCCCACAGAACACACACACACACACACACACACACACACACGGGGGGGGGGTGCTTAAGAAGCATACTTCGGCTCTCCTTGAGTGTCTCTGATAGTCTATCCACCTCCTTAGGCTGACCACTCGCTCCCCAGAACTCTCAACACTCCTCCATTCTTCTCTTTGCCTACTTTTAATCTTGTCTTTCTCCCCAGCAGTGTCTTCTGCATCTTCTTGCCCCTTCTGAATTTTCCTGTGTAGGATTTTGCACTTACAGCTCACCTCATTGCCCCATTTTTAATAACTGGGAAGTGTCCCAGCCAAGAGCCTTCTATTACAGAAAAGACGTGCATTCCATAGTCTCCCTGCAACATCCATGCAGGCTGAAGGACGCACCTAGTAAATCACTCCTCGGCACTCTCCTCAGCCAAACCAATCATGGTGGCCAGTCCAACACTGTCTGCTGGCCTCTCTCCACTCTGCTGTGTTTCCTGCCCTCCCACTGCCCCCTACTCATCAGCCTGCTAGAGAAAGAAGGGGTGCTGGAGATTGAACCCAGAGCTATCACTCTGCTACTGAGCTGTACATGCAGGCCTCAAGCAAGGGTTTTAATTCAGTCCCGCTCCTGTGAAGAAAGGGCAACTGCAGCTGTCCTGCCATGGGAGGAAATGTTGTACTGGCAATTATAATAATGTCCCAGTTTGGAGCAGGAGTTAAACATCTGCAGCAGGCAGAAAGTGGGGTCTCATCACCCCAGACTCAAACTGAATGGAAACTACCTTTCTCATAAGGGGATTCCCCCACTCTTACATTCATAAGTAAGTGTAGGAGAGGCCCCTTGTATATGACCACCAAATGGAAGTGCAGTAGATGCCACAAGTACAGAAGGGGAGAAGCATCCATAAGTCTATGATCAAGGGCTGCAGGACTGAAAGATAAAGGGTAAAACACAGCTAGGTTAAAGCAGGAAACATCGTGACACTTGAAACCCCTGTAGTCTGACTACGAGGCTTTCTATGGGAAAGCAATGTACTTGTTGCTGAGACAGCTGGTTTTCATTACAGCCATAAGAAGTTTAAAAATAAATATACCCACCTCAAATCCAGTGCACATTCAATTCTAACAAAATGGACACCCAGGCTCAAGTCAAACTGTTTGAAGTCCATACCAGGAAGAATCATTGCTATTGTTTTTGCTATGGCTCAAACCGTTTGTGCCTTTGGAGGCCACTAGCTAAAACAATGGGAACTTTCATGTCAAATTCCAGGAACTGCATAGACTATCATGAGAGGTCTGTCACTGGCTCTTCCTCCCACTCCCAAATAAAAACAAATGAATTAGTGCTGAAGGGCTGAAGGGAAGCGGAACAAATTAGGCCCGAGGACTTCTACTGCCTCTTACCCCACTGAACAGCTCCTGGGTGCATTCTCTGAGGAGAGTTCAGAAATGGTCTAGATGCAGGGGCAAATACGCAACAAAAGACAGAGGCCCACCCAGAAGACATGGGAGCCTGCAATGGGGGATGACAAACCCTGGCTGCAAGCCAAGCCTGGCCCCTCCCTCAACAGAGGCTGAAGAGCTAACGCAGACATTGTGGGCCTGTTACTCCATACTACTAAAAACTTTTCAAGCAAGATGATAATGCCTGCCATTGTCCTTCTGAAAACGCTGGTTCCTAACTACCATTTTTTAAATTATTCATTTTTCAGACCCATCCTTTATTACCATATCAGATAATCTCAATCCATTAGGTCACTGCCTGGTATGTCTATGCACAGCAAATAATTGTCATTAATTAACTATGGGAAAGTATTATTAACTAAGACCAAGAATCATTGCATTACAAGCCTTTTGG